>NC_136935.1:51047032-51052032 GCF_949987615.1 Pollachius pollachius | reverse complement strand
TTAATGTTTTTAGTTGACGTTTCCAACTCACACTCAGGAGTGTGAGTGTGAGTGAGTCTTATTTTAAAGGTCATCTTATTTAGCGTCAAAAATGCCTCAGTCAAATAGATGACTTCGTTAGACAGTGATTATGGAATGTAAAAATCACTCTGATTTGCTTAGGATATAGCCAATGAGGCACAGTGAAACAGCAGCGTTAGGAGAGTAGAGTTAGTGTTAGATATCTCAATTTGGCAAACACTTAAGAAGGTTCTGTCAACGAAGGAGGTTAACGTCGTTTTAGATTACGTTTCCAACTCACACTCAGGAGATGTGTGCTCATACTTCCTTTCTAAACACATATGATCTATTATAAGTGAGTTATGATGCATAACTCATTCATACTTTCTGCTACTGACTCATGACTGTAGCAGAAAACAGTCAAACACGAGTCAATCCTTCCATCAAAGAAATATGTTAACGTTGTTTGAGATGCGTTTCCCACTCACACTTGAGATGTGTGTTGAGGCTGCATGGCTCAACACATGTGATCTATTATTTACGAGTGATGACGCACTAAAGTGGAAGCTGTAAACAGCAACACAACAACACCCAAGACCTAGCCTCTGTGTTCGCCATCATCCATCGCACACAGACACACACCCTCACTCTCACACACACACACACACACACACCTATTCTTTACAAGTCATAACGCACTACAGTGGAAACAGTAAACAACAACAGCAACACCCGAGACTCTCCATCCATCGCTCTCAGTCTGAACTTTGCCCTCCCAGTTGTCTTGCTCTCTCTCTCTCTCTCTCTCTCTGTGTTCGCCTGTAGAGTCTAGTCCTGTCATCCATGGCTCTCTGTCTGACCTTTGACCCTCCCTGTCGTGTCTCTCTCCCGCTGACCTTTGACCTGCCTGTCTCCCCTCCCTCCGGTCGCCCCAGCTGTCGCAGCGCGCCCGGGAGATCTACAACAGCTTCCTGTCCAGTAAGGCCACGACGCCGGTCAACATCGACAGCCAGGCCCAGCTGGCGGACGACATCCTCAACGCGCCGCGCCCAGACATGTTCAAGGAGCAGCAGCTGCAGGTAGCCATGGCAACGGGGCCGGGAGACGGGCGCGAGCGTGGCATTCACACACAGAAATGCACTAACACGCAGAGGCACACAGTCACACAGGGTCACACAGAGGCACACGCAAAAACACGCACAAAGGTACACGCACAAATACACGCAAAGACAACCACACACACAGAGGCACACGCACAAACACACACAGAAACGCACACGCACAAACACACGCAGAGGCACACAAACAAACACGCATACACACATGCACAATCACACACAGAGGCACACAAACAAACACACACACATGCACAAACCCAAACTGACACAAAGGTCCCTTACACTCACAAATAGGTCGCAAAAACACACAAACAAGGCAAGCGTCGTAACACACACACACACACACACACACACACACACACACACACACACACACAAAGGTCCCCTACACTCACAAACAGGTCATAAAAACACACAAACAAGTCAAGCATAGTAACCCATGCGCGCACACACTTCGAATCACTTCCCCACACACACACATCCACAAACGCCCAAAGCAGCCACCTGTGGACAAGGAGGAAGTGAGTCTTGCGACACCAACAGGTCTTCAGGAACCCTTGGGGAAACACTCTGCAAACAGCTCCCTTCTTTATGACCGATCTAGAGAGTGGGGCTGGACTGGAGAAGTGAAATGCAGCCTTAATCCTCACCTGGGCTGCAGGCCTGATATATGACTGTGGTGTTGGAGGAGTGTATCCGGGGTTGAAAGGCTTCATTGAGTTTAACAGACAACCTTAGATGTTCCCACTCAGATAAGAGTCACAAGACTGCAGAGAGTACGGCACACTACGGTTTCACGTGTCGAACACACATATACGCATACACACTGAGCCAAGAGGACAGTCAGCCAGGATCGACTCAGCTTTTTATTATCTTCATAATAACTTCACAGCTTAACAACTCTACTCCCTGTCCTTTTACATTTACATTTACATTTATCAGACACTTTTACCCAAAGAAACCTACAAATAAGTACATTTGTCAGAAGAAAGAGAAACAACAATATATCGCTGTCCTTACAGTAAGGATGTTCATAGAACCAAGTGCTAATTTTTTGTACATCCTGGCTATTTAAGTGCCAGGATGTACAACATGCAATCATTGTGCACATTAACTTTTGCTTCGACTCTTCCCTTTTCTCTTTCCTTCCCATATCCTCGTCCTCTCTCCCCCCCCGGCGCCGGTCAGATCTTCAACCTGATGAAGTTCGACAGCTACACGCGGTTCCTCAAGTCCCTGGTGTACCAGGAGTGCATGCTGGCCGAGGTGGAGGGCCGGCCCCTACCGGACCCCTGCCACATCCCCAGCAGCCCCACCTCCAAGCACAGCACCACGGGCTCCGACCGCTCCAACCTCTCCACGCCCAAGAAGGTAGAGCCACGCGCACGCACGGACACACACACACACGGAGCGCCCCCACCTCTCCAGGCCCGAGAAGGAAGAGGCGCACAGGCACACGTACGCACGCACGGAAGAATGCGCGCACGTACACCGACGCGCACGCATGCACGCACTTTACTTTTGGCCAGTGGCCACTCAAAGGCCTTACAACATAGCCTCACATTCGCATGATCACGCACACGTTGACACACCGACGGCGGTGTCGACCCCGCAGGGCGACAGCCAGCCCGTCAGGAGCAGTCAGGGGGGGGGGCGTCTCGCTCAGGGACACCTCGGCACTCCGCTAGGAGGAGCCGGGGATCGAACCAGCGACCTTACCAGCCAACCCGCTCTGCCTCCTGAGCTGCATGCCGCCCTACGTTGTATGAATGCCTCGTGTCTCCCCCTCCGTCGCCCCCCCCTTCATGTGTCCGCTGTCTCCGCAGGACGACAAGAAGAGCAAGTCGGGGCGCTCGCTGAACGAGGAGTGCCGCGATGACACCGGCGACCGCAAGAAGGGCATGTTCTTCTCCTGGTCCCGGAACCGCAGCTTCGGGAAGGGCCCCAAGAAACGGGACCTGGCTGACCTCAACTACAGTCAGTAAAGCCCCTGTTCTGATCCTTAGATCCTCCTCCCTCCTCCCCCCGCCTCCTCTGAGTACCACCTCCTCTTCTCTCTCCCGCTCTCTCTGTCTCTCTCTCTCTACATCCCTCTCGCTACCTCTGTCTCTCTCACTCTCTCTACCCTTCTCTACATCTCTCTACCGCTCTCTCTCTACCTTTCTCTCTCTCTCTCTGTGTCTCTACCTCTCTCTCGCTCTCTCTACCTCTGTCTCTCTCTCTCTCTCTCTACCCTTCTCTACATCTCTACCTCTCTCTCTCTACCTTTCTCTCTCTCTCTCTCTGTGTCTCTACCTCTCTCTCGCTCTCTCTACCTCTGTCTCTCTCACTCTCTCTACCCTTCTCTACATCTCTACCTCTCTCTCTACCTTTCTCTCTCTCTCTCTGTCTCTCTACCTCTCTCTCTCTCTCTACCTCTGTCTCTCTCACTCTCTCTACCCTTCTCTACATCTCTCTACCTCTCTCTCTCTCTCTCTCTACCTCTGTCTCTCTCACTCTCTCTACCCTTCTCTACATCTCTCTACCTCTCTCTATACCTCTCTCTATCCCCTCCTCCTCCTCCTCTTCCTCTCGTTCTCCCCCCTTCTCCTCCTCCTCCTCTCCTCGTAGATTAGCTCTGGTCGATGACGCTACCTTCCCCTGGCGGTCCTAACAGACCCAACACGCTCAATGGGAAACACAACGATCCGGAGAATTCCCAAATCCCCTCCAGACACAGGGTTTCAATTTTTCAGTGTTTTTGAAAAAAATGCCATTCCGATGGCAATACCATGTGTTTTCCCAAAGCTGGAAAAGGGAATCGAGACATGAATAATGCATGCCTTACTCAGAAAAACAAGTCACGGCCAGAGGTACCGTACCGTTTTATTGACCGAGTCGCTCGAGGAGTTTTATCGACCGGAAAACCGTGACGGGAAGACCAAGTTCTTCCCTGTAAACCTTTCCCAGTGGGAATCTGTTTATGCTGCCGTAGAGACCTCCGCTTCTCCTCAAGTGATTCTCTACCTTATGCAGCGGTAGTATATCTAAGTTTTATCGCAGAGGGGGAGAGAGAGAGAGAGAGAGAGAGAGAGAGAGAGAGGGAGAGAGAGAGGAGGAGGAGAGAGAGGAGAGAGAGAGAGGGATAGAGGGAGAGAGAGAGACGGAGGAGAGAGAGGGGGAGGAGAGAGGGAGAGAGAGAGGGAGAGAGAGAGAGAGGGGGGGGGGGAGAGAGAGAGAGAGAGAGAGAGAGAGAGAGAGGGAGAGAGAGAGGAGGAGGAGAGAGAGGAGAGAGAGAGAGGGATAGAGGGAGAGAGAGAGACGGAGGAGAGAGAGGGGGAGGAGAGAGGGAGAGAGAGAGGGAGAGAGAGAGAGGGGGGGGGGAGAGAGAGAGAGAGAGACATATCAGTCAGTAAGCCCATTCCCCTGCCTTATCGGAAACTAATATTACGGCGTTCCTTTGCGTTGCAGATTTATCGGATATCAACGGGCGGCGGGAGTCCCAGGGTTCCCTGTCTTCTGGAGCCAGCCTGGACCTGGGAACGTCCGGATCTGGGAAGAACGAGGTCAGTCTGGGAAAGGCCTTTACAAATCCATCCAGGAAGCTCCGTGCGCCCCACGTTTCCATGACAATGAGCTCCATGGCAACAGGCCAGCCCCCACGGCGGGACCCCGGGTTCAGATGAATGCACACTCTGTGATGATTGTGGACGTTCGTTAACGTGGCCATTCGTTAGTTAATCTGCTAACCTGGTCGTTGATCGAGAGATCAATTGACGATCGGTGAGTCCGTCAGTCAGGAGTCCTGCAACATTAGGTTTAAAGGACAATCACATCCTGTTTGCCTCTTCAATATCAATCAAAATTTATTAACTCTCTCTCTCTCTCTCTCTTCTCTCTCTC
>NC_136935.1:51027567-51046832 GCF_949987615.1 Pollachius pollachius | reverse complement strand
CCCCTCTCTGATCACAGAGCAGATAATCTTTAACGTTGAATAGCTCCCATTGTAAAATAGATATAAAAAGCGATGTGACTAATTGCGCCGGGGCCTTTTATGAAAGCCCTTCTCGTACACGCCCCGGGCTGCGGCGAGAGGCTGAGAAGTGTTCTGTGTATCGTAGACTCTTCCCAGTGCCAAAAGACCACTGCTGATTTACAGCCCCTAACATTTCCCAGTAGTCGTGTTCATTTCATCAGGGCCGGCCGTACCGTATCGTACAGCACAGCGGGGGGGGGGGGGGGGGGGGGGGGGGGGGGGGGGGGGGGGGGGGGGTGCATTCACACAGGTCCTGCACCTCGAAGCGCTGATGATTGGTGAGCTCGTGTTCCGCCTCCGCCGACCTGGACTTCCCCCCCCCCCCTGCACGCCCCGCTCTCTGTGTGAACCCTCGAGTGGTTTTTGGTGTGGATATCCTGTGTGTGGAGCCGTCCCTAACCTCCTCCGCCAAGGGCTGGTCCGACTCGTTCTCCTCCTCTGCCAACGATCCCAACTGTAAAGAAACCCGATAAAGCACTTTAGCCGATCACAATAAGACGAGACCTTCTGCCACAAAAAAAAACGTTGCTTTGTACCTTTTCACGTTTTTTTTTTCCCTTGCCTGTGAGTTCTCCTACGTTCTGGTGTTCCCGAGCCCTGTTCCTCTCTCCGCGACAGGACAGTGTTCTACAGAAACACACCTCAACACACTCTGACTGAGCTGCCAAGCGACAGGCTCAGAGCCACGGCCCGGGTGAGACTGGCAGCCGGAGCAATGCACTTTTCTGTGGCGTCGTCCTCCGACGACGAAGGGGGGAACAATTTGTAGTTTGTTTCAAGGTGAACACCCACACAGTCTGAGCCCCTAAAACACCCACACAGAGACACGCACACACACACACACACAAACACGCGCGAAACACACGCGCACACACACACACACACACACACACACACACACACACACACACACACACAGGGCTGAACACCCACGTCTCTGTTCTGGGATCACCTGAGGACAGAACACGGTGTGATTCCACTGGTGAGCTCTCACCTCCAGCACTTCTCGTGTGGAATGAGGAAGACAGAACACACAAGCGCAGTCTCTCTCTCCTCTCTCTCCCCCTTTCTCTCTCCTTCCTCTCTCAGTCTCTCACTCATCGTTTCCCCACACGCTCTCTCTCTCTCTCTCTCTCTCTCTCTCCCTCTCTCTCTCTCTCTCCCTCTCTCTATCTCTATCTCTCTCCCGCTCTCTCTCTCCCTCTCCCTCTCTCTCTCCATCTCTCTCTCGTTCTCTCTCTCTCTCTCTCTCTCTACCTCTCTCTCTCCCTCTCTCTCTCTCTCCATCTCTCTCTCTCTCGTTCTCTCTCTCTCTCTCTACCTCTCGCTCTCTCCCTCTCGCTCTAGCTCTCCCTCCCTCTCTCTCTCTCTCTCTCTCCCTCCCTCTCGCTCCCTCTCTTTCTCTTTCTCTTCTTCTCCTCTCTCTCTCTCTCTCTCTCTCTCTCTCTCGATTACCCAGGAGTTTCCCTCCCTCTCGCTCCCTCTCTTTCTCTTTCTCTTCTTCTCCTCTCTCTCTCTCTCCTCTCTCTCTCTCTCTCGATTACCCAGGAGTTTCATCAAACACCTGGACCTTTTCAATCCTGCCCTGCCAGACACTGCCAGCTCTCTCTCTCTCTCCGGCCCTATAATTCATGTTATCTCACCCGCTCTGCAATTCAGCGATAGCTTAGAACCTGTGTGGGCCGCAGCTGGAAGAATCCCACTAACCAGTCGAAATGTTACATCTTCTTAAGGATCTGCTATATTTTGATCATGTAATATATTCCGATAAAGTGACATTAATTTATCCGACGTTTCCCTTTTGTCTTTTTGTTTTTTTTATTTCCCTCCGCCTCTCTCTGAAAGTATTAGTCTGTATAAAGCCCACGCTTTGTGTAAACCGTTTCTCCGCGGCCATTGTCGCGTCCTTTCTGTGGGTGGAGTACCGCCATGGAAACGGGTTTTTGCCTTTTGTCCCCGCATCGATCGGTCCCCCGTTGTTGTTGCTCTGCATCGGTTGTATTGTACATAGCTCTAATAAATGTTCTACAGGTTCTACTCCCGGCCTTTAAACCTCTTGTGTGAAGTGGCTCTCTGTTTCTGCTCACCCCTCGTTTCTCCTTCTCGTGGTCGAGCGCTTGTTGCTCGTCCACCCACATCAGCATCGGCACCACCGGCGGCTGGCTGGGGGAGCGCCGGCAGGGACTGGCTGCTTCACCGCTCCATGGGTCACATGACGCATGGTTGGCGCATGTTGTCTCGAGGCATGAGACCCTCATGACACACGAGGGTCTCAGGCTGCTCTGAGACTCACAGGACAAGGCCTTGTTGTGCGATATGAGGTGTTGTTTGAAGAATACATTGGAGGAGGTACATGTACTATGATCTATGATCCCCATGATAGAGTATAGTATGATATATGATAGAGTATAGTATGATCCATGATAGAGTATAGTATATATAATCTGTGATAGAGTATAGTATGATCTATGATAGAGTATCTTATGATCTATGATAAAGTATAGTATGTATGATCTATGATAGAGTATAGTATGATCTATGATAGAGTATCTTATGATCTATGATTAAGTATAGTATGTATGATCTATGATAGAGTATAGTATGATATATGATAGTATAGTAGATATAGTATAGTATACATAATCTGTGATAGAGAATAGAATATATAATCCTTGATAGAGTATAGTTGATATAATCCATGATAGAGTATAGTTGATATAATCCATGATAGAGTATAGTTGATATAATCCTTGATAGAGTATAGTTGATATAATCCATGATAGAGTATAGTTGATATAATCCTTGATAGAGTATAGTTGATATAATCCATGATAGAGTATAGTTGATATAATCCTTGATAGAGTATAGTTGATATAATACTTGATAGAGTATAGTTGATATAATCCGTGATAGAGTATAGTTTTGCATAGTTCAGTCAGTGAGCAGCAACATGAATGGTGTGATTTTGAAACAAGGTAGAATTCTAAACACAGGGGTGTCCTTCATCCACCTCCCAGTGGGTTAGGGTTAGGGTTAGGGTTAGGGTTAGGGTTAGGCTAACCCTAACCCTAACCCTAACCCCCCAGCACTAGTGGAGCATCGACCCATTCTGATGTCACTTTGGGCTGGCCTCTTATTTACTCTGCTTTCCGCCCCCCCTTCACCAGCCTCTAGTCTTGACTTGAGATACTGCTTTTAGTCACCCCCTTCACTGTGTGTGTGTGCGTGTGCGTGTGCGTGCATTTTTGCATATATTAATGTGTGGATGCACCACACATTTTGTGTGTACATTCTTGTGTGAGTCTGAATCTATGTTTGTGTGTGTTTGTGTGCAGCACATTAATGTGTCACAAAATGGGACACACAGACACACACACACACACAAATGTGTGTGTGTGTGTGTGTGTGTGTGTGTGTGCGCGCCCTGGTCTGCAGGAGAGCTCTTTTGTGCTCCAGGAGAATGGGGTCTTGGGGGAATGGGTCATTAGCTATGCATGGGCTCCCCTCCGCCGGCCCTCTGATTGGCCGGCTTTGTGAGGCCGGCCCTCTGATAGGCCGGCTTTGTGAGGCCGGCCCTCTGATAGGCCGGCTTTGTGAGGCCGGCCCTCTGATTGGCCGGCTTTGTGAGGCCGTCTCCGCTGGCGACACAAACAAATCCAGCTCCTGTTTCAGCCCCCATCCCACGTGCACACACACACACACACGCACGCACACACACATTCACGTGCACACATACGGACTCAAACACACATATACGTGGACACATACGGACTCATACACGCATTCACGTGCGCGCATAGAAACTCATACACGCATTCACGAGCACACATACGCGCACACACATTCACGTGCACGCATATGGACTCCCACAAGCATTCACGTGCACGAATACGGACCCAAACACACATCCATGTGCACACATACAAACTCATACACACAATCACGTGCACACCCACAGCTGAACTGTAGGATAGGGCCAACTGTAGGGTTTCTAATTAGTGTTACTTCATACTCATTAAGGGCTTGTTGGACTGAATGCACACACTGTGACGCACACACAGGGCCACACACACACAGGGACACACACACACAGAGTGAGACACACACAGGGACACACACACAGGGACACACACACGCACAGGGACACACACAGGGACACACACACAGTGAGACACACAAAGGGACACACACACAGGGACACACACACAGTGAGACAGACACAGGGACACACACAGGGACACACACACACAGGGACACACACACACAGGGACACACACACACAGGGACACACACACAGGGCCACACACACACACACAGGGACACACACACACACACAGGGACACACACACACAGGGACACACACAGTGGCACACACAGTTCACGTTCCCTCGGGACGGCTGACCTGTAGTTTTATCCGTATCCTTCACAAGAGGAACTAATTCAGTGGGAGTTTTATAATGATCATTTTGGCATCGTAAGCCCCTCATTTAGCGAGCTACTGTGGGCCTTTGGTGAACTCACATCCGAGGGAGGATCTGAACCCAAAGGTTTCACGGTTGAGGATTTATTCACTCTTCCACGTCAAACAGCCTCTCTTGTAACACTCATCTCTCATCGTCTCGGAAACCTCCGACGGGTTTTGGTTCAAGAGGGTTATTTCAGACTTCTGAAGTGCTTATCAGGAAGAGGCTTTTCAGAGCCATGGAAGGACATAACCTTAAACATATCCTTGTGTTAGAAGAGGAGACACAAATCAATTATCCTTAATAGCAATCTTTATACCCTCGGAAGTGGACTAGCTGCTTAACACGTTCACTATGGTGTTTTTTTGTGTTGACCGTCGTTGTTAGTACATATCTGTTGAAGCTTGGAATGCATTTAGTGTTTTTGTTTCCTGTCAGCAAGATTTGCGCACTGATACAATCACAATTGACCCCCTTTTTAAGCAACAAACGCGTCAGAACACAATAGAAAGGTGTCAAAAAAAGAAATGACCTCAACGGGCAAAAACATGTTATCTCCAACAGCACCACCTGCTGGCAGTGGGAGTACACATCTAAAGGGTTTTTAGATGAAAGGTCCAATATTATACCAGCAGGTGTGAGTGTGATTAGCCGTTACAAGCCGTTTCCAAAAATCTGCCCCTTCTGACATTACAAGTGGGCGTGTCCACCTAGATGTATGACGGATAGATGTCTAACATTTGCTGCAGTCCGCTGGGTAGGTTGGTAAACTGATCTATCCAGCGTACATCTAGGTGGACACGTCCACTTGAACTAAAAACACAGGAAACAGCAGATTTTCCAAACGGCTGGTAAAGGCTGATCACACTCACACCTGGTAGTATAATATGGGACCTTTAATGTATTAGTTCACTTCTGAGGATGTGGGATAAATTGGGCTTTATTTAAAGGGTTTGAAGGCAGCCATTAGCCTGAAAAGCAGAAATGTCAAACCAATTTGCTCGCTAATCCGTTGAATCAGAGCAGCCTGGGCCTTTGGCTGATAGATCAAAACCACACCACCTTTTTGTACCCTTTGAGAAACGCAGCAAAGCCATCAGAGGAGAAAGGTCAGGGGATTAAATGAAGCGCTATCTTACAGAATAGATGTATGTACCACGAGAAACGAATCACACGGAGGTATTCAGTAATGGGACTGAGATGATATCAGCAACACATTTGACCTGCGTTTTCTAAACAGAACTGACCTGGTTCTCCCAGATGTCTTCACCCCCCCACACCCCCTGTGGGGGGTGTGGGGTTCAATGGCTCTTTCTGCGTCTCTCTCTCCCTCTAGTCTCCCCCCCGCCCTCGTTCTGCGTCTCATCCTGCTTTGATAGTCGTCTCGATCTCTCAAGCCAGTAGAGGGCAGTCTTTGTTGAGCAGTGATCACAATGCCCGTATCAGGCCTTCCTTCTGAGGACAGACGGACACACAGACGGACACACAGATGGACACACAGACTGACACACAGACGGACACACAGACGGACACACAGACTGACCAACAGACAGACACACAGACGGACACAAAGACGGACGGACAGACCCCTCCTAGAAACGGCATCGTCAGGCCGTCTCCACACCCAGCTGTCTGCATCTCCCCTTCGTCTCCCTGTCAGCTGTCTGCTCTTAGCCTGTGTGTGTGTGTGCGTGTGTGTGTGTGTGTTTGTGTGTGTGTGTGTGTGTGTTTGTGTGTGTGTGTGTGTGAAAGCCTCCACTGTATCGCTTTCTTGTCGGATCAATTTCAGGCATACTGAAGAGATGGAAAATCCAAAATTCTTTCACTTTATTTCTCATGCATCATAATCCCAACCCCATGAATAACACACACACACGCACACGCACACACACACACACACACACACGCGCACACACACACACGCGCACACACAGACATTAACATTTTATTGTGCTCCTGAGCTATCGTGCGATGGAGACGTTTGAAGGGCAGTCCTTGGCGGACTCTAGTGTGTGTTCTGTGTGTGTAATGCATGTCGTGTTGTGTTTGTGTCATTGTGCATGCCTTAGCTGCAGTGTGTCTGTGTGTGTGTGTGTGTGTGTGTGGTGTGCGTACCGGTGTGTAGCTGCTTGTGAACGTCACCCTGCCTTGTCCCTCAGCAGGTAAGGACAGAGGAGGCAGGAGGCGAGGCAAGGAGAGAGGAGGGAGCTTCAGACTGCCGGGCAAGAGAGCCCCCTCCTCAAACCCAAAGCCCCTCCCTCCTCCTCCTCCTCCCCCTCCTCTCCCCCGCCTCCCCCTCTGCTCCCGCCGCAAGTCCAAGTCCCCCTCGTCCCGGCCCCCCACCAAGGCCCCCCTGGACCTGGACAACATCTGCGTTGGCGGGGGCGGGGGCCGGGACCCCCGCAGGGGGTGGCAGGGGTCCCGGGACACGCGGCTCACCCCACCGGTGGCCGCCGCCGCCGCCGCCGCCACACTGGAGCAGAAGTGGGGGGGCGTGGCCTCGGAGCTGCGTTGCCGTGGCGGCCGCATGCGGTCGGCGGTGTACCAGACGTCGGACCTACCCTCCATGGTGGCGGTGAAGGTGGGGGCCGACGACCCCCCCGAGGCACGCCGCAACGGACACCTGGACCGCAGCAACTTCAAGGCCACCTTCGTCTGAGGAGCCGGCCGTCTCGAGGCCGTGGGGCCCCCCTTCACAACCTCCAGGGGCCTTGAGGCCAGGGGGGGCCCTCACAACCTCCAGGGGCCTCTGAGCTGAGGCTCCAATCACCGGCTGGAGGCTCTCCCCGGTGGATGGTAAACGGTAAACGGACTGTATTCATACAGCGCTTTTCTAACCAGTGGCCACTCAAAGCGCTTTACAATACTGCCCAACATTCACCCATTCATGCACACATTCACACACCGACGGCGGAGTCAGACACGCAG
Organism: Pollachius pollachius; assembly: GCF_949987615.1. Taxonomy (NCBI): domain Eukaryota; kingdom Metazoa; phylum Chordata; class Actinopteri; order Gadiformes; family Gadidae; genus Pollachius; species Pollachius pollachius. Next base: position 51,039,360 of record NC_136935.1, on the reverse strand, counting down.
GGCGACAGCCAGCTGGTCGGGAGCAGTCAGGGTGAGACGTCACTCAAGATAGGAGGAGCCGGGGATCGAACCAGCAACCTTCAGGTTTCTAGTCGACTCGCTCTACCTCCTGAGCCACACGCCGTCCCCGGGATGGGTCTACACGGTGAGATCAAGACTGGCTCAGAAGGGGACCTCAGAGGCTGAGAAGGAGGCTGAGGAGGATGAGAAGGAGACATCATAGGCTAAGATAAAGACACTCAGAGGTGTCCCCAGAACCTCCTCCTGGATCACCATTGGGGCAGTGGGAGACAGACCAGTATGATGGAGACGGACCAGTATATGTCAAAGACTGAGCAGTATGTTCAGACCAGTATGTTCAGACCAGTATGCTGGAGAAAGACCAGTACGTTGATGGGAGCTCAACCTGTAGAACACGGTCTCACAGCCGGCCCCCTTCTGATCCCTGGGACAGACGGATCGGTTTCTGAACTTCCTGTCCGTATGAATCAACTTCCTGTCCGTCTATTCTTCGTTTAACTTGGTCAGTAGTTACCATTTATTTGTATTTTATTAATTTCATCTGTAAAGTTGTTGATTATACAGTATTACATTGCATTTGCGTGATTGTTCGTTGAAACAATGTTACATTTTCACTATTTGGTCATACATATTTTTGGAAGAGAAAATTGAATTATGCTCAACAGTGTTTAGAAGTATTACGAATAAAAAAGTCAATTCAAACATGGACACCCAATGTCTAAACTTTCCAATCTACTTCGCACTACCAAACACCTTAAGTGAACCTCCTCACCCAAACTGTGACCCTCTCCTGGATGACGTAATGACGCATGACGCACCGTTCCACTCATTCAATCATTCATTCATTCATGACGTATTGGCAAATCGCCCATCCGCTCTAAATATTTTTCGCCCCTCTGTGAGGCGTTCATTGTTGTGCGAAATGCGTTGGCAAGGGCAACAACATATCCCATAATCGAAGGCTTTGTGCAAATTGAATTTTCATTGTGACACCGAGGCTGGAGTCCTGTGATAAAACAACACGCCTAATCCGCCTCTAAGACGGGCCGGCCCCCCGGGGCTTTGAGTTAAGTGACAGGTTCGCCGGTATTTAATTGAATTAGCTATGAAGACTATTGGCACACCTGGCGCTGACCCGCTAGAGCCGCGCGTCCGGGTGGGTGGCCGAGCCGGTGGCCGCTTCACGCACCGATGTGGCGTCTCTCACGGAGAGCCGCTCGTGTCCGATGGGGTCCCGGGGGGGGCGGGGGCCGAGGGCTGGTGGAGCTATTTTGAAATAGGAATAGGAGAACGGCCCCACGGAGGGATTCGTCATACACACATACTCACACACTCGTCCACGCGCTAACGAGCGCGCACACTCACATGTGCGCACACACAGATACGCACATTCAAACACAGACACACGCGCACGCACACACACACACACACACACACACACACACACACACACACACACACACACACACACACACGTTCAACCCCCCCCCCCCCACACACACACACATATACACACGTTCAACCCCCCCCCCAAACACACACATATACACACGTTCAACCTCACGCACACACACACACACGGACACACACACACACACACACACAGGGACACACACACACCCCCCCACACACACACACACACGTCCAACCACACACACATAGCTGGCCCAGCTGCTCGGAACCATGACAGAAGATGACGGATACGGTTGTCGCGGAGGGACAAGTCAAGTTCAGAGATGGAAAAAAGGTGATTCTGTTTCATTAAGTCGATCTTCGTTGTTTCTGAATGCGTCGGTGTCGTTCGCTCGATGGTGTCTGAGGTTAATCGAGGGGTTGTGTCTGTTTTTTGGGTTCAACTTTGCTCCACAGTGGAAGACCCGGTGGGTCGTCCTTCGTAAACCGTCTCCGGTCGCAGGTAGGGAATGGAGCAAAGTTATATTCTAGCTTACTAGATCTATATACTTTATCTTTATGTCTATTCATTACAAACACTTTAGCAGAAGTTCGGTTCAGTTTAAAAGACGCATACTCGTCCAAATTATGCACTCTTTCCCCCGTGATTTTCTAGTATCGCACAACTTGTCACTTTGACACTTGGCCGTGCGCCACGGAGCGCATAGCGCACGTCTCCAATAGCCGTGTTAACACGTGATTACATTGCGCCATTCCCACACATAGTTGGAATAAGTGTGCGTTTAATATTCTGTGCCCGTCTAGCGACATCCATTAGCGATCATTTGTAAAGTTGAGTTAACACAAAGAAAGAGATAGAAGGTGAGGGGATGCGTATGGATATGTTGCTCTGCCCGGGAGTTCCAGATCAGGAACCACTTTAGCGCCTGTATAATGTAAAGGTTGACGTTCAGCTGCCTGCGCAAATAGATCAGCTCATTATCCGTGGGTCTGTTACGACAGCTGTGCTAGGGACAAACACATAGAGGACCTATGACCATGCACACTTTCTATGGCACACACAAGCACAGACAGCAGCATTAATAAGAATAACAAGGACTCACTGCAGCTCAGCTCACCTGTTTGTCTGCTTCCCATCAGACTGTCTCTCTGATTCCTCTCATACTGTCTGTCTCTCTGATTCCAATCAGACTCTCTGTCTCCCATCAGACTGTCTGTCTCTCTGATTCCCATCAGACTGTTTGTCTCTCTCTTATTCCCATCAGAATGTCTGTCGCCCTGATTCCCATCAGACTGTCTGTCTCTCTGATCCCCATCAGACTGTCTGTCTCTCTGTTTCCCATCAGACTGTCTGTCTCTCTGATTCCCCTCAGACTGTCTGTCTCCCTGATTCCCACCAGACTGTCTGTCTCTCTGATCCCCACCAGACTGTCTGTCTCTCTGATTCCCACCAGACTGTCTGTTGCCTTGATTCCCATCAGACTGTCTGTCTCTCTGATTCCCATCAGACTGTCTGTCTCCCTGATTCCCACCAGACTGTCTGTCTCTGCTGGTGTACAAAGACAAGAGGAAATCCAAGGATAAGGAGAAGAGCCAATACCACAAGGAGAGGCTCAACGTGAAGATAGAGGTGAATGCATACTACAATATACACACTACCGTTCAAAAGTTTGGGGCTACTTAGAATAACCCTATTTTTTTAAGAAAAATACTTTTTTTTCCCAATGAAGATAACAGTAAATGAATCAGAAATACAGTCTAGATATTGTTAATGTCATAAATGCCTATTCAAGCTGTAAAAGGCTGAATTTTAGAGGTGTACAGAGGCCTATTTCCAGCCTCCATCACTCCTGTGTTCTAACGCTACATTGTTTAGCTCATCGTGTTAAAAAGCTAATTGATGATAAGAAAACCCTTGTGCAATTATGCTAGCACAGCTGAAAACAGTTGAATAAAAGTGTGAGTTTTCATGGAAAACATGACATTTTCTGGGTGACCCCAAACTTTTGAATAGTAGTGTAGATAATACTGAAGACTGCTCTGCTGGATTTGGTTCGCTTCTCGGGGGTATTTTGATATATTTGCATATTAAACGCTCCCACTTTCCCCCTTGAGCAAGATATGCTGTCTATCCTTTATCATGACAGTAGATAACTCCTGGGGACTATCTCGTTAGGCAGAAGCCACAATGAGTTTAACTAATGCCTCATTATAATCATAACCTCATTAAGCTTGAATGGTTACTGTCAGTGCAGCGATATCCCCGTTAAAAAACGCTGACTCTATCTCCCCTTCAAGTGAATTCTAGAAAGAGGCAGACGACCAAACCAAGGCTAATGCTATCAAAAGTTACGCTAATAGGGGAGCAGGTCGGCTGGTAACCGGAAGGTTGCTGGTTCGATCCCCGGCTCCTCCTAGCGGAGCGTCGAGGTGTCCCTGAGCGAGACGCCTCACCCTGACTGCTCCTGACGCGCTGGCTGCCGCCCTGCGTGGCCGACATCCATTCATACACGGCGTGTATGAACGTGGTGAATGTGAGGCAGTATTGTGAAGCGCCTTGAGTGGCCACTGGTCAGAAAAGCGCCGCATAAGTGCGGTCGATTTACGATTCAGTCACTGCGATATGCCGGGCTTCGAGTCGCAGTCACCGCAGTGCGCTACAACGGACTAATGTGTGAGTAACGAGCGCCCCCCGCTCCACCAGGCGATCTGCGGCCTGGAGCCGGGGCCGGGGTACGACGGCGTGTCCTACTCCCTCTCCATCCTGTGCCTGGCCTACAGCGTGGCGCTGGGCTTCAGCAGCCGCGAGGCCGCCAGCGCCTGGGAGGCCCGCATCCGGTACAGCCTGGGAGAAGGTGAGGGGCGAGGGGTATGAGGGGGAGGAGCGCATGCCGTGTGTGTGTGTGTGTGTGTGTGTGTGTGTTTGTGTGTGTGTGTGTGTGTGTGTGTGTGTGTGTGTGTATGCAACTGCTTGTTCTTTCTACCACAACGAAGGATGACATCTCGGCAGGGCTTTTAATATTCTGTAATATTCTGTGTGACAAAATGACACCGAAAGTGTTTTAGCAGTCAATAATAGGGCGGCGAGGCACGTCTTTCCGAGAGGGGCACAGAAAACAACAGTTAAAGTCTGTTTGTTTGTGGTGTAGCGTTGCAACAAAGACCACGATGACACTTACAAACGAGGAGCAAATTAAAAGCGACAGAGATAAAGTCGCCTCTCATCTCTGCCGTGGCTCTCGTTAGTGCAGCTGAGTGTGCCGCTTCCTGTCGGTGATCATAGTTGTGTTTGTTTCGCCTCGTTATTCACTGTTCACCGGCTCATCGGCTGTGTGATGGATTCTGCTCCCTGTTCATTTAGGCCTCTGTTGGTTTTACAGACACAACAACACAACGCAGTCACTGAAAGCCACAGAATCCACCGCGACACATTTGTGTTTCCCTCGACGCAGCCCCGAGGCGTAGAAACTTGTGAACAACTCTGCTCTCATTCACATTTACATTCAGGGCATTTAACAGACACTTTTCTCCAAAACGACTTGCAATAAGTCCATTTGTCAGAAGGAAGAAAAATAATACATCTCTGTCGGTACAGTGTTCATAGAACCAAGTGCCAAGCACTAACAAACGCTAGGTTAAACCATTCCCTGTATACAGCAAAGATAGCTAGGAAGTACAATTTTTTAGTGGCAGGACGTACAACGTACGTGAGTCTAAAGCTGGTGAGCGACTCTGCGGTCCTCGCGTCGGCAGGGAGCTCGTTCCACCGCTCTGGAAGAGTTGTGGCTTTGATGATTGACCTCTCTCCTTCTTTGTGTCTCTCTCTACCTGTCCCTCTCTCTCTCCTTTGTGTCTCTCTGTGTTTGTCTCTTTGTTTGTCTCTCTTTTTTCTTTGTGTTTGTCTCTGTTTGTCTCTCTGTCTCTGTCTCTGTCTCTCTCTCTCTGTCTCTGTCTCTGTCTCTGTCTCTGTCTCTGTCTCTGTCTCTCTCTCTCTCTCTCTCTCTCTCTCTTTTTTCTTTGTGTTTGTCTCTCTGTCTCTGTCTCTCTCTGTCTCTCTCTCTCTATCTCTCTCTCTCTCTCCCTCTCTCTCTCTCTCTCTCTCTCTCTCTCCAGTCCACAGGTTCAGTGTTCAGGTTCAGCCCGGCACTAAACTGGAGATTGGCCCTGCCTCCCTACACCTCTGCAACACCCTATTGGTCCTCACCAGGGATGTCCCGCCCCTCGTCATTGGCCATTGGAAGCTGTCGGAACTCCGTCGCTATGGCGCCGTGCCGGACGGCTTCGTCTTTGAGGGCGGGTCTCGCTGCGGAATATGTGAGTGTTGACCAATCAAAACGTCTTCTAGATAACCAATCACGTGGCTGATTTAGAAACCTGTCAATTCAGGACATCCTGAGCTGTTATTATTAGAGTATTATGTGTTTAATATTCAGTCATTCAGCAGACGCTTGTATCCAAAGTGCCTTACAGTGAATTATTTAATTGTAATTAGATCGGTGTCATTAGTAAGCAGGTTAGTAAGGCATCTCATTTAAGGATGTCTCCAGGCAGGATTCAAACTACCACCCTGACCGCGAGACAATGCTATTGTCTCAGTGCTTTGCTCGGCATGCCTTGGTTCCCAAGCGGTCAGTGTCCCATCGCATTCCGCCCCCTATTTGACGTCGTTCCAGTGAAGGTGAATCACGGGGATCAGCTAACCACGGGGGTCGTCTCCGTTCCTGCCAATGCTCTCTCATCCAGTACTTTGCATTATTTCGATTAAAAGCGCGGCTCTGGGAATCCATTTCACCGATATCTCATTAGTGGGGCTAATTCTGAGGCCGTTCCTTTCCCTGGGTGACGTGGGCTGTGAGATGAACGGTTGCGTTCCCCTCGACTGTCTCTGTTTGGATAGGCCCACCTCTCCCTCTCAATTTGTTCCTGCATAATTGCCTTTTAATGGCCCTATTACTCACAGCCTCAAAGAGCCGCATGCAACGCAAGACTTTAAGAAGTTAAATTGGAAATGGTTGTCACGTACAGTGTGTGTGTGTGTGTCCGTGTGTGTGTGTGTATGTGTGTGTGTGTGTCTGTGTGTGTGGGAGTGTGTGTGTGTGTGGAGGGAGGGAAATCGCCGCCCTTCTCACCTCAGGTCCAAAAAGGTCCTTTCCGATCCGGATTCAAACAAACCAACACTAATCTCCATGACGACACTGTCTCTTCCATGAAGCCCCCCCCCCCCCCCCCTCCCGGAAGGGGCCCCTTTAGTATTCCTGGCCCCTGTCCCTCTGAAGGTCTGTGTCTGGAGGTGTGTGGGCTCGTATGCAAAGAATGAGAGGCATCTCTTTGTCCGAGGGTGGGGACCTAAATATGTGTTGAGTGGGGACCTCAATGTGTGTGTGTGTGTTTGTGTGTGTGTGTGTCTGGTGTTGAGCCGATATCTCAGTGTGTGTGTATCTGGTGTTGAGTGGGTTTGTATCTGGTGGCGCCAGCACATATTTCTGTGTGCGGCTGCAAAAGGGCAATGACCTGTCTGCTCTACTTGGATGTCTTTTATTTAGGGCAGCTTTCTGAGGCTCTCCCTCGAGAGGCTAGCCTCGACAGTTAGCAGAGGATTTCTTCCTTCTCTTGTCCGGGCGTTTCTATGGGGGATCTTAAAGTCGCAATGTGCAACATTTACGATACGATGCGATACTACCTCATTTGTCAGTAGGGCACTGAAATTAATTTTGCGTCCCTGGGAAGGCCCCTCAAAACGTTTAGGACATGCAGGTAACACCATGTACAAATGACATATGACAGCACAGCGATACACAAGCAGCACAGATGACAGATAAGGCAAGCACAGGTGTTGACAGGAGACACACAAGTACAGACACATGACACATGACATGGCACAGCCCACAGATACACAAAACACAAATGTCAGATAAGGCAATTTACAAAGACATATGAAGACTAATACCCATGGAACCATAAATGCTCTGATCTCATTTCCATGAGGTTGTAACTTCATTAACGGTGACCTGTCTGTAGTCAATGCTTATCGATAGAGAGAAACATAAAATCACATCCTATAACTGATTTAATCTACAAATATGAAATGCTGTACCTCTCTCTTTGTTTGCGAGACCATAAACCCCTCCCACTCACCCTAAACCCCTCCCAGTCACCCTAAACCCCTCCCACTCACCATAAACCCCTCCCACTCACCCTAAACCCCTCCCACTCACCATAAACCCCTCCCACTCACCCTAAACCCCTCCCACTCACCATAAACCCCTCCCAGTCACCATAAACCCCTCCCACTCACCATAAACCCCTCCCACTCACCTTAAACCCCTCCCAGTCACCCTTAACCCCTCCCACTCACCCTAAACCCCTCCCACTCACCCTAAACCCCTCCCAGTCACCCTTAACCCCTCCCACTCACCCTTAACCCCTCCCACTCACCCTAAACCCCTCCCAGTCACCCTTAACCCCTCCCACTCACCCTTAACCCCTCCCACTCACCCTAAACCCCTCCCAGTCACCATAAACCCCTCCCACTCACCATAAACCCCTCCCACTCACCTTAAACCCCTCCCAGTCACCCTTAACCCCTCCCACTCACCCTAAACCCCTCCCACTCACCCTAAACCCCTCCCAGTCACCATAAACCCCTCCCACTCTCCCTAAACCCCTCCCACTCACCCTAACCCCTCCCACTTACCCTAAACCCCTCCCACTCACCCAAAACCCCTCCCAGTCACCATAAACCCCTCCCACTCTCCCTAAACCCCTCCCACTCACCCTAACGCCTCCCACTCACCCTAAACCCCTCCCACTCACCCAAAACCCCTCCCAGTCACCATAAACCCCTCCCACTCTCCCTAAACCCCTCCCACTCACCCTAACCCCTCCCACTCACCCTAAACCCCTCCCACTCACCCTAAACCCCTCCCAGTCACCATAAACCCCTCCCACTCTCCCTAAACCCCTCCCACTCACCCTAACCCCTCCCACTCACACCTCCAAACCGCCCAGCTGCGCCAGGTGACGCCACTCAGATTCACAGCCAGTTAGAGGACAGAACCGATATTAAGTTTTTTGAATGACGAAAGTCTCACAACTTATCGGCGAAATCGTACACATTGCAGCTTGTAGATTGTTATTCGGTGCGACGGTGCTCTGCCTTGTGCTAAAGGTGTGGCTATACTTATAATGCGTTTGCAAAGGCATATCCACACGCTTGTTCTACTGTCTACTTAGCCTCTGTGTCGGCGTGTGTGTGTGTGTACGTGTCTGTGTGTGTGTGCGTATGTGCAAATGGTATGTGTGTGATGTCCATGCATGTGTGTGTAAGCATGTGCCTGGGCTGGGGTGTGTGTGCATGAATGTGTGAGGCACGCAGCAGACTTAGGGCTCCTACAGGAATACCTGGGCTCCGACGGCTCTGGTTTCATTGCACAGATGAACGGTTATAAATACCAGCCCCGCCTTCTGCTGGTCAGACGTCCAATCAGCTCGCCCCCTAGAGGCCCACCGGCCCCGCAAGGCCCGCCCATCTGCATAACTCCCAGCATGCTTAGGGAGAGCGCTGTGTGGCATTTCTTTGGCCGTTGGTCTGCAGATGGAGGGAAGGAGATGCCAAGGGCTGGCATGGCAGCTATGCACTTCAAACCGGGGCTGGGTTTCATCTCACGTGGTTGTTTGCAGACATCAGACATGTTTGTGTATTTAAAAACCGAACAGAGAAATAATGTTGGCCAGAACACGAAGAAGGGGTGAGGAGAAGAGAGGGTGTTTGTGTGAGTGTGACTGTGTGTGTGTGTGTGTGTGTGTGTTGAATGTATGTGTGCGTGTGTGTGTGCGTGTGTGTGTGTGTTGAATGTGTGTGTGTGTGTGTGTGTGTGTGTGTGTGTGTGTGTGTGTGTGTGTGTGCGTGTGTGTGTGTGTGTGTGAGTGTGTGCAGGTAGGGAGGGTGGGGGTGAGAGTGGTCGTAAGAAACGACATTGGCGGAAATATTTCAGGGGATGGTCCCAGATGTTGACAGCTTTAACGTTCCGAGCTCCACAGTTGCCCGCGGTCGAATGTTTTTAATTTGATATAACATTCTGCCGGGTACCAGAGCATCGCCATGGCGATGGATGCGGCCGGCTGGCGGGCGATGGGAGCAGGAGGACAGTGAAAGGCAGCTGCTCACAGGGAGACATAAACACTGGCAGAGAGACGAGGAACGAGAGGCGGGATACCAGTCAACATCCACACACGAGGGGGAGGGAGGGACGGAGTGGGGGGCGAGAAAGATAGAGAGAGAGAGAGAGAGAGGGTGGGAGAGAGGGAGAGAGAGAGGGAGAGAGGGAGAGAGAGAGAGAGAGAGAGAGAGAGAGAGAGAGGGAGTGGGAGAGATGGAGGGAGGGAGGGAGGGAGAGAGAGAGTTGGTAAGATGGAGAGAAGAAGAGAGGATGATAGAGAGAGAATGTGTGTAGTAGAATGAGAGAGACAGATGGTAAGAGAGAAATAAAGACGATAAAAGAAAGAGAGACTGCAACAGAGAGGGTGAGAGAGAGTGAGACAGACAGAGAGGGAGGGAAGTGATGGAGAGAAAGTGAAAGAGGTTTGACTTTGTTAAATTAAGGATGAGAGAGAGAAAAGCGAGCCAGAGAGAGAGACACACACACACACACACACAGGGGCGAACGAGAGCGAGAGCGGCAGAGAGATGCAGAGAGAGAGATACAGTAGATGTCAATACAGTTTTTTTCAATTGCTTGAACACACTTTGCAAAACTTGGCTCATTGTGTCAAAACTCAACACACAAGCAAATAAGACACAACACTGAGAAATATACCATTCACATCTATGTCAAATTGAAACTTTAACAATCCTTTGTTAAAATGTCACTCTGATGACAAAATGATACACACTTGTATCATATGACACCTTCAGATCAGCAGCAACACACTAGTCTACTTTATATAAAACATTGCAGTCTTCCATATTCACTGTTTGTATTCAGTTCCACAGAAGGCACCTTTTCACAACAACCAAAAAATCTAATACTCAATACTGTACATTGCAGTACAGTACCTTACAGTTCAGTCAATTCAGTTTAAGCAAAAATATAACAAAAATTAACCAAAAATACACAATTGTACTGTAAACACAGAAAAACACGGCAATTGTGCGTTGGTTGGCTTATGGATCCTTGCCTTGTGTGCCGAATCCGTCCATGGATTGACCTTACCTCAATGTCTCTGCAGGCCAATTCCATTGCCTGCAGAAGAGGCATGCGGGCATGTGGTTGGCAGTCATATACACTACATCCTCAAGCCGAAAAAAAACCTTCTTTAGGTTTTAGAAATGGCGAGTATAGGCCTACGGCTTCAACTTGTTTATGGTTGGTGTACCAGTTCCGGACCAAAACAGCCCGATGGAAATGAACATTATCCCAGACAACAACAAACCTGGGCTGCTCTGATCTGTCCTGTTCAGCTGCATCATGAAGTGCATCTAGAAGTGTGATGATATGTTGGGTATTGCAGGGACCTATTTTTGCATGATGGTGCAGTTACCCTCAAAGGCTTATGGTGGCACACAATGATATGTTTCCCCTGCGCTGCCCCGGGACGTGCACAATTGCCCTTTGGCCTTTTTGTAGCTGGCCGATAGGTGGTCAGTTTTGTAAGTAAGTGTTTTGAGGTGTGTATTTAAGTATTTTCAATTACCCAATGTGTTTAGTATTTTGAATAGATGTGTTTTCCCAATGATATACTGAGATGTCATTTTTTAACAAAGTGTCTTATGTTTGAAATAGTGTGTAGTATGCAGGAGCAACTGTGTTGCACAATAGCAACTAAAGTGCAAAGCAGTGCTTTTGTTTAAGGAATGCTTACATGTGTTTAAGGCATAGTAACAAAAACTTCAAGTTGTGTTACTTTGGTCTAAGCATGTGTCTATAGTGTTCAAGCAATTGGAAAAAACTGTAATGTTAACCACTCTAGACCCGAGTCGTTGCATAAGAGTGGATTCGCCCAAGTCTCCCTTGTTCAGAGTTCACCTAGACTCTGCACAGCCTTCCCCCTTACCCCCCCCCCCACACACACACCTCTTACATTAAAAACAGTACTTTGCATTGTGTAGCGTCTTATCCTAGCTATCTTTGTTGCATACGGGGAATGGGTTAACCTAGTGATGGTAAGTGCTTGGCACTTGGTTCTATGAGCATCCTTACTGTACCGACAGAGATATATTGTTGTATCTCTTTCTTCTGACAAATGTACTTATTGTAAGTCGCTTTGGATAAGAGCGTCTGCTAGATGCCCTGAATGTAAATGTAAAAATGTAAATGAAGAGTCTGCTTTTCCATATGGACAAGATGAACCAAGAGCGCA
>NC_136935.1:50977567-51022567 GCF_949987615.1 Pollachius pollachius | reverse complement strand
GTAAAAGTCAAAATCCTTCCAAACAGCCTATTGAAATTCCAAAAACGTGCTTAAACTTACTGACCATGTTTGAATTAAAACTTTCTTTGAATGTGTAGAAAAGAGTGCGATTCTTGCATCCTTCTGGGTGGTAGTATCAACATAATTATTCAGCAGATTGTGTGCTATCAGCACGATAAAACAACAGATCCATAATCCCTTGTCTCTGTGTTCAAGCCTCGGTAAGACCCAACATAATTAAAATGTATTTCAGCTGGGTAAGCTCTGCTGTTATGCCGAGGAGGAGCTAATGAACTGCTGGGGAGATTAACGAGGAGGAGAGTTTACCTGGAGCTCAGAGTGGTTCAGCAACACCAGCCCACAGCCTCACTGCCAACGGACAGGAGATGGCTGGAAGCTGCCTCCTCAGCCCCTCAAGCCATCCATAGCCCCCACTAGCACTGCGCTAGGAGGTGTTTCACTGCTCTCCCTTCAGTTCATCTGTGTGTGTGTGTGTGTATCTGTGCGTGTCTGTGTGTGTGTATATGTGTGTGCGTTTGTGCTTGTGGGAAGTGTGTGTGTGTGTGTTTATGTGCTTGTGTGTGTGTGTGTGTGTGTTTGTGTGTGCATTTGTACTTGTGGGAAGTGTGTGTGTGTGTGTGTGTTTGTGTGTGTGTGTGTGTGCGTGTGCTTGTGGGAAGTGTGTGTTTGAGGTGTGCGTGCACCTGTGCATGCATGTATGTATTCACGTGTCGGTGTGTGTGTGTAAGGTTGGTGTGGGTGTGTGGAAGCAGAAGATTGTATTTGTGTGCGTTTGTGCTTGTGTGAAGTGTGTGTGTGTGTGTGTGTGGTGTGTGTTTGTGCTTGTGCGAAGTGTCTGTGTGTGGTGTGTGTGCTTGTCGAAGTGTGTGTCTGGTTAGTATTCAGCATGTAAGAGCGGTTCACACTGATGATGTTCTGCCTTCATTCACAAGATTAAGTGGTATCCAAAACCAATTTCTCCTTGTTTGTGTGTGTGTGTGTGTGCGTGCCTGCACTTGTGCGCGTTTATCTATGTGTGTGCCTGCGTGCGTGTGTGTGTACGTGCGTACGTGCGTGTGTGCCTGCGTCCGTGTGTGTGTGTGTATGCGTGTGCGCGTGTGTGCGTGCGCGTGTATGTATGCGTCCGTGCCTGCCTCCATGTGTGCGTGTGTGTTCGTCCGTGTGCATGCATGTGTGTGTGTGTGTGTGTGTCTCCCATAGGGGATCCAACCCCCTCCTCCTCAGAGGAGCGGATGAATCAGGAGGAACTGGAGCTGGAGAAGAGGCTCAGCCTGTTGTCCCAGTGCAGTCGGCCCTGCAGTATGGGTGGGTAGCAGACCGACGCCAAGACCCAGGCCTCTGACCCTAACCCTCCACTCAGAGGCAATGCTCATGATGATTGTTATTAACATGTTCTCTGTATGTCGTGGGGTGCAGCGTGGGTAACTACCTACCCCCCCTTAAGCCTAGGCCCAGGCCCCCTGTACACAGAGCCCATGTTTAGAATGATCATTCTGAACATGGGCTCTGTGTATAGGAGGCGTGGCTCCCACATGACCCCTATACACAGGCGCCATGTTTAGAATGATCACTATCAATATTTTCTCTGTATATAGGAGATTTACATTTACATGTAGGGCGTTTAGCAGACACTTATATCCAAAGGGACTTACAATAAGTACATTAGTCAGAGGAAAGATAAACAACAATATATCGCTGTGGGTACAAGAAGGATGTTCATAGAACCAATTGCCAAGCACTAACCATCACTAGGTTAACCCATTCCCCGTATACAACACAGATAGCTATGGTACACAATGCTAAGTACTACTAATACATAATTGCCCAAGTCATATTCTAAGGTTCAATTTGTATTTAGATCAGAAAATACCAAGTCAAATAGATGACTCAAATAATCTTTAAAGAACACTCTTATTGACTTAGGATATAGCCAATGAGGCACAGTGACTCAGCAGCATTCGCAGAGAAAAGTTAGGTTTAGATATCAATTTCTGCCAAAATAGGACTCAATTATGCTTGGAGGCTGATGATAATCATAATTCTCATTATGGAAGTTACCATTCAGAGCTTTTAATCTATCTTTCCTGTGCTACTGCTTTGACAGCCGACGGTATGTGGGATTAATAAAGTTAATCTTATTTTATCTTTCCTTACCTAAGGGGAAACTTTGCAATAAACGCTTAGACTTTGTTGGGTTCGATGCTGCGTTGTACATCAGCGTAGAGCAAACTCATTCTCTGAGCGTTTTATAAATCACCTTCTAAGCTCCGGATTAATAAACTAAACTCCAGTCAATACCCTAAGATCCGGATCAATAACCTAAGCTCCGGATCAATAACCTAAGCTCCGGATCAATAACCTAACCTCCGGATCAATAACCTAAGCTCCGGATCAATAACCTAAACTCCGGATCAATAACCTAAGCTCCGGATCAATAACCTAAGCTCCGGATCAATAACCTAAGCTCCAGTCAATAACCTAAGCTCCGGATCAATAACCTAAGCTCCGGATCAATAACCTAAGCTCCGGATCAATAACCTAAGCTCCGGATCAATAACCTAAGCTCCGGATCAATAACCTAAGCTCCGGATCAATAACCTAAGCTCCGGATCAATAACCTAAGCTCCAGTCAATAACCTAAGCTCCGGATCAATAACCTAAGCTCCGGATCAATAACCTAAGCTCCGGATCAATAACCTAAAGCGTCTAAACCCTCGTGGCTCCGCCCACAGCCTCCACCTACAGCTGCAGCACCGTCGCCGGGGACGACCACAGCAGCATCTCCAGCTCCTCGTCCAGCCAATCAGACTCCAGCTACGGCAGCCGTCTCCTGGTGTGGGCGGAGCCGACGGCGACGCGGTCCCGCCTCTCCAACGAGACGGTGAGTAGCTCCTCCTCCACGCTGAAGGCGCTGCTGACCGGCTCCGACGGCGTGCTCTACAGCGACGCCGCCGCCCCCCGCCCGTCGTCGTCCAATCAGCTGGCGCCGCACGGGCTCCACGACAGCGGGCGGCAGAACTCCCTGGACAGCGGCATCGGGATCGCGTCCTCCGGGAGCTCCGCCTCCTACGCCGGCAGCCTGGACGCGGCGAGCCAGGGCGGGGCCGAGGACTTCGGCTCGGCGGGAAGCCTCCCGCTCCCCGCCTCGCGCCCCTCCTCCCCCCTCCAGCCCGCCCTCCTCCTCCCCCCGTCCTCCCTGCCCCCCCCGCCTTCCTCCTCCCCCCTCCGTCCCCCCCAGGCCCTCGCCTCCCGCCCCTCCATGGCCGACTCCGGGGCCTTCGCCCGGCTGGCGGACGAGTACCACGTCCCCGGGGGGCCCCCCAGGCCCTGCTACGACACCCCCCGGAGCCTGCTCCAGGGCCTGGGCCCGCGGGACCCCCAGGCCCAGGGGGGCCCCCCGGGGACGGGCAGGGACCGGAGGGGCGGTGGGGGTCCGGCACAGGGGCCCAGGGACAGCCCGGCAGAACTCTCCCTCCTGTGGGGGCGGGCCCCGGCGCGGCGCGCGGCCCCACACTCCTCTCATTCCTGGGCTGGGGAAAGGGCGCCCTCTGTGGACGGAGCGGGGCGGTGCGGCGGCCGGCGGCCGCTGTTCTCAGGACGGCCCGTCTGCGGAGGGCCTCAGGTAAATACCGACCAGTGGGACCAGAGGAGTGGGGGGGGGGTATCCCCTATAGGAGACACACACACACACGCGCGCGCGCGCACACACACAGAAGGTGCCAGCGCACACACAAGCAAACATTCACACACACGCACACACAGACACGCGCACACACAGACACACACATGCACGCAAACACATGCAAACAAGGAGAAATTGATTCTGGATACCAGTTAACCCTGTGAATCAATGCACTCAGTGCATACACCGTATATATGAACTAGTATCACTAACTAGAACCAGAACTCTGGCCTTCGATGAATATTCATTCTCATATTTAATTAAAATGGTAGAGTACAATATTAATGTTTATTGCACTGTAAGCAAAAACAAAAGTTTAATGTTTTGCAAACGTTGGAGGCGTCTCGAACGAAAATTAAACGAGGGAAAACAAGTGAGTCGTTATGCAGATACAAACACCCCGCCCCCCCCCCCCCTTCAGAGCTAATATCCTCTGAATTCATCTCGCTGACTAACTTCCACTCTGCAGCTCTTTCCATCACTTTCTGGGGATGCTACTGCAAATATATAATTTAGCGACATCAAATAAACTATGCGCAGTGGCGTTTGTTTTGTTTTATCGGCGCCGGCGCTCGTTTCCCGCCGCACCGGGACACGTTTCATCTCGCGTCCCCCCGTTGGCGGGATTGACGCCTCGCTGCGGGGAACATCCCATAAATAAGGCACCGTATACGCCAGGGGAATACTTCCCACTGATCGTCAGAGATGAGCTTGACAATAAAGGAGGCAGGATGGACCCACGGGGGCGCTGATAAGTACCCCCCCCCCCCCCGCGGGAGCAGATATCAGAAAGTGTTTCAGTTCTGCTTAAAGATAAATATTTAAGGACGACTGCGCTAGGAGTATTTTTTTTTTCCCTATAGAAATGTTTGGTAGCACTTAATTATAATAATGTCCTTTCATTATTGTTTATTAGCCTTTAGTTAATGATACTACCTACCCTCTAGTGACATCACAAGTTGGAGTGTCCGCCCAGGTGATTGATGGATAGACCAGCTAACCAGTGGTTTGTCCACTGGATGGGCGGGTACCTTTCACTTATTCATCTACACATGAATATAAGTGAGTTGTTAATGGTTGGTTAGCATTATTCACTAAAGGCTTCGAAATGACTTATCACCCGACGTTGTTATAAAGGGTGAGCAAATGTTGGAAGTCCCCATTATGGGTAAATATTAAAGTCATACATCATCCTAAATCTGAACAATGGGGGTGATGATATAATTATGCTTTGCATAATGCACTTCAGAACACCCCATCTCCCTCTTCCTCCCCACACAATAAAACAAAAGTAGAATCGAGAAGTTATATTTTCCCTGCTTGTTTTCCTTTGTTTCATTTTGGTTCAAGACTCCAACGTTAACAAACTATTCAATGCTCCATGCTCTAAAAAACATTATGCTAAATACATACTTTACACAGTAATCTCTTATGTTCAGTTTACAGCCGTCGCATTGTGTTTATGGAAACTGCGACGCACGCAGAATATGAATTAACGACGCGTCTCAGACACTAGTTGGAGAAATCGTTAAATTGGCTCCTTGGCAGCGAGACGGCAGTCCAGCGCCACGCGCCACACGGAGCGGCCCCCCTCACCTCTAATGGGGCTCCCTGTCGACTCGGATCTATTTCCTCCTCTCGGTAACCATGACATCGCGCCCGCTGTCAGTCTCTTTAACAACCTCCGCGCGGCAACACCCGTCCTCCGCGGTCTCAGTGGACTCTCTCTCTCTCTCTCTCTCTCTCTCTCTCTCTCTCTCTCTCTCTCTCTCTCTCTCTCTCTCTCTCTCTCTCTCTCTCTCCCGCTCGCTGCTTTGTTGTGGGCGGCTCGGCGTCGATGACAGATTACCTTCCTCTCTCTGGCGCCGCATAAAAGATTGATGGATCCGCAGCCCCTCGCGCTTTGCAACGCGCCGACGTTGACAGGCTGAGTCCGACGGCCGCAGATTGACTGGAATTGTTTTCCAAAAAGTCAAAGTCGTGATTAATCAGCCGTTGCAGTGATTAACACCCCCGCCCCCCCCCTGTCTCCCCCTGCAGTGCGCCCACACCACGCCGGACAACTACATCATACCGGAGCTGTGGAGGGGGTGTGGAAGGGGGGGGCCCTCGCAGGTGAGATGATCACCGCTCGGACCGCAAGGCCCCCGCCTAAACAACTTAGATGGCCTGTGTGTGTGTGTGTTTGTGGGGAGGGGTGTGCGTGTGTGTGTGTGTGAAAGAGCAAATGTGTGTTTGTGTGTGCGTGCGTATGAGAAATAGCAAGTGTGTGAGTGTGTGTGCGTATGAGAAAGAGTAAGTGTGTGTGTGTGTGTGTGTGAGAAAGAGTTTGTGTGTGTGTCTCTTTCTGCATGCTGAGGTCTTTTCCAGCCCCCATTCCTCAAGAGACCGAGACAACCTCATGTTTTAACTTTTAACTTTTTCTCCTTTCAGGCCTCAAACTGCTTCCCTCCAGAACTTTTACCCAGTGCCGGCTGTCGGGGTACATCAGGTGTGTGTACCTGTGTGTGTGCGTGCGTGCGTGTGTGTACCTGTGCATGCGTGCGTGCGTGCGCGCGTGTATACATACATCAAGGCTGTGTTTGCACTGTGAGACATTCAAAAGTCATCCTACAGAGCCGTCTCCGACGTCTGAAGTCTAAACGAATGGTTTTATTAGCGGCGTGCTCAGACGGCTCATCGACCGCAGGCCGGGGGCGGGGAGAGATGGAGGGGTCGGATGGCCTTATCAAGCTCCTGATGGATCCGCAGAGATCACAGCCCTACCTGGCACCCTTGCTCCATACCGCTCCGCCGAACGCACCCTGCCCGTACCAAATGCCGACGGCAGGTAAGAGAATAATGCGGTTTTCTCGTAGAAACGAGTCTAACGCACTCGGTAACCTTGAGCAGCATCAAAGAGAGTACAGTTCAGACATTTCACAACTAAAGCAATTCCGCTGTTCTCGTCCTCAGATGCGATTCAGGTGCCTTATCTCGCCTGTTGTTCGGGCTTAACCCGGCCTGCTGTTGTATCCATTGTAGAAGCATATTAATAGTGCCCTTGGCATCGGTGAAGCCTGAGAGATACGACAGACTTTTAATAGATATAACCCACCCTTTAAGCCAGGAGCTGGTGCTATCTCAAGGCCACAATGTGGCAATGACAAAAACAAAACCGTTTTTTAATAAATAGTAATATGAAGTTCTTTATCTTTCATTACTCTTGCGTATGGAATTCTAGGGCGGATTTTCCAAGTCTTTACACTGCAGATGTGATAACAGTATAATATAATGAAGAACCAGGTCTAGATGTAAGGGTTGAAGTTATACCTTAGGCTAAGAAGATGCACAGTAGCACTGAGCCAGCTGGCAGCATGTGGCCCAGAAGGTAGAGCGGGTTGGCTGGTAACCCGAAGGTTGCTGGTTCGATCCTCGGCTCCTCCTAGCTGAGTGTCGAGGTGTCCCTGAGCGAGACACCTCACCCTGACTGCTCCTGACCAGCTGGCTGTCGCCCATTGGCCACTCAAAGCGCTTAACATTACTGCCTAACATTCACCCACTCATCCATTAAATGTGCTTACCTCTCATGCCATGTGTCTCCCTTCTTTGCAGGATGAGTAAAATGGATGCCCCTTCAGAAATATGTGGTCAGATGACCAACTTCTTCCATGGTTTTCTAGAAAACAGGGGTGGCACTACTTGCCCCTTGGCACATATTACCCCACTCTCCCCTATGCTTTTTCTTATTCATATTGCATGCTTATTAAATGTATATTCTGTTTGAGTTTGTCTCCCTCAAAAAGTAGACCCCTTTAATTACGACCGATCAAACAAGCTTTCCTTCAAATCTGTCAGGAGGGGAACGTGTGCCCTGGGTCTTATCTTTTGCTTTTGTCATTCCGTCGTCCTTGTCGCTCTTTAACCAGTCCTCAAATGTCATCCCTACTCCAAATACACTAAAATTGACGATGAATTCATCCACTTTTTAAACGCTATAATGTTTAGAACTACAGTGAATAATGTTAGCTCAGCTGTAGCGAATTACTTTCTATAGCACACAAGGCTGCATCTGATCACTAGTTTAATGCACGCATTCACACACCGACGGCGGTGTCACCCTTGCAAGGCGACAGCCAGCTCATCGGGACGGGAGCAGTCAGGGGTGAGGTGCCTTGCTCAGGGACACCTCGACACTAGGAGGTGTCCCTGAGGAGCCGGGGATGAAACCAGCTAACTTCCGGTTACCAGCCCGCCCCGCTCTACCTCCTGTGCCACAACACCGCCCCGTTAAGTCACGCCGTGGTTCTTTGTCCTCCAGGGGTGTTCCACCGTCCCCCGGAGGTGATCCTCTCCCCCTCCCTGGAGAGGAGGTTCCTCAGTACCGCCAACTACGTCAACGTCCCCATGAGTCCCGCTGTGGCCGAGAGCCGGAGAGCTCTCCTCAACATGGAGCTCCACCTCAACACGCCCGGTCCTTACCGAGCTCCCAGACCGCCCAGCGCGCTGAGAGGTAACCACCTCGTCCCGACAAGACGCGTCAATGGGTGAAAGTTAGGCAGTATTGTAAAGCGCTTTATAAATGCAGTCCATTTAATTAACGTTTTTTTTTATTTTGAGGTGGTGTTAAAATTGATTTGCAATCTCGAAATCCACTCTACATCAAAGTTGATATCTAAGTCAGTTTTGTAACGGGTTAATGCTCCTCTATGTAGCAGTCCGGATAACAGCACTCTCCTGATCTCATGTGCTCATAGATTAAGGCTAATGTCGCTCATGGTTGTTAGGAATACTTCTCTCCGTACATTGTGCTTTACTGCGAGGAACGGCTAGGATAATGTGCTGCACAATGCTAAGTGCTATTTTTAAGTGCAAGGACGTACAACATACAATAAGCGTGTGTATGCAGAGTCAGAGTTCACCCAGGCTCTGCATAGCCCCCCCCCCCCCTTATTGTATGTCGTACGTCCCGGCACTTAAATTGGCACTTATATTACTTAGCATTGTGTAGCATCTTATCCTAGCTGTCTTTGTTGTATACGGGGAATTGGTTTACCTAACAATTGTAAGTGCTTGGCCCTTGGTTCTATGAACATCCTTACTGTACCGACAGCAACATATTGTTTCTCTTTCTTCAGAAAAATGTACTTATTTTGAGTGGCTTTCGATAAAAGCGTCGCCTCCTCTTCTCCGTGTTTGTCGTCGGCTATAGGAGACTCCGTCGTCAGGTACGCTCACCTTGACATGGCTGCCATGGAAAGGGGCCAAGAAGAGATGATGCTGGCTTACGGCCAACGACGGGACGCCAGGCTGAGTCTGATGGGTGACCAGAGAGGGGCGCTCACCTGACCCCCACCTCACACCTGGACTTTTTTTAATCGTACGGAACCAAATGTATTGAAGTTGCGTATTCTTTGTCTGGCAGTGATTGTAATGCCTGTCTTATCTACAAGGGCTCAGTGTTGATGATGTCTTTATGATGATGTCTTTATGATGATGTGATATGATCACATTCTCGTATCCATTTGAGTTAAAGGGGTGATGTTTTGCCACCAGGTTTCAGTGTGATCAGCCGTCAAACGGCTTGTAACGGCTTATCACACTCGCACCTGGTGGCATGATACAGCACCCCTTTAAACACACCAACACACAGTCTAACAGAGCGTAATCCAGATGACTGTCCTGGAACAGCAGCGAGTGAATAGAAGTTAAATCATGTTTATCGCTCGAGTTGCAACATCAAGGAGGCTAAAGGATTGATAACGGGAGATCAAACTCGTCTTTTTCCAGACAAACCGTTTGCGGTTCCGTGTTTAGGCTTCCGATCGACACGGGAGCTTCGGATAATCAGTACTGATTGGGCCCCATGTGGTTCACGTTCAGCCAATCAGGGAGTTATAGTGTTCAAAGTTGGTAAAACGTTCAGCCAATCAGGGAGCTATAGTGTTCAAAGTTGGTACAACATCTCTGCCAAGAGGGAGAGAGACGTGAGCAATAGCCGATGAAAGGAAAGTTGTTAAACTCTTTAATACCTTCTTTATGAGGCCATCACGATGAATTGTTATCCTTGGTTCAGATCAGTTTATCGCAGCAGGCAAAGTGAGAGAGGGCATGTCTGTTACACTTTAATGTCAACCAAAGGATTACTTGTATATAAACAAACCTTTATTTATCACTTTTGAAACAACACTCATCCATATTTTTAATTATTTGTTGTTGAACTTTGTATGCTGATGTCACTTGTATTATGAATATTAAAAGATTGTTTCCAAGTACCATAGAAGACAATGATTAGTAAATTATGTGTTATATTAACCTGTATAATTATAAAGTTCAGCAGGGATTCTTTTCAACAGCGTCTCGGCGATGAATGAATCAGATCATTCAAAGACCTTGTTAGAGATGAGTGATTAATGTTTGTATATTCCTGATGAAAAGCCACAGAAATCACTAAACCTCCGCCTGCAGCGCCAACATATTGGACTGAGATCAGATTAGAGTATAGAAAGCATCAATATGTACATCACATCTTCCGGACGGCCTCATACATAAATCAATGAGGATCCTTCTGTCATCGCAATCACTACTGTACAAAAATCACTTAGAAAAGACGCAGGTGGAAAGGAACGCCGATTAATACACACGTGTGGAAGGGGGTAGGGAGGAGGACATATCGTCAAGGGCAACACTGAGGAGGAGGTGAGGAGGAGGAGACAGGGGGGGGGGGAGAGGGAGACAGGTGGAAGAGGAGAGGGAGGAGAAGGAGACAGGAGCATCTCCTGGTCTCACAGCTCGTTGTGGTCCAGGCCTTGGCGGGAGATCTTGTTGTTCAGGTCCTGCATGTGTTTCTTCATCTAAAAAAAAAACAACACAAACACAACAAGACATCAGCCGGCCGTTCATCATTTAAACCTGTGTCCTAAAGTACAGCGACAGTAGAGCCAGTCTTCTGGGCGCGTAACGTGTGTTTCTGTACCCCCCTCACCTTGTAGCCCATCTCCCTGGTCTTCTCCGACAGCGTGTTGTACTTGTCCTTGTTCTTCTGGATGTGCTCCGAGTCGCCCAGCGCCTCCACGTGCATCAGCTTCTGGTGGGAGAGCTCCAGTTGCTCCTGGTAGTGGCTGTGCTTCTCCACCTTGGTCTCAAAGTGCCGCAGCTCCTCCTGGGGGGGGGAGGCACCAGGCTGGTTAGGAACGAGTCTTTCCGATACCGATACCAGTTTCGGAAATTCCTCTGATACCGAACTATCGGAATAACGGGCATCGGCGAGCACGCCAAGTCTATGCGCCGGGCCGATACCATCACGTGACTCCTTTACTACACGGGCGGAGAACATCAAACACTACGGCGTTCTGCTGCGTTCGCTAACGGTCGGAGGTGGGAAGTCGGAATGGGAAACATCTCCGACCGACGTGCGTTCGATCTACCAAGTCAGAAAAAAACATGGACGCTCACGCTTAACTTCAAGAATTAAAATGGTAGATATAGATAAATCTAAATAATCGAGTTCTGAGAAAAATAATTTGCGACAGAACAACTATATATTGCCGTCATCGTAAGAGAACCCTTCAATGAGAATTAGTGCTTTTAGCAGCTGCAATGCTAGATGCTGTGTCGGTATCGGCATCGATGCTCAAGTTCAAGAATCGGAAAGGAAAAAAATGGAATCGGATCATCTCTAGGAAGGACGACACTCGGGACACCTAGGCGAGTGGAGCCGGGGAATCGGTATTCAGAGGCGAGCGCTGGGATCCATTAACAGTGACCTCCAAGCCTCCAAGCCTCAAATCAAGGAGGGGAAGACATTAAGGCAGCGGTGTCATTAATAGTGCAATCGTCCTGTGGGGAAGTCTGTGCGTGTGGGTCATTCCATTGCGAGGACGGGGGGGGGGAATGAGTGATGCCACAGCATTATTGAGCTTCTAGAAGGAAAAGCCTGGAAAATGTACTTTTTTTTGTGGGGGTTTGGCTCAGTCTCAGTCTGTGATGTTGTTTTGCTGTCAGTAAATGTCCTAAGAGTTAGTTTGATAATCCCTCAGTGTAGATGGCTGTGGCGCTACCCAATCCTTCTCTTTTCCAAGTCGTCTAGCAGGTTAAACAGTGTCAGGAAAAACACTTTCAAAGTTTGGCAGCATTTCGAAACCGTTGGTGATGATCCACAAAAGTCAAACGCAGAACGATGTCAACAGCAGCTGTCGTATTATACCACCGCAGCGGCGGCCAGAAGATCCTCTCTCTCCGTCGCGCTCTGAACTGCATTTCCCCTCGTCTGCTAAATGGTCGGTAACGCGTTCGCTCAATTTTCTGAGACGCATCAATCACACGCAGCTGAAATGACACCAGTCTAGCACTTCTACGTTCTCTCGGGGGTTTGTTGTGATCAGATGTGAAAAGAGAAGCTAGCTCAACCCCCCCCCCCCCCCCCTGCTGTGGACCACCATGGGACCTTATCGGCAGACATCTGCACAGTAGTCAGCAGAGAGACGCCGCAGTTCATCAGGTTTGATTTGTGCCACCTGTTGAGTTAAGTTATCCTTTAGTGTCCCTTTTCGGGGGAAATTATTTTCCCTGCTTTTGACACATCCGGGAGCCGGTGAACACACGGGGGCACACCAGAACTCCCGGAGCAGTGGGCAGCCGCAGTGCGGAGCCCGGGGGTACAGGTGGGGGTTTCCAGTGCCTTGCTCAAGGGCACCTCATCCGTGGAAGAGGACATTGGAGCGTAGGGCTGGGCGATTAATCGAATTTTGATCGCGATTTCGATTTTAGCGTCAAACGATCACAAAATTAACATAAATTGAGTTTTTCGTTTTTTTAAATTTATTATTATTATTATTATTATTATTTTTAAATGTTTTATAGAAAGGGCAGAACAGCTGGACACATATTTGTAAAGCATTTAGATTGGAACATTTTCTTTTTGACCATTTTGTGTTTTTTAAGGCGAAATTTCAAAGTTCTCAGTTACAAAAAATTTATTCGGAGAGACATTCTGAATAAATACAAGATGTTTTCAAACTCAAAAACAATAGTTTGAATAATCTTGATTTCAATATTGACCAAAATAATCGTGATTATGTTTTTTCCCATTATCGAGCAGCCCTATAGGAGCGAACTGCACAACTACTCCCCCAGTCCACATTTTCTTTTCGCCACCCTCCGTTTACCGGCCCAACTCCTTAACCAGTAGGCCACGGATGCCCCCCCTACAATGGTGATATCATGCTTTTTCGACATTTCCCATTGTTTTAGACTTTTATATGACGCATGTATACATGTTTTAGGTCTGCTAAGCTAGGACAATCTATGTCTGAGGCAGGAGGAGTATTCACGCCCACCAAGAACGGCACTCAATAAATGCGCTCGTTTGCGCTCAAACTTTACTTCCGTGACAGTGCGACGTAAAAAGGGGCGGTGCCGAGGTGCAGAAACAACCAATCAGGAGCGAGCGCTTAAGAGCCTCACCTTGAGAGAGTCCAGCTCGTCCTGGGTCAGGTTGGACCTCTTGGCCGACTCCCACAGCTCGATCACCCGCGGCTCCCTGAACTCTGCACACAAAGAGGGGGAGGAACCATCAACACAGAGGAACCATCAACACGGAGAGGAGGAACCATCAACACAGAGGGAGGAACCATCAACACAGAGAGGAGGAACCATCAACACAGAGGGGAGGAACCATCAACATGGAGGGGGAACCATCAACAGAGGAACCATCAACACAGTCGGGAGGAACCATCAACACAGAGGAACCATCAACACAGAGAGGAGGAAACATCAACACAGAGGGGGAACCATCATCAGAGGAACCATCAACACAGAGGAACCATCAACACGGAGAGGAGGAACCATCAACACAGAGGAACCATCAACACGGAGGAACCATCAACAGAGAGGAGGAACCATCAACACAGAGAGGAGGAACCATCAACACAGAGGGGAGGAACCATCAACACAGAGGGGAGGAACCATCAACACAGAGGAACCATCAACACGGAGAGGAGGAACCATCAACACAGAGGAACCATCAACACAGTGTAACCATCAACACAGAGGAACCATCAACACGGAGGGGGAACCATCAACACAGAGGAACCATCAACACGGAGGGGGAACCATCAACACAGAGGAACCATCAACATAGAGGAACCATCAACACAGAGGAACCATCAACAGAGGAACCATCAACACAGAGGGGAGGAACCATCAACACGGAGGGGGAACCATCAACACAGAGGGGAGGAACCATCAACACAGAGGAACCATCAACACAGAGGAACCATCAACAGAGAGGAGGAACCATCAACACAGAGGGGAGGAACCATCAACACAGAGGAACCATCAACACGGTGTTCACCCGACCCTGAACCCTGGAGCAGGAGGTCGGTGGACTGAAGGAATCAGGTTTGTTCTAGAGTTGTTCCGAGAACAATACCAGTATCGGCGAGTTCGCAAGTCTATGCGCCGATCCGATACCATCACGACTCATTCACTGCACAGAGAACATCACAAACACTACGGTGTTATGCTGCGTTCGTTAACGGTCGGAGATGGAAAGTCTTAATCCGAAACACATCTCCTCCGACCTACCTGCGTTCGAGCTACCAAGACATGGATGCTCGCGCTTAACTAGAGAGGGGGGGGGGAGGTCCTCACCACTCTCCTCGCTGAAGCCCTCGTGGCTGAGCTTGCGGAGGCGCTCAAAGCCCTGGTTCAGGTCCCTCATCTTCTCCTTCAGCTCCGTGTGTTTCTGCAGCACGGCGTGCTCCTTCACGTCGCCCTCCAGTGGGGAGATGACGTTCTTGTGGATCTCTGCAGGGGGCGAGAGAGGCCACAGCGGGGGAGACAGGGGGGAGGAGGAGGGAGGGACACAGAGGTTACAGGCAGACAGAGCGGCAGGGAGGATTTAATCGAATAACACAATGACAGAGAGACGGGAGGATGGAATTGCTAATAACCAAATGACTGTAAATGCCATTACAAATGTCATGCGAGTTTTTCAATATGAAAGCAATTAGCCCTAAATGATGGATGGCTGGATTTATGGTCAATATTTGCATGGGCTAAGGTAGTGGGTCCCCAACTTTTCCTGTCAGCCCCCCCCTTTGGTAAAAAGATGTTATTTGTACAAGATCATTTCAAGCAATCTTGGAAAGATTAATTTGTATTTGTTGCATGACGTACAATCAGGGAATTAAATCGATTCAAATGTACTTAATGCACCCCTAGCTCAGTAAAGTTTACCTCGGATCATTTTTACAGAACAGCAAATCCTCAAAACAAACTGCACGTAAGCTCTACGCAAACTGTTCCTGCTGCTGTCGGTTTCCAGATCGCACAGGTGCCCCGGGATTTCTAGTCTGAATGTATTCACATTCAGGGATGCTTTTATCCAAAGCGACTTACAATAAGGTACATTTCTCAGAAGAAAGAGAAACCACGATATATTGTTGTCAGCACAGTAAGGATGTTCATAGAACCAAGTACTAACAATCACTAGGTTAACTCATTCAGGGTAAGACAGCCTTCAGCCGTTCTGCTATAGTGTAGCTGAGGCTACACAGGTCATACACACACTCTGCCTGTGGACCCTCCACCAGTTGGAGAACACAAACACACGAAAAACAGCTTGTAGAGCCGCGTCGTTCTTGGCTCAAACCGGCTCATTCAGTTCATGTACGGCGACTATAAAGTCTGAGACTTCGTGCCCACGCCTAGTCAGCCATTTGAATAGTGTCTGTCAGTGGGTTTGTTTACAGCTCTCGTAGCTGTTGTTTGTTCTGCCTGGGCTTTGTTTTATACCGTCTGAACCTGAGCTCTCCCCCTCACCAGTACAATACATTTTCTGTTCAATCCAGGGGCGAAGTGAACTTTACTGGCGAAGCATAGCAACTACATTCGATATCTAGAAAAAATGCAGTTAATGCAGATCTAGAAACAAGGCAGTTAATGTATATCTAGGAACCATGCAGTTATACATAGAAACAACGCAGTTAATGTTTATCTAGAAACCATGCAGTTAATGGAAATCCCTCCTGAAGGAGGGATCCCCCACTCTGCATTCCTTCTATAAATTTCTTCCTTGCTAATTAAGGGAGATTTATCTCGCATTCTTGGGGGCTAGGGTCGGGGGAGGGGGGGGTGTCATTAATATACTGTGCAGCCTGGGAAGCCCTTTGAGACTCTAGCTGTGATTTAGGGCTAGACAAATAAAATAGAAATTAATTATCCGTCTCCCTGGCACCCCCTCCCCGACCCAGTTCCACCGAGCCTCCAGCTTAGGAACCACCAGGGGATGGGCTGAGTGGCAAACCGGTTCACCGCTTTACATTGAGGGCATTAATCAGACGCTGTTATCCAAAGCGACTTACAATAAATACATTGTAAAAAGAAAGAGAAACAACACTATATCGCTGTCGGTACAGTAAGGATGTTCATAGAACCAAGTGCCAAGCACTAACAATCGCTAGGTTAACCCATTCCCCGTATACAACAGCGATAGCTAGGGTAAGACGCTACACAATGCTAAGTTCTGTTTTTAAGTGCCAGGACGTACAACATACAATAAGTGTGAAAGAGGAGCGTGAGGGGGTAAGGGTGAGTCTTGAGTCTCCTGTGGAAGCTGGTGAGCGACTCTGCGGTCCTGACGTCGGCAGGGAGCTTGTTTCTCCACTGCGGTGCCAGCACAGAAGAGTAAAAGGGACTCAAAGGGCGTTTCACCTCTTACACTTGGACCGCGACACCGCGGATTGGATAGAGCCAAAACACGCTACCGGACCCCAATCTTCTCCCACTAAATTTTTTTAGAGTGGTGATTTTTCTCCACAGAATTGCCTATAAAACGGGCAAGTGAAGGATGGAAGGATTTACAAAAGGGCAGATAGATACTAGCGGCAGAGTGGATATTGGATGGATTCAATCTGATCGAGGACGGCCCGACCGGCGAGGTTCAGTCCAACGTCGCTGGTGCAGCCTCCTCCAAAGAGGCAGAGGGAGGAGAGGAGGTTTGGGAAACCGCTTACTTTCTTAGAGAACATTTAAAAGCAGGCCAATACCGAAATTAGGGAGTAAATCTTTTCCGATATCAATAATTCTGAGAGTATCCCAAATATAGATATATCGGCCCCAGAAGTATAAGTTAAACCGCGATAGTACGCGCTTGTTTGAGTCCAATGCTTCTCGGGATCGTGTTAAATCCCGAGAGAAGCATGGGACCAAAATAATTTAAACAGTTTAACTTATACTTTTGGGGTTGATCCAAGCCCATCCAACATCCACGGCCACATGAGACTCATGTAAACACATCCCTACTTCTAAGGACTGATACTGTTCTTCCAGTAAATGTGTAACATTAGAACCATGGTATAGGAGGTATGCATTTCCAACATCCACACCACAGGTCAAAGTCAAGGGAAAGCTGTGGTCTGGCCCAGACTCGCTCTCCTTCTCGCACAATCGGCCTGCAAACTAGCCGGCTCATCTTCTTTGTAATCCAGCCCAGATCGATAGCCCACAACTACCACATGATCAAGGAACAAAAGCCCCTTCGTCCTCTGACCTCCTACCCTGATGTCTGCGCCCTAATCCGAAGCCTTAAATCCTGGCACTTAATGTATGCACTTATTGTATGTTGTATGTCCAGGCACTTAATGTACTCACTTATTGTATGTTGTACGTCCAGGCACTTAATGTACTCACTTATTGTATGTTGTACGTCTTGGCACTTACAAATAGTACTTAGCATTGTGTAGCATCTTATCCTAGCTATCTTTGTTGTATACTGGGAATGGGTTAACCTAGCGATTGTTAGTGCTTGGCATTTGGTTCTATGAACATCCTTAATGTACCGACAGCGATATAACATACTTATTGTAAGTCGCTTTGGATAAAAGTATGACATTTACATTCAAAATCTAAATGTCAGCCACGCAATCCTATGCATCCTCAGTTCTGACCCAAACTAGCATTTGTAAAGGAAAGCATAATATATTTCAATAACTAATGTAAACAATTCAGAGGGACACAAATCCATGAGGAGGACAATATCACTCAGCAATAGATAGGTAGATAGGTACACAGGTAACGAATATCTCAATATCGAAGCAAGCCACCTCAAAGCAGGAGTCTGCATAACAAGTAGGTTTGAAAGGATGGAAGTGTTGCTAAAGTGAAACTCCCCTTCTGCAGGTGGAGAGTGGAAAAAACCTTCGGTTTCTTCCCAGACAACATTGAGCACTTTGAGGAACGAAGGCGAATATTCCAGGTGAAAACCCGCAGCGATGCAGCAGGCAAACGACACTCATCAGTCAGAGAGCGTCGGAGATGAGGTGGGAGCGATGCTATATGCAGCCGATTCGAGTCGGGATGTGACAGACAGCGGGGGTGGATGCAGAGTGTGGCAGAATGCGAGCAGTCACAAAGATCATTCTTCTAGCGCTCGACGGAGTCTGACGGATGTTCCTCAAATCAGGGAGAAAAAGTGAAGAAAGAGTCGACAAAACTAAAACAGCAACGTTGCAAAGGAGATATCATAACTCTAAGATTATGCGACAATGGATCCCTGATCAGTTTCTGCTAATTGCCCGGTTACTAATTATATTAATTGTTTATAAAAGGCTGGTAGTTTATGATCTTTTCTAATAATCTGTTCCGTGTGACACTTGGTTCTATGAACATCCTTACTGTACCGACAGCGATATATTGTTGTTTCTCTTTCATCTGACAAATGTACTTATTCTTAGTCGCTTTGGATAAAAGCGTCTGATAAATGTAAATGTAAAACGCTGTCTAGAAATCCAGTGGCTGTCTTAGCGATCTGAAAACGGACAGCAACAAGGACTGTTTGTGTAGAGCTTACAGTATATGCGATTGTTTTAAGGATTGCTGTTCTGTAAAAGTGATCGATGGTAAACTCTACTGAGCTAGGAGGAATAATACTATACAATTTATTCATCCAAGACCGGGTGGAAGAATCAGAACCAGAAGAGTTGGGGACACACTGCCTTTGCCCATAGCCGTTTCATACATTTATTTTAATGGATGAGTTTGTCATAACCAAATCAGATTAAAATGGGAGATACCAGAGGAGAGACCTGTAATTAATTTTAGCTTGTGTACAATGTTATAATTATGTATCATTGCTGAGCCTTTATTTTAGTTTGTGTACACTTTATTAATACTGTATAATTGCTGAGCTGCTATAATGTGATTGTGCCTTTGTTTTGTTTTTACTTTAGATTAAAGTCATAAAGAAACACATTTGGTTCTATCATACACATTGATTTGATTAAAAACAAGCAAGCACTCTGCTGTGAAAGTTCTGTATCCTCTCCTATTGAGACGTTGGCCCGTCTGTGACCCCTAGCAGATGTCTGGGCTGGCGTAGGATGACTTTCCACAGGGTTATCACGTCTTTAAATCTATAACTTACAAGCCAATAACTAATTTCCTTTCCCAGCCTATTCAGAGACATTTGGTAGCCTGGCGATATACACTACCATTCAAAAGTTTTTTGGTCACTTAGAAATGTCCTTATTTTTTAAAGAAAAGCACCGCTTTTCTCCAATGAAGATAACATTAAGTTAATCAGAAATACAGTCTAGACATTGTTAATGTGGTAAATTACTATTCTAGCTGGAAACGACTGATTTTTAATGGGATATCTACATAGGCCCATTTCCAGCCACCATCACTCCTGTTCTAATGGTACATTGTGGAGCTGATCGTTTTAATAGGTTAATTGATGGTTGGAAAACCCTTGTGCTGTTATGTTAGCATGGCTGAAGACTGTTGAATAAAAGTGAGGGTTTTCATGTAAAACATGAAATTGTCTGGGTGACCCCAAACTTTTGAACGGTAGTGTAGCTAACGCGTTATTAGCAAAGGGTTGTTAGTGAAAGAGGATGATATACTGTATATATAAAAGAAAGAAAGAAAGAGATGCAAAACCATCCTGGCTCCACATTTCTGCTGCATTGGTAGATGCGAGCAGCCTTCTGCCTCTGCATCAGACTGGCTCGGAGTGCGAGTCGTGTCACTGATTTGTGTGTCTCTGCTCTGCACCTGGATAAATCCTTGGTGCCAGCACTATTTTTTTTTAAGGTTGACAGATTATCAACGGTCACCTAATATTTCTACATAATGAACTCCCTTCAAATGTATTCATGAGCGGTCGAAGTGGCTGTTCGTTACTCACTGCAGTCGCCTGACCAACGACGAGTCGTAGAATTAGACTCCCGAATGGAAACGACTCGCGGAGGAATACACCCGACAACATAAGTCAGCTGGCTGATCCTACCGTCCCTGGGGGAATTATTTAAAAACGGAGAATGGAAAAAACCCTTTACCAGTATCCCTGGAAAAATGAGCGACCAAAACTAACTTATACTTCTTGGGGCCGTAAAATCCAGTTTCTGTCGGGCTCTAACTCCACAACTACCATGGCTTTCATGTGGACCCCGGACAGATTTGAGGTTGCTTGCTTCAATATTTAAGTATTTCATATCCTTGCAAGAAAACCCCACCATCCATATTTTATTCTGGATTTATGCTGCACCTTAAACTTATGTGAAAAGATGGAGAGGCTGGGCGTATATAACCCCTCCCGCGCGATATTGCTATAAAATCTAAACATTATAGAGTTTGTATGCATCCTACCTTAATATTTCGAGTACCCCTTTCCCCCCCAAAAAAACTCTTACTTTGATAAAAGTCACCCCAATCGAGGTCATAAAATCAACGTCCCCCAAAAAGAGAGTGCTTTGCATTCCGTCTAATAACGGTTCTGCCATTACCCTCTAAAACACATCAAAGCCAGACACGAAGCTGAGCTGTTGCTTTGCTCAGCAAGAATCCATTTTGAACCCCAACGTCTATGCAAAAGGTACAATAATGAGGAAGATTTGAGTGTTTGAAGTGTTGTGTTTTTGCTGAACGCGATAATTTCCCCCTCGCGGCGGCAGGAGAGAGGTTTGCAGGACCTTTGAGTCGTTCGATCGGGAGGTGCGCGATGGGGGAGACAGACTCTTGCTGGGCCTGTTGTAAGATGCACTGGTGATGGGGGAGACACACTCTTGCTGGCCTTGTTCTTAAGATGCAACGGCTTCAGAAGAACCCGCTGGCTTGAGCTGCTGGGGGTACGACAGGGAGAGGAGATAAATACGGGGAGCCATGTGGGCCGGCTCCACTGTGCTCACCCTCTGTGCGGCTCACGGTGTCCATGACGATGTTGTACTCGTGGATCTTGTCCTTGTGATGCTGGAACTCTCTCCGAAGAATCAGCAGCTCCTCCTCCAAGAACTTCCCAGAGCTCTTGGCCTGGCAGGGAGGAAGGGATTTGTAGTTTATACCAAACATATAAAAAGGCAGAGAGGAGGACATTTGCAGTTTATTAAATTTTAAACAGTATATACAAATATATGATTTTCAGACACACACCTTGTTCCAGAGTTTGTCAAGCCTGGGGTCGTCAAACGTGTCGCCCTCCTTGGTGTCGTGGTCCTTGAGGGAGTTGCTCTTCAGCGACCGGCTGTCCCTCTTCCCGTCCATCTCGTACTTGGCCAGGATGACTAGAAGGCATCACAGCAACAACAGACAGGTCAAACTACAGAACACCACAACACAAGTCAAACTACAACAAGTGAAAACACAAGTCAAACTACAGAACATCAAAACACAAGTCAACTACAAAAAGTCAAAACACAAGTCAAACTACAGAACATCAAAACACAAGTCAACTACAAAAAGTCAAAACACAAGTCAAACTACAAAACATCGACACACAGGTCAAATTACAGAACATCAAAACACAGGTCAAACTACAACAAGTCAGAACCTTCAAAACATCAACAAGCCAAACTCAAAAACACAACTCAAACTGCAAAGAATCAAAACATAAGTCAAACTCCACTGCATAACAACAGTCAAACTACACAGCATCCAGTCCCTCCAGGAAATGCGGTGTTTTTTTGTGATTGTTGCGGCCAAAAATCCTTGATTATGCGGAACGTTTTCTTAAAAAATGCGATGAAATATGCGGCATATTTAGGCAATTTTATGCGATGAAATTGCGGGAACTTGCGAAACAATGCGGGAACTTGCGAAAAATGCAGCTTTTCAATGACGTTCACTTCGCGTAATTACGTCACTTCATAACGTTCCCATGGCAACAGGGGGAAATGGCTGCTCTTGTGTAAAGTAAACGCAACATTTTTCAACTTTCTGCTAAGATATATGTGACTTTTTTGCAACGAAAATGCAGGGATTATGAAATCATGCAAGCCCCACATATTTTGCGCGGAAATCGGCAATTTATGCGGTGAAAGTGCGGCATATTTGAAAAAATGCGGCTCCCGCATGAATACGTGGACTTTGGCTGATTATGCGTTGAATTATTCGATCGCATAATCGCGTTTTTCTGGAGGGACTGAGCATCAGAGCACAAGTCAAACCTCAAAATGTGTTAAACATAAATTACACT
Source organism: Pollachius pollachius (assembly GCF_949987615.1). Lineage (NCBI taxonomy): Eukaryota > Metazoa > Chordata > Actinopteri > Gadiformes > Gadidae > Pollachius > Pollachius pollachius. Next base: position 51,000,410 of record NC_136935.1, on the reverse strand, counting down.
ACAAAACATTCCAGTGTCAAACATGAATCTATAAAGGTGTATAGTGGTAGAACCCTCAGCTAGGTTGGTTCAGAGGTCAGAAGAAGCTGTGGCGAAAGAATGCTACGGCCTACGTGACCTTGGTCAGCAGTTTCAGTTCCTCAACCTCTGAATAAGTGTTCTCCAACCAGTAAAGATGTCACTGATTAACTGGGGTCACGATGTGGGCCTACCTGCTCCCAGTCCGTGGCTTCAAATGTCACACCGATGCAAAATAGTCTTTTTTTTCCACCGTTTACAAAACTAGAGGCTAAAAACATTTTACTTTGACATTACTACGCTTTTATCCAAGGTGAATTACAATGTCAAAGTCCATTTGTCCGACGAGGGAGAAACAACAATATATCGCTGTCGGTACAGTAAGGATGTTCATAGAACCAAGTGCCAAGCACTAACCATCACTAGGTTAACCCATTCCCTGTGTACAACAAAGATAGCTAGGATAAAACCCTACACGATGCTAAGTAGTATTTATAAGTGGCAGGACGTACAACAGACAGTAACGCCTTGTTCATACTACCTCCGTCCGTCAACGGATCTCTTTGACTTTGCATGGGGCGCTCGCTAAATGCATTGTGGGTCCGTCCGTTCTTTCGGCCAAAAAGTTTAGAAATGTTCAACTTTTCAGGCAGCGATGGATCCGTCGGCCAATCAGACTGCGTTATGCAAACATACGCAAGGACACTGTCCAATGAAATCGCCTGTGTAATACAAGCCGGAAGAACACATGGATACGTCAGAAAGCCCCCATCCGTCGACGGACGCATGCAGTGTGAACGAGGCGTAAGTGCGTAAGAGGGGTGAGGAGGGGGGCTATGCAAAGTGTAGGTGAACTCTGTCCAACTCTTCACTTGTCAAACTCAAATCGAGTTTAAATGAGCTTCACAACGGCCAACATCAGACCAATTCAGCATCTCTTACCACCACGCACGCACGAACGCACACGCACACACACACTTAATCTCCAAGGTTCAACTGAAGATAGCTCCTTCGCTCAGTAAACGTCGCCTCACCGTTGAAGTTCTGTCTGAGCTTGGCCTCCTTCTCCCCGCTCTCGTCCAGCCCTTCCACCTTCAGCTTCTTCCAGTGCAGCTCGTCCTTCTCCTGGATCTTCAGGTCGCTGTGGAGCTCCGACAGGCGAACCGGGGCCAGCTGCATCTGACGGGTCGGAGGAGGAGGAGAGGAGGACACCGGCGCGGTGGTCAACTAAAGCTTCATTATCATAGTAAACCATAAGCACAAGAGGAGGATCAACATCCTGCTATGGTCGATAGGATTTGAACTACATAAAGCCTAATCAAGAGGTTGGACGGCCTCATAGTCGTTATACTGTGATGTGAAACAGAAACGAGGGAGAAACAACAGAGGACTCTGCGGTGGTCAACATCAGACCAGGGAGCAGGCTTCAATTCACTCAGAATGAAGCATTAGCACAAGGGGAGAATCAACTATACATCTGTAGTCGATAGGATTTGATTTAGGCAGCGTTTGAGCCCTAATCTAGAGGTAAGTCGTCCTCATGGTCTACATTGTGACGTGAACAGACATGTGAACCCCCGGTGGTCAAACAGTGAGCGGGCTCCATTTCATTCAGAAGGAACCAGAAGCACAAGCCTTGTGCCCGTGGTTTATTATGAATGAAGTGAAGCCTGCCGATTGCTTCAATTGTGCAAGGGTTCAACATGGCCCCTCAAACAAAATCCAATCAACTACAGAGGGATCAGGAATCTCCCTGCATAGCATCCTCCCCTTGAAGGCGGTGGTAACCAGGCAAGGCTACGGACATCTCGTCAGGAGCAGTCAGGGTGAGGTGTCTCGCTCAGGGACACCTCGACACTCGGCTAGGAGGAGCCGGGGATCGAACTAACTATCCTCTGGTCTAGCTAGCCAACCACCTCAAGCAAACCCCGCTCTACCTCCGGAGCCACACGGCGCCCCACTTAAAGCCCTTCAGTGTGCATTCTGGTGGACGGGGGTGCTCGGCTCCTACCCTGATGGCCTTGTCCCAGACCTGGTTCAGCTTGGAGATCCTGAACTCGACCGCTTTGCCTTCACCCCCCGCCGGCTTCTGCTCGTTCTTTTCCCGGGAGTATTTCCCCGCCATGACCACCCCGGAAACGAAACACAGCACGGCTGTGACACACTGTAGCTTCATAATTATGGACACTAATGCCTCCTAATACTGGAGAAAGAAGCTCTAATTCAAAAGCTAAGGGGGATAAATCCAGTGTTCGCGTTCAGCTCTCTGGCGGATGCCCCGGTCATGTGTTTTCAAGGAGGAGGGCGTTCGTGGACATGTTGCATTGTGGGATCTGTAGTTGTGGTTGAAGCGCGTACTCGCTGCTGGCAATTCAAATGCAAATATTATTAAACTACAATTTGAAGGATCGCAACTTCAACGGCAAGCGGTTTCCTAGTAACGGAGACTGCGAGACCCCTGAGCAAATAGGATGCGTCCACGCATTGAGTGGATGGTTTGGGTCAACTCACTCAATCCAGTCCAATTTCTGGATTAGCAGTAGGAGTAGACCTACTTAGATTTATGTATGTTGCTAAATGGTTGCACATTTTAATGAATATAAATAAATCAGAATAAATAATGAATATGATAAAGTTGTTTTTTAAATGGTTCGTATTATAGAACAATGTTTTTGGAAGAATACCACCACTAAAACCTTTGTCACACGCAGACACACACTCACACACACTCTCTCACACATACACACACACACACACAAACACACACACACACACACACACATAGACACACACACACACATACGCACACACACACACACACGCATACGCACCCCCACACGTACACACACACACACACACACACACACACACACACACACACACACACACACACACACACACACACATAAATTTATCAAATGGTTTGATGAATTGTCTGTACTCAAACGATTCATGGACAATTTGGGTATTGAAATGTAATGTAAAAAAAGAATGCAAGGATTATAGGAAAATTTGTTTCCTTAATCTACCAATAAACTGAAACCAGTAAGCAATATAGGGTCACATGACATACATTTCATTTAGTTTCAGAGGAACTTTAACAAGGGTTCTGTTGCCATAACGAGAGAACTCTCATAAAGTTACGTCCTGTTATGTATTGTATGTTGGCAACTGGAATGTTATCAAAGTATTATTGCTCAAAATATTAGCACACAAACACTACTGAAGGAAGAAAATCTAACCAAGAGCAAAAGTTATGGATTGTAAGTTGATTATTGTAAATTTTGATTCGCAACAATGTTAGTGTAATATGTTGTGTAAATATCAGGTTTGAATTGTTATAAGAGACTAAAATGATTTTAATTGATAGGCCTATTATTGCTATCAATGAACATACTCTTTTGGCAGGTGTTCGCTCATTTGTTGTACCTCCGAGTTGTTTCAATGCAATGCTTGTTTATAATAATTGTTTATCTAAAAATGAAATCCTCTGTAATTGTGATCCTTCTTCAATGCTAATGGTTGCTTGAGAGTTCATCTCTTTTCAATGGACATTTTTAATTAATATGCTAACTCAAGGTTAGCCCATGGGGATAATTAGTTCGAATTATACTCAAGAGAAATTGCCTTGAAAGGTACCTTTTTCATGCATTGCCAAATATTATTCTACATTTCTATAATCATACCTTTCAACTGATTACTTCTGAACCATCCAGAATAATTATTTCTTTCCTTTCAGCCAAACCTAACTAAACATAACATAACATAACATAACCTCCTCTGACTTATCTTTAATCAAAAAGTCCAGTCAGGTCTCCTAACACCAGAGATGGAAACGTTCTTCTCCCCTCCTCCTCACTCAGACCTGATGATGGACATAGGAGGGCACCATCTGCGCTGCACAACGCAGAGACGCAGGAGGTTGATGGACTTCCTCAGCGATACTTGCTCCAGGGTCAGTGACACCCCAAATATCAGTATAGATTTTTCAGAATGATCCGCAGACTCTAACAAGGTTTTTCTTTATGCTGCACTCGTCACTTAATCATCAGGTTATCATGTAGTCTGTGTCAAAAGTGTAGATATTTGTTGGGTATCTGGTTTGAGGCACTGCGTCTTTCACCTGATGTATTTTGATCCTGGTGAACGCATCTCTGGTGAAGGATGAATGCCTGCTCTTGGGCTCACTTCCAATAATAATCTCTCTCTGTGATCCCTCCATCTCAAAGCAAGGAGTTGAACAAATATCTTCTTCAAGTCTCATAGAGCTGCTCAGTCTTTCATTCAAAGGTCAGCTCGAGTATCTCTGAGATAAAGTTGGAAGCCGATTTAAGCACATATTAGAGAGAAAGAAATGGAAGAGAAGAGTCACGATCCGTGTTGCGTCGCGGGTCAGGGGGGATATTGTTTAGGACACTTTTCACTGATGGTTAAGTGAGCGATTGAAACGACCCCACAGATCCTGAGTGAGTTGGTACTTGATACGTTTTAAAAGCAACCGAGGCGGAGCAATCTACTCGGATTACATTATACTTAAGCGGTTAGCTTGAAGTACATTTCTACATGACCTTGAGTCAACTCAAGGGAAGAGAAGCTGCTTTGTTGCGTGAAAGCCTTCTCTAACATACTGGAGAATAGACAATACAAACTGATTCCTCATTACAAGAGGCCCTCGGCCTGTTCTACGCAGCGCTAAAAGCTTTTAGTTTAACCCATTAGGATACAGTGGAAAGAAAAGGAAGGGCGATTCTCAGCACGACTAAAGTATTATTAACCAATTGTCTGTCTGTCTGTCTGTCTGGCTGTCTGTCTGTCTGTATGTCTGTCTGTCTGTCTGTCTGTCTGTGTATCTCTCTGTCTGTCTGCCTGTCTGACTCTCGGTCTCTCTCTCTATTTGTCTGTCTGTCTGTTTCTCTGTCTCTCTGTCTGTCTGCCTGTCTGTCTCTCTTTCTCTCTGTCTCTCTGCCTGTCTGTCTTTCTGATCTTCTCTTGATGAATCAGAACGTTAATAAGGTAATGTACAAGACATACGACAGCACAAGCAGCAGTGTTTACAGCCCTGTTACATCAATCCCCAGGTTCCTTCCGGAACCTTCTGGTCCACACAGGCAGTCCAGAGGACCCGGGGTATTAGTAAGAGAAGTAAAGAGTGAGAGAGAGCTAACCAAATTAAAGACAGAGAGAGAGAGAGAGAGAGAGAGAGAGAGAGAGAGAGAGAGAGAGAGAGAGAGAGAGAGAGAGAGAAGGGGGGGGGAAGAGAAAGAGAGGGAGAGAGAGAGAGAGAGAGAGAGAGAGAGAGAGAGAGGGAGGGAGAGTGTGAGATAGGGGGAGGGAGAGGGGGAGAGCAAGAGAGGGAGAGAGAGAGGGAGTGAGAGGGAGATGGAGGAAGAGAGAGAGAGTGGAGGGAGTGAGAGAGGGGAGGGAGCGAGGGAGAGAGAGAAAGAGAGAGAGAGAGAGAGACCGAGAGAGAGAGGGGGGGAGAGAGAGAGAGGGTGAGGGAGAGGGGGAGAGCGAGAGAGAGAGAGAGAGAGAGAGGGAGGGAGAGTGAGAGCGAGAGAGAGAGGGAGGGAGAGGGAGATGGAGGGAGAGAGAGAGAGGGGAGGGAGAGAGAGAGAGGGAGTGAGAGGGAGATGGAGGGAGAGAGAGAGAGGGGAGTCTGGGCAGATGGGAAGGTTGGTGTGAGGGTGAATCCTAATTAAATTAGAGATACATTCAATCACTGGCCAAGAACAAAACACAATCATTAAGGCCAAACTATAAACAACAATAAACTGACTATCATGTTGTTATCAACACTAATTGATCCAAAGGGAACACCAATTCAGTTATATTGTCCGGAAGGAATAGTTTCTTTTGTATTTAATGGTCCCCTGCAGCAATTCTTAAGCGCTAGGAAAACATGTCCCAAGTAGCTTGTTGTTTCTGCACCAAAAAGGAACACTGTTTCGCAGAACCTCCATAACTTTTTCTTTACCAAGTCTCTATTACAGTTTTTCGCTTTGGTACATTTCTCGAATCAACCTCAACATTTGCAAAATAGTAAATGCATTTCTCAAAACAATTCGTACAAATAGCAATACACCCTGGATTACCTGCAAAATCCATTCTCATACTCAAAATCGTTAGTTCATCTCTCAAAAGTAAATATCTCCGTCAATGAACATGTCAGTGCCATCAGAATGACAAGTCCTTGTGTCATTGTGTACGGATAAGACGGATTTCTTAGTCATGTTGTCAATATAACAGTGTACTCTGGAGGGATGTTCTGATGTAAACTATGGCTAAAGTTTTGAAGACAATTATTGTAAATTGTAAGTTACACCTTAGTGTATGTGGGAGATTGATTGCAAGAGACTGGACAAGATTCACGTGCACGCTTTGACTGTTTGTACTGTCATTTGTTGACAGACCATGTCATTGCTAGAAATGTGAACATAGGACAATCTCCTTAGGGTAAACTGTACATGCATTGCTGTAGGAATACAGTGCAGTCTTCCTACACCTCCTTACGTTCCTGTCTGTTGGACCACAAATTCTCATTCTCACGCAGCCTCACTCCTCTTCCTCTTCTTCTTCTCTCTGGCTGTTGACTCCGTCCAATTCCTTGTCCTTCCATTGTCAGACAATGTAACATTGTGTTGTGCTCCAGCTATATATACACTTGCCAGTTCATGGTTCAGGAGATGCACCTTTGAGCTATTTCAGTAAACTGGTTGATCGTTGGTTGATCTAACACTTCACACATTTCCTTTCTTTAGAGAAAGTCAAGATTCACCTGGTAGCAATTTACCAATTCAGGACAGATTTAGAAAAAAGTCTAATGGAAATGTATAGAAATATGCTTGACATATTATGACAACTTGTTCAACCATTTTGCATGTACAGGCTTATGCAATGAACTAATGCCTAAATGTTGTGGGGGTGAGACTATTCAATAGAGACCCATAACAATACATTTTGATCAACATGACATAAGCAATTGATAATGTAGGAAAGACTAGAGAATTGTACATAATCATTTGCATGAACGTACCGAAGCATTTGCAACTTTTTCAAAGAAATGAGAAACTGCTTTTTTGATGCACAAGTGACACAATGATGTGAAGTTTGAACAGGAAGTTTTGAGAATTTCAATTCCGATCTGAAAAATGTACCAAAGCGACTGAGAAAAACTGTAAAATGCAAATTGAAAACATCCCCATGCACCGCCGAGTCGCCAGCTAAAACATGTTGCACGATTACGCTATGAAGCACATTAACGCAACGTATAGAATTAAAAATAATAGAAATAAGAAAATAATATTGTGGAACTGCTATTTTCTCGGCTTGTTACATTTCATTATTCTACACAATGCAAATAGGTACCTACTACTCAGTTTGTGGATGTCTACTGTTAAGATGTAATATAACTGAATATGAGTTTATGAAGACAGATACTGTTTACTAATCCTTAGAGACGTCAGCTATCGGTGCTGAGCAGAAAGCCTCAATTTGATTTAAATCAGAATGAACATATTTAATCCAATGAAAGTCAATTCAATTTAAAATTCCATTCAATTCAATTAAACAAACCAACTCATCCGTCTCTGCGTCTCCAAACCAGGGGTCATCCCAGCGTCGCCGGAGAGCGAGGCGGAGAGCCAAGACCCCCCTCCGCTCTGACGGAGCGGGCCCCAACCACTGGGGCCTCCCCGGCGCCGTCGGCCCCGGAAGCACCCGGACCCGCTCCAGCCGGACTGGCCGGTCGCTGACCCACGTCTCCCCCACCTCCTCACCCACCTCCTTCACCTCCTCCTCCTCCTCCACCTCCTTCACCTCCTCCACCTCCTCCACCTCCTCCACCTCCTTCACCTCCCCCACCTCCTCCACCTCCTTCACCTCCTCCACCTCCTTCACCTCCTCACCCACCTCCTTCACCTCCCCCACCTCCTCCACCTCCTTCACCTCCTCCTTCACCTCCCCCACCTCCTCCTCCTCCTCCTCCACCTCCTCCACCTCCTTCACCTCCTCCTTCACCTCCTCCACCTCCTCCACCTGGACCCCGTCCAACAAGACTGGCCCGTCGCCGACCCTCGCCTCCTCCCCCACCTCCTCCCCCTCGGTCTGCTCCAGCGGTGGGCCCCAGGAGCCCGGGGCCCGCGGGGGGCCCCTCCCGGCGTCAGAGAGGGAGTTCCTGGAGGACATGCTGTCCGAGCGGCCCCGCTACCTCAGCCGGTCGCAGCAGCGGCCCCTGTGCTACTGGGACGGGGCCGCGGCCGCCCTCCCGGACTACAGGGGGCCCTGGAGAGCCAGAGCGAGGTCAGCGCTGCGAAAACGCTCAGAGCACGAGGCAGCGGCGCCGGCCGACGTCCCGCGCAGCCGTTACGACCGGACCGCTGTCTTTGTTCGCGGACTCCCTCCAGTCCAACTCCTGGGGTAGGAGTAGGTCTACGTTTGCGCCTGTGTGTTGCCAAACGGTCGCACAACTGAATCTAAATGGCACTTTGTTCGATTATGAATTAAGTTGTTTTTTACTTGTTTCATGTAGGACAATGTTTTTTGACGACGATAGCATACCGCCACCGCGACCTCCGTCGCACACACAAACACAGACACACGCACACGCACAGACACACACACACGCGCGCGCACTAACGCACACGCACGCACGCACGCACACACACATACACACACACACACACACACTAGCGCACGCACACACACACACACACAAACACACACATAAACACACACACACACACGTACACACACGCGCTAGCATACACAAACACACACATACACACACACACGCACACTAGCGCATGCACACACACACACACAAACACACACATAAACACACACACACACACATAAATGAGCATGCATTAAAAGGTTTGATGAATTTATGTACTCAAAAGATTCATACTTCTTGGGTATTGAAATGTAATGTGAGGGTATTGAAATGTAATGAGTGAGGGTCCAATCATAACGGCTGTATGGGTCCTCATGTTTTATACGGTCAATTAGAAAAAGTGGAAGGTTCAATGAATGTTTCTGCTCTGCCTTTTATTCATGGTACTTGACTTTGTTGGTGGAAATTAATACTGTTTTATTGGTGATGTTGGCAGCAGCTGGGTTTGCAGAACGGCAAAGAGGGTGAGCAGTGTTTTCCTTTATTCCCCTCATATTAAGTTAATTAGCACATGGGCAAAAGCTAAACACTGGATAAAACCTCAACATAGACAACATAGACTATATTTAGCCATTATATGTTTAATTTTTATTTTAATGGCTTCCTTTATTTCCCATACTTCTTTGTTAGTACCACATGAGGAGGATTTAATTAAATGGGGCCTGTCAGGGTGTGTAAAACGTCTCACTGGGCCCAGGATGGGCTGTCGGCTGCGGGTTGTGATCCAGCTCTGTGCTCTCTAGCTCCCGTCGTATGTGTCTCACGAGTTACCTTATCTTCCGCTGTTAACATTATGCTGTGTTGTCCGTTTCAGAAAAGCAATTAAAGCGTTCTATTCCCAGCAGAAATCTAACAGTTAAGCAGTATTTTGCAGTCGGACCCAGTGGCAAGGAGAGATTTAATAAATATCTATTTTGGATTAAATGTTGTTATTGTTGTAAAGATGTTTTTACTGCCGTTAACTGCGATTATTCCACTGAAATAATTGTATTACTTTCTCAGATGTGGACACATTGTTGACACATTATGTATGTGTATGTGTGTTTGTGTGCATGCTTATCCCGTGTGTGTTTGTGCGTGTGTGTGTGTGTGCATGCATGCCTAGGCGTGTTTGTGTGTGTGTGTGAGTGTGTGTGTGTGCGTGTGCGTCAGTGTGTGCGTGTATTTGTAAGCGTGTGTCATGTTTGAGTGTTACTGTTCAATATTCAATAAGCTTGCTCTCACTACCCCCCCCCCCCCCCCCCCCCCCCCCCCCACACACACACACACGCACACTTGCACACAACTACAGGCACATGCACTGTTACGTTCAAAAACAAAAATGCATGCACACACAGACACGCACGGACACACACACACACACACATACACACACACACACACACACGCACACACACACACACATACACAAACACACACGCACCAACACGCACACCGCTACCTTATCAATGTGTCCAGCGCGTTTCAATGAGAGGTGAAGGAGAAAGCAGCTCCATCCAACGGACTTGGCTCGCTCTCCTCGCGCTCTGTCAGCCTTCAGACTGCCAGGCTCTCTCGTGGGCAGCTGCAGCCTCTGTCCTCGTTACCTCCGAGTGTGAGACCATGCTTTGTCTCGTTTGCCCAGCGCCTGGGTCTGCAGAATGAGGGGAGAGGGGTGGAACCCAGAACCGACCACACGCTTCTCATCCAGAAGCCAAACAAGGTGTTGGGATAAAATCAATACGAGGGCTGGAGAAAAATAGAGCAAGCGCAAAAGCAATGCCAGTAAAAAGCAGTTTGTGTGTGTATGCGTGTTTGTGTGTGTTTTGTGTGCATGTGCGTTATGTGTGCATGTGCGTTTTGCGTGTGTGGTTCATGTGTGTGTTTTTGTGTGTGTGTGTTTGCGTGTTGGCGTGCTTTGTGTATATGTGTGTGGTCTTGCGTTTTGTGTGTGTGTGTGTTTGTGTGTGTGTGTGTGCGTTTTGTGTGTGTGTGTGTGTGTGTGTGTGTCTGTGTGTGCGTCTTCATGTACGTTTGCTCCTTCCATGGACACACACCACGTCCTGTAACATTTGAATCAAGACCACCGGCTTACCAGAGCCAGTAGTCCTGTCTGCCTTTGTCAGCTCAGGCCTCGTCGTCAGGGGCTGGGGGGGGGGACGACGAGAAGGAGGAGAGGAGACAGGAGGAGGAGGAGAGGGGAGAGGAGGTGGATGAGGGGGAGGAGAGGAGGAAGAGGAGGACAAGGAGAGGAGGAAGAGGAGGAGAAGGAGGAGGAGGAGGACAGTGTTTGTGTGTACACCACCCAGAAGGGACAGATTGCAGGACAGCGGCCAATCCCCTGCTCCTACTTGGTGATGGAGGAGGGACTTGTCTGGCCCAGATACAGTGGGGGGGGATGCTGTGCTAGTTTAGTGCCTGTGATGCTGTTCCATGCTGGCAGTACAGTAGACTCAGGCGACAGTAACTCAGGAGGTAGAGCGGGTTGACTGGTAACCGGAAGGTTGCTAGTTCGATCCCCCGGCTCCTCCTAGCTGAGTGTCAAGGTGTCCCTGAGCGAGACGCCTCACCCTGACTGCTCCTGACGAGCTGGCTGTCGCCTGCGTGGTCGACACCGCCGTCGGTGTGTGATTGTGTGCAAGAACGGTTGTATGTCGCTTTGGATAAAAGTGTCAGCATAATCCCCTGAATGTAAATGTAAACGCTTGAGTCGAGACAGAAGGCCTGCTCTCTGGGTCTAACGGTGTCTCCCCGCCAAAGGGTAATTGAACGATAATCACCGCTGAGCTAATAGAATAGAATATCCTTTTATTGTCATTGCACAACGGAATTGTAGCAAGTATACACACAACATAAAAATAGTAAGTAAAAAGTACAAGGCAGTTGACGCAATGTACGCATAAAAGATAAATAGATGATATGCACATTGTCCTTGTGTGTGTGTGTGCGTGTGTGCGTGTCAGTGGCCCTTTGTGTGCACAGTGGTGACTTGTGGAGAGAAGCTGTTTCTAAGCCTGTTTGTTCTGGTTGTGATGGACCTGTTGGACCTGCCACAGGGTAGCAGGTCCAACAGGTGATGTGCTGGATGAGTGCTAATGAGATGGATGCAGGAAGTGGGATCCTCATTTGGACTCGAATACTTCTGAGGGGATCCTGAGAAGATCCTGGGGGGAATACGATTCTCCCAGAGGATCAATAAAGTCATTCAAAAAGGCTTATCGGAAACCCAGTAGATGAATATGCAAATGTATATTCATATATAATACATAATTCATCTTAGCTTTCACTTTCTAGGATTAAAGACAGCCATTAGTATAGCTTTCCCCAATTGATATTCATACCAGCAGAGCCCGGAGAATATCTAAATAGTAAGTAGGTGTCAGAGGGCATTGTAACGGGCAGCTTTTGAGGTATTTGAATATGTATTGTTGTCAGAATATTTTTGCAAGTACCGACACACGGTAATTCTTCCATAAGATGAACGCGACAGCATAGTGAAGGGTAAAATACACAGACAGGGAGATCTGGAGAGTTCTTATGAATCTTCCTATGAATTCTCCTGTGAGCCACTAACTGTCAACTGTACTAACTGTAAATGTAACTAATTACAGCTACATGCCTGCAGTGTACTGTTGGGAAAGCTATTTGAACTGAATAAGTGAGTTTATGTGAGAGATGAGTAATTTCAGGAGTATAAATCAATAATAATGCTTACCTAGATGTCAATGAAATAAACATTATGTTGTATATACATGGAGAATGGTAGACTTAATGTTATTAGCGAGATTTGAGCTTAAGTGTCTCTGATGCTAAGCTCTATAGGACTGTCAATGGACAGATAATAATAACTTCAAAGTTATCAAGAGATTCACTTGTATACTACTTTGCTGTACTTTATTTTCTCTAACTAGTATTAGAGAAAATGAAGAAGAGAGAAGATGGCAAAAGTTTGTAGATGGATTTGTTTGGAAGCTGAGGAGGCATTTGTCAGAGGGTGTAGTTTCATTTGGATTTCTTCATACAAAGGGAAGAGCTTTCGATCAGAAAACTGGAGGACAGTGAGGTACAGATGGACACGACAATGAAGACTACCCAACAACAGGTGGCCTTCTCAAAGTGTGTCTGTGTGTGTGTGTGTGTGTGTGTATGGGTTTTTGTGTGAGTGTGTGTGTTTGTGTGTGTGTTTTGTGTGTGTGTGTGTTTTTTTTGTGTGTGTGTGTGTGTGTTTCTGTGTGTGTGTGTGTTTTGTATCTGTGTGTCTGTGTGTGTTTTGTGTGACTGTGTGTGTGTGTGTGTGTGTGTGTGTGTGTGTGCGTCAGCCAACATTCCCCCCCAACCCCCACTGACACACACACAAAATGACCTTAACATGTTGCTTAGTAACAGTAATACTCAATCAAGGCTCAAAGGCTTGTTTACAGCTCAAAATACATAATTTTAAAAATACAATGAGCCAATTGGCGAACAATACCACAGTGAAAACCAACAGATTCATATCTCCCACGTCTTTTTTCGACCTCTGCCCTCTGTATAATTGCAGCTTCATTGGTTATAAACACATCTTGCATTACAAGGGTGTGACTAGTATCTATATTGGGAAATCTGTTATTTACATTTATAAAGAATAATTGTCTGTTGTGATTTTTGCATTCATGCAGACAGACAAGGATGGACTTGAACTAAAAAACAGCTCTGTTGGACGACTAGATTATTGTGTTCTTTGGTATAAATTAATTTTTTCCTTCAGGAGCCCTGCTGCCCATATTTAAATTTCTGTATTTATTAAAAACATTTTTAATTAGCTTGTCTTGGGGGGGGGGTGCAGGTCTAGGAGACTACCATCCACTGACCAAAATAACACGCATAGAGGCTTCAAAGTGTGTACATTGGGCATTTTCTGTGTCAGCGCAACCGATTTTTTGTTTGTTTGATCCTGCCTGTGATGAGTCGAGCCTCCTGTCTGGACCGTGAAGACCTCCAGTCGACAGATGACATCTGGTGGTCTCCACATGGCGTTCAGACCTCCCCCTGCCAAAGGGAACTCAGCATCGGAGTTCTGGAAAACAACTCTTTAAAGGAGATTACTTTACTTTGAAATTACACTTTGTCCATTTCTTAAGACTTTCTTAAGACAACTTAAGGCTTAATTAAGGGACGCGTCATGTGATTTTTTTTTATTGATAATTGAAATATTGAAACTGGGATTTTTAAATCAAGGCTGTTCATATATTTCAAATGTCACACTCTTACCTGTAGCTAAAGGAAAACCACAGTGAGCACACGGTATGTGTGTGTGTGTGTGTGTGTGTGTGTGTGTGTGTGTGTTTGTATGTGTGTGTGTGTGTGCGTGCGTGTGTGTGTATGTGTGTGTGGGGGGGTTTGTGTGTGTGTGTGTGTGTGTGTGTGTGTGTGTGTGTGTGTGTGTGGGGGGGGGGGTGGTTTGTGTGTGTGTGTGTGCGTGTGTGTGTGTGTGTGCGTGCGTGTATGTGTGTTGGTTTTAGGGGACTGGTCGTATCAGAACTATATTCGTACATACACCCATACATACATCTACAATGAAAAGATAGTGTGTGTAACTGCTGGGTAGATGGCTGGAAGATATGTTGGAGTTGATATCCATCACAATGACGGATCAAGAGTTATGTTATTTTCCGGACGGGTTAACATAGTCGTGGTCGATTCTCTAGAGATTTCAAAACCCTCTTTGAACTCTTCATTGTTTTAACATGAGCTGCCTTGTCATTGGGTAGGTACCACATCGTGTTAGATCATGGGGGGGTAATGATCAGTCAGGAGTGGATATCTGCATCAATTATTGTCTAAAGGTAGTCAGATGTTTCAGTTAGAACCTAAAGGGTAGCAGTGTGTTTGGCTTTGATGTTCAATGAACACATCATAGAGGAAATGAATATGTGATACAGCTGTATTTGCGAAAACAAAGAGGGATAAACTCTAGACAGACATTAAAATGGTTACATAACCTGCGTTACTGCACTCATAAATGTGGTTGAGAAGTTAAGTCGGAGAGACGATATTGCTCGTATCAAGTTCTATACTGCATTCTGTATTGATATGGTGTGTGAGTGTGTGTTATTTTGTGTGTGTGTGTGTGTGTGTGTGTGTGTGTGTGTGTGTGTGTGTGTGTGTGTGCATGGTGTGCGAGTGTGTGTGTGTGTGTGTGTGTGTGTGTGTGTGTGTGTGTGTGTGTGTGTGTGTGTGTGTGTGTGTGTGTTGGGCTTGTGGGCATTGTGTTTCTCTTTGTTGGACTGCCTGTCAGTTTTCAGAGCAGTCAATAAACACAGAAGGTAGCGGACAGACAGACAGCCCTACAAAGAGACACATAGACAGGTAGAGGGACAGAAAGACAGATAGATGGACAGCCAAACAAATAAACACAATGACAGAGAGAAAGACAGATGAACAGAAAGATAGATGGATGGGTGGATGAAGACAGTGACAGGGGGAGTGAATTATACCTGAGGTGACACCTGCCCCCAGGGTTATTTTAATCCAGATGAGTTTCCTCCAATCTGCTCCCTGTTCCTAACGATAGAGCAACTCCTCTATAATGGAGAGGCTCTGCTATAGGTCAGCAGTCTGGTCGAGCAAGAAGAGGACGACCTGAGCCGCTCAGAGGGGATGAAGATAGCTCTGCTCTCTTTGGTCATTGCTGCTTCTTTTCTCTGTTGGCTTTTCTCTTTATTGGGAATTGTTAGGGCCTGTAGTAAACTGTTTGTTCATATGGATGAGTGACTACCATCTGTGAGTCAGAGTGTCTCTGCTCTCTCTCACTGCAGCCTCTACTGGCAGCCTCTTTCGCTCTTCCTCTCTCTCTCTCTCTCACTCTCTCTCTCTCTCTCTCTCTCTCTCTCTCTCTCTCTCTCTCCCTCTCTCCCTCTGGTGTGAAGCATATCTGAGAAAATGTGCCCTTGTCAGATCATGTCAACGTGTTGGTTGTGTAAAAAAAACAACCCACCACAAATCAATTCCTCTCCAACTTTCTCTCTCTCTCTGTCTCTCTCTCTCTCTCTCTCTCTCTCTCTCTTTTTCTCTCTCTCTCTATATATAAAATATGCATCCCTCTCTCGCTTTCTCCCCATTTCTCTTTCTCGATCTTATCCCTCCCTCCCTCTTTCTTCCCCCCTCTCTCTCTCTCTCTCTCTCTCTTCCTCCCTCCCTCCCTCTCTCTCTCTCTCTCTCTCTCTCTGTCTCTCTCTCTCTCTCTCTCTCTCTCTCTCTCTGTCTCTCTCTCCCTCTCTCTCTCTCTCTCTCTCTCTCTCTCTCTCTCTCTCTGTCTCTCTCTCTCTCCTTCTCTCACACTCCTCTTTCTGTTTCTCCCACTCCCTCTCTCTCGAGGACAGGAGACTGATGACTTCATTACCGGGCAAAAATATGATTGACAGCCCGAAATCTCCCCATTGAATGAATGCTCCTAAAGACTCTACAATAATTCAACCTCAGATGAAATAAATGTTATCAGGTTTCTGTTAAACCCCCTGATGAATCCAGTGCTGTAACAAAAGAGAAGGAACTTAAAAATGATTGAATAATCTTGGTCGGTTGAGCTGTTGGTGACCTGGTGTCTGCCAGTGGGAGCATCACCACCACACCAACCAGCACACCCCTCCGTCTCAGGGCCTCAGTGCGAATGCATTTTTCATGCATTGTTCATGCATTGTTCATGCATTATTCATGCATTATTTATGCATTGTGCATGCATTGTGCATGCATTTTACAAGCATTGTGCATGTATGTATATGCATTGTGCATACTTTGTGCATGTGTTGTGCATGCATTGTGCATGCATAGTGCACGTGTTGTACATGCATGTGCATGTATGTATGCCTGGTCACCACGGTAACCTGCTGTCCATCTGGGCCCGCTGTTCTTCGTTATCCACCCACACCTTGAAGGGGGCGGGACTCTGATAAACACCACCAGTAATCCTGTTGGACAACACCGCCATGTTGGAGGACATTGGCTGGTGGTGGTGGTGGTGGTGTGTGTGTGTGTGTGTGTGTGTGTGTGTGTGTGTGTCTGTGTCTGTGTGTCTGTGTGTGTGTGTGTATGTGTGTCAGGGAGTTGGTTGCGTGACATTGCCACAAGTGAATTAAGCCTATAGGAAACCAGGAGATTGGGGAGGTTCAAAATCGAGTTTTTCCAGGGATGGTATTTGTGCTGGTTGTGTGTGTGTGTTTGTGCCGTGTGTGTGTGTGTGTGTCTTATTGTGTATTGGTGTGTTTGCGTGTGCATGTGTACGTGTGTGTGTGTGTGTGTGTCAAACCTTTAACCTAGCAACGCTGGGAATATCAGTAGATTGTTTTGCTCGGATTCCGAGCTATATCGATGCAGAAATGCCCCATCAAAGTCACTGAATGTGTGACCATACAGATGGTTGGATACAGGGCCAGATGATTCGGATTGAATACCTCAGTCACCACCGATAACACATTAAATCATTTCATGAGGTCCGCATTCAAAGTCGAAACCAAACTCTCACTTCCTTCCTCCGTTCAGCAAATTATTCCATTCGTTCAGATACAAAAAAACGGAATACAGAATAAAATACATTTAGTTCGTCCATTCTTAACCGATTTACATGAAAACAAAAAGAGCTGTGAGAAGCCAAGTGGCAATTTCAGAACTATTTGAATCGCTGCTGCTCTCCGCCCCGTATATGAGCCGCCGCCCGGACCCCGAGAGCCTCACACCCACTCGTTCAACCCTCCTGACCAGGCAAAGATGCAGAATTAATAAACCGCTCTCTATTCTCCGCTCGCACGCAGCCGCCTTGCCGACGTTTACTCGTGTCTCGTCCCCTCGGGGCGAGTGGGCGACGCGCCGGCAGGCCGCCCCGTCTCTCTGCAGTTCACTCTCTGGCGACGCCCCCCTTATTGCCGACTGCTGCTTGTAATCAAATGCAGTCCACCCCCGAGTAGGCTTCTCAATACGTGGAAATTCTTATTAGAGAGGGAGCGTGTGTGTGTGTGTGTGTGTGTGTGTGTGTGTATGTGTGTGTGCAGGCGTGTGCGTGCATGTGCTTGTGTCTGCATATGTTTGTCGATGTGTTTGTGTGTGCGTGTGTTTGCATATGTTTGTGTATGAGTGTGTGTGTTTGTGTGTGTGTGTGTGTTTGTGTGTGTGTGTGTGTGTGCAAGAGGTGGTCCAGCAACACAAATGCGCAGCCAGCCCTTGGGGACCCCCCATGTTCTCGATACGGACCTGAGACCTCCCTTATGTACTGATACAATCACACGCTTCGCAGACCTGCAATCTGAGCCATTTAAGAGAAAGGCAGAGCGAGTAGTGAGCACTACTTGACCCCAATCAACCCAAGAGTTAGTACAAGAGGAGGAAAATAACACAAAATCAAGAAGAACAACGCAGAACCAAATAAAATCTGATGCGTCAAATTGAGACTCATCTTGAGGTTCGATTTAGGGCCGAGCAGATGCTAGGAAGACGGAGGGGCCCTATAACTAAATACAATTAAACACAAGAGCCTTCTCTCTGCTGTGTCCCCACGTATGGCCATGCCTTCCCTTATTTCCCCTGGGAAGTAGTTCCATACAGGAATAATGGGACAGATCCTGGAAGCTGTGCTGTTTATGAGGTCCCCGTTAGTTCTGGATTCATTCACCAGGGCGGCGAATGGTTCAGTGCTGCAGTGGATTGGAATCTACCACAGATACAAAGGGATGGGAGGGAGGACGTTTTTATGAGTGAAACGGTCAATGCATGGTGTGTATCTACGTGTGTGTGTGTGTGTATGAGTGTCTAGTTCTGTGTATGTGTGTGTGTGTGTGTGTGTGTGTGTGTGTGTGTTTTTGTGCAGGTGTCTTTGACGCGTGTGTGTGATGTGTATGTATGTGTGTTTGTGTGTATGTCTCTGTGCATGTGTCTTTGGTGTGTTTTTATATGGGTGTGTGTCTGTGTGCCTGTGTGCGTGTGCCGCGCATCCTGGCTTCTGTGTGTCACTCAGGAGTAAATAATCCCACAATGGGAAAAAGGAAATAGTGAAACCAATAAAAGAGTCAATGCCTTCCCTGCTCCTTCCCATCACTCCCCTTCAGTTTTTTCAATTTCCTGAGCTTATCAATCAAGAAGGGGGGGGGGGGGGTGATTGAGAAGAAGTGAACAGAGGATGGCTGGAACAGAGGGTGAGGGTGTGAGCTGGAAATCATAAGGATGAAGGATGGAAGATCCCTTTATGTGGGGGAGGTGGTGGTGGTGGTGGTGGTGGTGGTGGTGGTGGTGGTGGAGGTGGAGGGTGTGTTGGTGGGGGTTGGGGTTGTGGGGGGTGGAGGGAGTGATGGAGATGGTGGTGGTGATGGATCGATTTACATTTAGGGACATTTAACAGATGCTTTTATCCAAAGTGAAATTTGTCAGAAGAAAGAGAAACAACAACATATCTCTGTCGGTGTCAGTGAGGATGTTCACAGAGCCGAGGGCCGAGCACTAACCATCACTAGGTTAACCCGTTGCCCGTATACAACAGAGATAGCGAGGATAAGACGCCTCACGATGCTTAATACTATTTTTAAGTGCAAGGATGTACAACATACCGTAAGTGCGTACATTAAGTGCCAGGACGTACAGTATATAAATACTGTAAGTAAATAAACAGTGAGTGCATAAGAGGGGTGTGTGTGTGTGTGTGTGTGGGGGGGGGTGGCTATGCAGAGTCCATGTGTTCGTGGGGGTCGTGGTGTTGCTGGAGCACGATCTCAGAGAGGAGGGGGGCGGGGGGGCGGTCAGCCTGGCCTCTCTGAGAGGCAGCCCCCCCTGAGTGTTGACTCCTCACTCTGCTCCGGGCCGGCCCCTCCTGGCTCCGCTAACGAGCCCCTGTGCACTGCGGCCGTCCTGCATGCTGATTGGTCGGTCAGCCTCGTTTGCGTCTCGTCCGGTCGGCTGCTGACACCAGACCTGCCCAGGGACGGGCCTGGTGTCTGGAATGGACGTACGCAGCGGCCCGCACGCACGCACACACACACACACACAAACACACACACAAACACCCACACAAACATGCAGTCAAACACACACACACACACACACACACACACACACACACACAAACATGCACTCAAACACACGCATACACACACATGCACACAAACATGCACTCAAACATGCACACAAACACGCACACACAGGCACGACCACACGTATAATGTGCTGCACACACAAACCCACACACGCACACTCAATCACCCATACACACGCAGGCAGGCACACATGCCCCTACACACAAACACACAAACACACACACGCGCGCCCAAGAGCAAGCACCCACAAATGCACACCCACACACACATGTACGCACGCACAAACACTCACCCACAAACACGCACACGTACATGCATGCACACACACACAAACAAACAAGCAAACTTGCATGCAAGCACAAACACACGCACGCACACACCCACGCACGCACACACACACACACAGACACACACACACACACACAAACACACAGACACACACACAAGTTTCACTTTGTGTTGCACTGAATAACAATCAGAATATGAACTGTTTTTAAAATGTGCATCTTTTTGTATTCTTGGCATATTAACGCTGAATGGAATATGTGAAGAACAGACAATGAGAAGGAACCCACTCCGTGTGTGTGTGTGTGTGTGTGTGTGTGTGTGTGTGTGTGTGTGTGTGTGTGTTGGGTCTGCACTGCCTCATAAGTGTCTTCCTCAGTTAGAGCTCAGGTTTGAACAGAACCAGAACTTGTGTGCGTCTGACACCTGCTATCTCTCTGGCATGCTTCACAGAGACGTATACACACACAGATTAGCTTCTACTCCTAACAGTCCATGTGTGCTCACCACTCACAGGTACTGAAGGGTATTCTACAGAGAACTGTCGCTGTCATGTATTCCACAATATTGCTCTTAACATTCTGCACACACACACTAGATCGCAAACTCCTTGTATCATCTATATTGTATACACGCATACACATGCATGCAGAGACACACACACACACACACACACACACACACACACACACACACACACACACAGACACACACACACACACACACACAAACATACGCTCTATCACATGGTAATGATGTTTATTCATGATCGGCCATATTCTGGTTACGTTTTACAGTTTACAGTACTCCTAGTTGGGTTTTAAGGTTTGATTTTTCATTCTAACACATTCTTCCTCATGGATTGTAGGGTTAGTTTAAAATGGACCTTCAATATGTGTAGATTTACATTTACATTGAGGGCATTCAGCAGACGCTTTCATCCAAAGCGACTTACAATAAGTACATATGTCAGAAGAAAGAGAAACAACAATATATCGCTGTCGGGAAAGTAAGGCTGTCCATAGAACCAAGTGCTAAGCACTAACAACCTCTAGTTTAACCCATTCCCGGTATACAACAGAGATAAAGACGCCCTTTGTATGCATTAGCTTATGTTGTGTGTGCTCACTAGTAGTTGTCACTTTAATTATGCTTTCTTTGATTTGGCTCCGCTTACAGTTCTCTATTCCCTTTCGTGTATTTTCATGTTATACTTTTCCAATAAATACACCTGCGCAGTAGTTCGATGTTTGTGGCGTGCTTTGTCCCTCCAGTCAGTTCGACGTACTAATGTGTGATGGTTCCCCTACTCCCCCTAGACGTAGCCAGCTCACATCTCGGAGCCGTAACATCTATATATATAGGACTGGTGGAGCAGTCAGACTTGCGGAACATCTCGCGGTGAGCAGGACGATCCTGGAGCTGAACCGCTCCGGGGGGACAGCGGCGGGAACGTGTTCTCTGAGAAGTCTCACACAACCGAGTGGAGAGGCACTCACTGTACGAGTCTCTCAGCTCAAAAACACACACACACACACACTTACGTAACCCGTACAGGATCACACTCACAGGCATGCATGCATGCACATTCATACATACACACGCATACATACGCACGCATACAATCGCACACACACACACACACACACATGCATACATACACAGACATGTTTGTGCATGCATAATCACAAACAAACACACAGACGCACACACAATCGCACACACTCACGCACTCACACACACACACACACACACACACACACACACACACACACACACACACACACACACACATACAGACACACAAACACTGACAAACACTTCCAGGCCCTGTGGCAATAAGACTGCTCCAAGGTCAAACATCTGTACTTAACATCTGTGTTTGTGTGCGTGTGGTTTGTGTTTGTGTGTGTGTTTGTGTGGTTGTGTGTCCGTGCATGTGCATTGTGTTGGGGGATGAGGAGCGAGGGTAATGCATCAGGGGAGAAAGGGAAGCTGGAACAGACAGGAGACAGATGAAAAGGAATGGCCAGTGAAGACGTGAACACAGAAAGAGAATCACAGATAAGAACCAACATGAAAGGAATGAGGAGGAGGAGGAGGAGAGGAGGAGGAGGGGGGGAGGAGACCGGGGGGAGAAGGAGGAGAGGAGGAGACCGGGGGGAGAAGGAGGAGAGGACTTTTGTCTGAGTGTGTTTATGGACCTCAAAAGCGAAGTCGGAATAGGAAGGGGAGGAAGATGAAAGGAGAAACACAGGTAACAAAATTTGCTGGATGAGGGGAGGGGAGGGAGGAAGGGAGGGAGGGGAGGAGAGGGGGGGGAGGGGAGGGGAGGGAGAGAGGGAGGGAGGGGAGGAGAGGGGGGGAGGGGAGGAAGGGAGGGAGGGGAGGGTGGGGAGGGGAGGGAGGGAAGGAGGGGAGGAGGGAGGTAGAGGAGGTGAGGGAGGGGAGGGAGGGAGGGAGAGTACAGCGTTGAATCCAGTGAAGACATGGTAAGGGTTTGAGGGCGAGTACATGAGAGGAGGAGAGAGGAGCGGAGAGAGAGAGAGAGAGAGAGAGAGGAGAGAGAGAGAGAGAGAGAGAGGGAGAGAGAGAGAGAGAGAGAGAGAGAGAGGGAGAGAGAGGGAGAGAGAGAGAGAGAGAGAGAGAGAGAGAGAGAGAGAGAGAGAGGGAGAGAGAGAGGGAGAGAGAGAGAGAGAGAGAGAGAGAGAGAGAGAGGTCATGTGGGTGATGTCATTCCGCCATGACCCATAAGAAGCCCGGACTGGAGGCTCCAGAGATGTCGGTGAGGATTTGGCTCCCGGAATGTTTTGGCCAAGACTTTAAATGTCACGGGTCA
>NC_136935.1:50952567-50970067 GCF_949987615.1 Pollachius pollachius | reverse complement strand
GCAAATTGCCCCCTGTGCTTCATTTTTTTATTTTTGTGATGTTTTGGAAAGACGTATTTTCTAAAATATTTTCATCCTGACGAAGACTGGTCCAGAGTTAACCATTAACCTAACTGTGATGGTACACTTCAGGCTTACTGGTTTCAGCACCAATTAACATCCAAGATACTTCTCAGGAACCCCCCACCAACCCAAATGACAGCGAGTTTAAGGATAGCAAGGGGGCTAGTTTTAAAACATAAAGCACTCACAAGCTACCGCAAGACTCAAGACACAAGACTTGTTCAGAGTTCACCTAGACTCCGCATAGCTTCTCTCCTTACCTGCCCACACACCTCCCCCCAACACCCCTCTTATTGTATGTTGTACGTCCTGCCACTTAAAAATAGTGCTTAGCATTGTGGAGCATCTTATCCTAGCTATCTTTGTCGTATACAGGGAATGGGTTAACCTAGCGATTGTTAGTGCTTAGCACTTGGTTCGATGAACATCCTTAATGTACCGACAGCAGTTCTTTCTCTTTCCTCTGACAAATATATCGCTTTGGATAAAAGCGTCTGCTGAATGCCCTAAAGAGAAAATGTAAAGCAGAACATTAGTGATGTCTGTAGAACACTACTCATGTATATCATCATTCTTCATTAGGCTTCGATGACTTCCAAAACTTTGTCCCTCAGTACTTGAGAATGCACGATCGGCCCGTTGGGAAATTCTTTCTGGCATTGAATGAAGCGTAGCTTCGAGTCCTTTCTAAACGGTAATGCATCACCACGGACCCACCACACTGGCACATTCTAGACTTTAGACTGCGGAGGGTTGGCTTACACCACCGCCTTATAAATAGAAGCCTGCACACCTACACAGAGGTGAGCGTAGTGCACCAGGGAGGGGAACACAGGGCTTTGTAGGAGTCGATCCTGGCAGCCTTTCAAGCCCAGCATGCAGCATGTTACCATCTGTTTGTGAGCCTGGGAGGAGGAGGAGACTAAGGCCGGAGATGGGGTCGCTTTTATCTAACTGTGTGCGTATGCTGATGATAGCTGTCCTGTCTCCTGCATCTGTTTGGAAGGTCGGTTCTGCACACCCTCAGGATGAATGCTGCTCGGCAAGATGCGATCCACACATGACGCTAGCGGAGGAACAAGCTTGTTTAGAGTTCACCAGGACTCTGCTTAGCCTCCCCCCTTACCCACCACATCCTCCTAATCCTAGCTGTCTTTGTTGTATACGGGGAATGGGTTTACTTTGTGACTGTTAGTGCTTGGCCAATGGTTCTATGAACATCCTCACTGTAGAGGCAGCGTAGGTGTCGGATGGGGAAGGGTCTTGGGTCAGTCGGCATATCATCAGACCACAGAATGGAGGAGGTTTTGAAGAGGAGGGAAGTATACCTCTGGCCTAACGTGTACTTCCTCCAACGGCCTCTAGGGGGGCTCGTGGTAGTTGGATGCAGAGTGATCCGCAGTAAACCAGAAGTAACAGGATTTAATGCATGTAATGCAAATGCAAAAATCGTTATTTTTTGTACGGTTACGATCTCGGGAGTTAGTTTATTATTCTTAATAAATCCTGAATAGAAATGTCTTCAGGGTTGAATGATATTGGGTTATAACGAGTGCAAGGCGGCCATTCGAGTCCAACATATGGATCGTTACTGCTGCTGGTTGCAACAATCTCTAACAATGGCGGAATAACAATGCGATAAACCTAATGGCCATCTTGGGTCTAGATGCCAGCAGGGTGGGGGGGGGGGGGGGACTTAATGAGGAACTCTGCCTTCGGTTTCCCCCACCATCTTAGAACCAAGATGGACCCAAGATGGCCGTGCTGAATAAGGCTCTTAAAGGGTGTTTGTTGGTGCCTCTATTCTATTGTTTACCGTAGGCGTTATTGTGCTGTGATTAGGACGGACTTTGAGTGTGTCCGTGAGTTTCCCGCCGATGTGGCGATTATGCTGTGGAAAACTTGAAATAAATGGACTAAACAAGTCGCATTAGAACAATTATTGGAGTTCAACACATTGAGCATGAGTTACCAGCTGAGACAGACGAGAGATGCAGACACCTGACTCTCGCATCTTGGTATTGTGGTAACGGTTCAGGCTGTAAAGGTACAGCCATCATCCGATCCCCACGGCAACACTGGGCTGGAGTCGGTGACGTTGATGTAGACTTCATACACGACCAGTCATAAATATTGACCTGGGGCTATAATGTACACCTCAGCCCGGGATACTTACTGATTAATGATCACAGTGCTGCAACAGGTCATTAACCAATCGTTAGGGCACGCTAGAGACCAGAGATATTACAAACACTGGGAAGGACGCACCCATGCGCACACACACACACACACACACAAACACAAGCATGCGTGCATACAGACACTCACACACAGGCACACAATTAACTCACACAGCTCTAAAATGCACACACACACACACACACACACACACACACACACACACACACACACACACACACACGCACACCAACATTCATAGACACCTGCACAAATACAAACACACACAGACAGACACAACACACACACACACACAAACACAAACACACACACGCACACACACACACACGCACACACACACACACACAGGCCCTACCTATTTTGCCGCAGCCATGTCAGGTAATCCATGGACGGTAATTGAAGGAGCGTCGGCCCGTGATGGATCGATGCAATTGGTTGAGGAGAGCGCAGCACCCGCACTAATGAGGCAGAAGACCACATTGATCAGCCTCAATCCCCCATTAGGCTGCTATCCAGTGGGCGCTGTGGTGGTTACCTGCCTGGCTCACCCCCTAATTATACCACTCTGTGCTCCGCTCGCTCCCCTGCTCCCAGAGCCCAGAGACGCAGCACACGTTGGGCTGAGAGGCTCCGAGGCTATCTGCTCTATGACTTCATAAGGAGTGGGGGGGCGTCCCTCCACGACTGTGGGCGGGGTGGTTGCGGTTTCAGTTGAAGGGGTTCAGTTTTGTTTGGGGGCGGGGAAGCACGCATCATCAAATGTTACACACTGCAGACACAAAGTAACAAGTCTCAACTGGATTGAGCATTCATTTGCCTCGGAGAGGTTCTCGACCGCTGATTTCGTATGCAGTTGTATTTAGGTCTGAAATTTGTTTTCATCGCTGAGAAAATGAATTTAATCTCCAGCTGTGAGCTCCTAGCTGGCTGTAGGGCATGCTTCCCGCCCCCCCGACAGAGAGGAACCGGTCTGACCCAGAGTGAGGACGACCTGTTGGAAACCTTGAGCATGAATCAAGAAAATAGATCAAAAAGTAGTGATGACTATAATCAAATATTACTAAAGTAATAGAATCAAAACAGGCCATCCTGAGATATTGGCTCCAATCACCAAGAATAATTCCAACACACTAACAAGACCTGCTGAACTATTAATGCTTTAAAATTTGTCATAAAGTTAGTTTTATATCTCAAGCAGCATAATGACCATCCCATTGCAGATGGTAAAGTCAATGTCCCAAATCCCCCCCTCCACCCCGATATTTTTGCTTTATGTAATCTTCCTAAACGTACCGGTTGGTATAGTCGGGTCGGTAAGTTGATAGACATGCAAATGGTTTCAATGTTAAATGGTCTCTGTTTTAGTAGTGTATTAGGCAGGCTATACATTCTGTAGTATATGTGAAGGCTATACATACTGTATTAGTAGTTTATTTGGCAGGGTGTAAGCACTGTATTACTAGTATATGTGGAGGCTGTACATACTGTATCAGTAGTATATTTAACCAATAAGCCGTTGGAGACAATCATTTAATGAGCTCAGGGAGCCAATAATATGTATTCATGTTTACCTTACTTATGCGGTCCTGTGTGGAAAGGCCAGTTTAATGTAATTCACTTCATTAAACTTTGGCTTCTTGAACCCACAGAGTTAACACAGGTACTAAACACTCTAGGAGCAAACACATAAAACACGTTAATATCTGGAGGCACTTGAGCTCGGAGTTTCTCGGAGGCTCTTGTTGATCTCCGCCACCAGCCCCACAGCCGAAGAGAAAAAGGAGACAGAAATCGTTTTATCGGTAAAAAAAACAAGTCAATCCCCCTCCATCTCCCTGGAGACCGCGCTGATCGTCATAACAACCAAAATAAACATCCAGATATGTCCCACGCAGACATACTGTCCTGCATGTCGTGGATCCGTGGGAGCGGATCAATTGACACCATCATGCGATCGATGCACGTGCCTCGTTACCGCCGGGCTGGGTGATGGCGGGGGGTTGAGGTCGAAGTGGACAGGGGGTCGGAGGTACTGGGTTCGATTCCCCCGTGTCCGTAGCAACTGTAGGCATGACTGACTGGCTGACTGACTGACTGACTGAATGGCTGACTGACTGACTGACTGAAGGAACTGAACCTTACTGACTGACTGACTGACTGAAGGATCTGAACCTTACTGACTGACTGACTGACTGACTGACTGTAGGAACTGAACCTTACTGACTGACTGACTGACTGAAGGAAATGAACCTTACTGACTGACTGACTGACTGAAGGAACTGAACCTTGCTGACTGACTGACTGACTGAAGGATCTGAACCTTACTGACTGACTGACTGGCTGACTGACTGACTGACTGACTGACTGAAGGAACTGAACCTTACTGACTGACTGACTGACTATCTGACTGAAGGATCTGAACCTTACTGACTGATTGACTGACTCACTGACTGTAGGAACTGAACCTTGCTTACTAACTGACTGAAGGAACTGAATCTTACTGACTGACTGACTGACTGACTGACTGACTGAAGGAACTGAACCTTACTGACTGACTGACTGACTGACTGAAGGAACTGAACCTTACTTACTGACTCACTGACTGACTCACTGAAGGAACTGAACCTTGCTTACTGACTGACTGAAGGATCTGAACCTTACTGACTGACTGACTGAAGGAACTGAACCTTACTGACTGACTGACTGACTGAAGGATCTGAACCTTACTGACTGACTGACTGACTGACTGACTGACTGGCTGACTGACTGATTGACTGACTGACTGACTGAAGGAACTGAACCTTACTGACTGACTGACTGACTGACTGACTGACTGTAGGAACTGAACCTTGCTTACTAACTGACTGAAGGAACTGAACCTTACTGACTCACTGACTGACTGACTGAAGGAACTGAACCTTACTGACTGACTGACTGACTGACTGAAGGAACTGAACCTTACTGACTGACTGACTGACTGACTGACTGAAGGAACTGAACCTTGCTTACTGACTGACTGAAGGATCTGAACCTTACTGACTGACTTATTGACTGACTGACTGACTGACTGACTGAAGGAACTGAACCTTACTGACTGACTGACTGACTGAAGGAACTGAACCTTACTGACTGACTGACTGACTGACTGACTGAAGGATCTGAACCTTACTGACTGACTGACTGAAGGAACTGAACCTTACTGACTGACTGACTGACTGAAGGAACTGAACCTTACTGACTGACTGACTGACTGACTGACTGAAGGATCTGAACCTTACTGACTGACTGACTGACTGACTGACTGAAGGAACTGAACCTTACTGACTGACTGACTGACTGAAGGAACTGAGCCTTACTGACTGACGGAACTGAACTTTACTGACTGACTGATGGAAATGAACCTTACTTACTGATTAAACCGAAGGACCACATGGGGAATATAACAATAATAATTATATTATCTGTTACTACCTATAAGGATTAGAATAGTGACAAGAATAACACATTATCACAACACATTATCACAGCAACAGCTGTCAGAAGACAAGGTGGTGTCGTCGATCAGAGGCAAAATGCACGCAACGTTTCAGGTTGAACTTTGCAGATTTAATTCCAGCTCCTCTCTCACAGCGAGATAACACGTTGCGGTACATCTCACCACGTCTTCACGACGTAGACGTCTGATCACACTTCCCTCTTGGCAAGTTAAATTCAATCTAACACCACGTCCGTCCCCAGAGAACCTAGATAGTTTATTTCTGTTTTTACCCAGGCTGATAAAGATAAAGGACATAAAAGCAGTTTTTTTTTATCTCTGCGATGGACCTCTACAGCGAGCCAGCCCTCGTGAGAAAATCGAAGAGGTGAGGCATAACATCCGAGCGTTACAGGGATGATATTGACTAATCAAAGGCCAAACAGATACACAGGCATTATTCACCAGGAGCCGACGTTGGGATGATTTGTTTCTCGGCGTCTGCGTCCGCCTTCACACGGTTTTGATGTAACAGCTAATGTGTTGGATGTGTTTCTTTACTTTGACAGCGTTATTCTGCAAACAAAAGGAAATGGCCCACTGAGAAGAAGATGTTGTTATTTATGACCTGTGTCTCTCTTATGCAGTCTGCCTTATGTTGATGTAACGATCCTTCTGATTGAGGTTAATGCACTACTGTCACTTAGATAGATAGGTACAGATAGATACTATTACTGCTACTACTTCTATTACTACTACTACTACTACTACTACTGCCACTACTACCACTATTACTTATTCTACTACTTATACTAACACAACTACTACTAGTACTGCTACTACTACTATACAGCTACTAATACTACAACTTATACTATTACTATTAAAACTACTCTGGCTACCATGACTACTATTATACACTATAAGATACTATACTATTACTACTACTACAACAACTACTACGGTACCACTTATAGCACCACCATTATTACTACTACAACTACTACTACCACTTCTACCACTATTACTACTACCACTACTACTACTATGGTAGTAAGACAGCAGACAGATCAATCCACACCAGATCAAGCCCCTGGTATCAGGACACATTTTAATTTAGAAGGCATGGTGCATTGTGGGAATGAAAACTCCATCCTAAAGACCGTACACCCGGACCCTGGCCTGTACACCCGGACCCTGGCCTGTACACCCGGACCCTGGCCAGTACACCCGGACCCTGGCCGTACACCCGGACCCTGGCCGTACACGCGGACCCTGGCCTGTACACCCGGACCCTACCTGTACACCCGGACCCTGCCTGTACACCCGGACCCTGCCTGTACACCCGGACCCTGGCCTGTACACCCGGACCCTGCCTGTACACGCGGACCCTGGCCGTACACCCGGACCCTGCCTGTACACCCGGACCCTGGCCGTACACCCGGACCCTGCCTGTACACCCGGACCCTGTCCTTGGGGCTGAAGCAGTGCGCGGCTGGCTGGCTGGGGGAGTATATCTTCTTCTTCATGGATATGTCGGACAGGGCCGGGTCTTCATGGGGATGATTTGAGTGGCAGATGAGGAGAGGATCAGACGCAGCGAGGAGCCAGGGGAGGTGAGCCGGACGGGAGGGGATTCGGTAGGTAGAGTGTTTTTTTCGCTGCCTCGTCCAATTCTGTGTGTGCAGTGATGTGTGTACCCTGGCGTTGAGTGCCTGTGCACAGCGTGTGTGTGTGCATGTGTGTGTGTGTGTATGCGTGTGTGTGTGTGTGTGTGTGTGTGTGCATGTGTGTGTGTGTTTTTACAAAGTCAGTGATGCTAAATAAATTATTCAAACTAGACTGATCATCTGATTTAAAGTGATAATGTGTAAAGCTATTCTCTATCTGTGCCTGCACTTTTAGAATCCATTATTATTCTTTTTCATAGAATCCTCACAAAAAACAACAACAGAAATGCACAATAGAGGTGTGTGTGTGTGTGTGTGTGTGTGTGTGTGTGGTGCGTGTGTGTGTGGTTGTGTGTGTGTGTGTGTGTGGTTTAGTGTATGTGTGTCTGTGTGTGCTTTTGTGTGTGTGTCTTCCTTACTCCCTGTATGTTTGTTTAAAATACCCCTGGCAAAGTAATGATACAACGTGGATTTAATCTTTACTTTGCTTCCATTCCTGAGACTGTTGCACAGTCTTGCCTGTGGGATAGAGAGGGACATAAAAGAAATGAGAGAGAAGAGAGAGAGAGAGAGAGAGAGAGAGAGAGAGAGAGAGAGAGAGAGAGAGAGAGAGAGAGACAGAGAGAGACAGAGAGGGAGTGAGAGAGAGAGAGAGAGAGCGAGAGAGTGCGAGAGAGCAGGAGAGAGAGAGAGAGAGAGAGAGAGAGAGAGCAGGAGAGAGAGAGAGAGAGAGAGAGAGAGAGCGAGAGAGACAGAGATGGAGATGGTGCCTGTGGGATAGAGAGGGACATAAAAGAAATGAGAGAGAAGAGAGAGAGAGAGAGAGAGAGAGAGAGAGAGAGAGAGAGAGAGAGAGAGAGAGAGAGAGAGAGAGACAGAGAGGGAGTGAGAGAGAGAGAGAGAGAGCGAGAGAGTGCGAGAGAGCAGGAGAGAGAGAGAGAGAGAGAGAGAGAGAGAGAGAGAGCAGGAGAGAGAGAGAGAGAGAGAGAGCGAGAGAGACAGAGATGGAGCTCGATGGAGCTCGATGGAAAGAGAGAGATAAAGAAAGGGAGGTGCATAGTAGCATGGCACATTAAAACAGTTCACGCCAGCCTTATTTCCCTATAAGATTTCTGGATCACGTCCCGATTAAATTAAAAAGTGGAGGATATAGTGCCTGCCTGCCGTTCCCAAGCTACTACTAACGCGTTCACGTTTAACCACCGAGCCACGTGTGAGTACTGCCGGGCAGATTGTCCACCATCTCATTTAATTCCAAACTCGAATTCCATGTGTGTGGCGTGTGACTAAAATACACAATGAGCGTCTCATTATTTTTCAATGGATCCCAGAAGAAACTCATCTGAACAGGATCTCGTTGGGTTGAGAGGCACAGAGACGGACTGCAGGTGGACCTCTCGTCGGCGACACACACCGCGCAGGGTCTTTGCTGCCAGGCCGGCCTGATGGCCACTCTGGGCCCTGCTCTGATTAGGTTACAGCTTTTAAATAGAAAGCTAGGAGGCCTCAGTGGATCAGGGCAACCCACTTCTTGGAAACAGGAAAATACCACGAATACACACACACACACAGACACACAAACACAAACAACTGCAGACACAGACCGGCACGCACACACGCGAACACGACGCACACACAAAAACACCAACACACACACTTGTGAACGTGCAGGCACACACACACACACACAAATACACACACACCATGTAACACATTTCATAAATCTTGAAAAAGCTATAATAAATACCACCCACTGTTTTCGGATCCAGCCGCGTTCCTGATCCGACACACACACACACACACACACGCGAAACACACAAAATAACCTATTATACTCAATAACACCCTGTCTGTCTCCACATCATTTCGACGAGATTCACTTTCTTTCCTTTTTTCTTTAGCACTCAGATATCCTCTCTCTGCCATCACCCGTCCCCTAACTGTTCCCCCCCTCATCCACTCAGGATGAATCAATCATCCATCCATTATCAATCATCCATCCATCATTAATCCTTTCATTTTCCATCCATCCATCCATCCATCCATCCATCATTTATCCTTTCGTTTTCCGTCCAGTCATACATCATTAATCCTCTAATTCTCCATCCATCCATCATTAATCCTTGAATTCTCCATCCATCCGTCATTAATCCTTTCATTTCCCGTCCATCCATCCGTCATTAATCCTCTAACTCTTCCTCCATCCATCTATTCATCCGTTCATTTTCCATCCATCCACCAATCTATCATTAAACGACTCATTTTCCATCCCTCCATCGGTAATAATTTAATCCTCCATCCCTCCCCTCATCCCTCCCTTTCCAGCCGCGGACCATTAAAACACTCCATTTATCCTCTGAAGAGCAGCAGGGATCCTGATGTAAATGACAAGCTATCGCCGGTTCAACGTGAAAGAACCGCTCCCTGACTCTGGGTCCTGAGTTCCCCGTGGCCCGGGGGGGGGGGGGGGGAGGGAGTCCTCGGCATCCATCTTGTCTCTTCCATCTCATCCAGTTACCTCCTATTTAACCTTTCTCTCCTTCGCCCTCAGGCATGTAGCTTGTCATTGAAATATCTTCAACTCACCCTCTCTCTTTCAGTGTCTTTGCTCTTTCTTTTTCTCTCCCTCTCTCTCTCTCTCTCTCTCTCTATCTCTCTCCCTCTATCTCTCACGCATACAAACTCTCTCTCTTTCTCTCTGTCTCTCTCTACGTCTCTCTCTCTCTCCTTCTCCCTTCTCCCCCACTAACTCTCTATCTTTATCTCCCTCTTGTTCTCTCTCTTGCCGTCTCCTTCTCTTTCTCTCTTCCCCATTAGCTGTGAACGGGTAACATAATTAAGCACCCTGCTAATCCTAGGAGGCGAACAGGGGATATCCATTACAGCTCCTCCCGCCGGGATGAAGACACGTCGGAGAACGAAGAGCAAATGAACGCCGAAACTCTGATAAAGGAAATGAAGGCAGAAGCCAAGTGTGTTCCAATGTCTTTCTGTGTGTGTGGTTGGCTGTGTGGTTGTGTTTGTGGTTGTGTGTGTTAATCTGTGTGTGGTTGTGTGCTGGGTTGTGTGAGTGGTTGTGTGTGTGGATGTGTATGCGGTTGTGCGTGCAAGATTGTGTGTGTTGTCATGCGTTTGGTTGTGTGCGTGGTCGTGTGTAGGGGTGTGTGTGCGGCTGTCTGTGTGGTTGTGTGTGCGGTTGTGTGTGTGTGGTTGTGTGTTTGGCTGTGTGTGAGACTGTTCAATTCAGTTAAAAAAGTGTGCAGCTCATTTAATTAATTATGTGGAAAATAATCTCATCATAGCCAGCATTCACGGCTTACGTTAGAGCATTTCTAATTAATTGGCTCTCACGTCTAATAATTGCTTGAATGTCAGCCATTGCAAATGCTATCAAGATATGTATTTGTGCGGATTGTGAATGAGGGTTAGAGTTTGTTTTGTTTCCTGTTATGGTTTTGTGGAAACGTTGGCATTCATAATGTAAAAGAGCGCTTCAAACTTTCGCCCCCTGGAGATCACTACAGTTCAGCCGAGAATTTCAGGCTCAGGTAAATGAGCTCGAGATCATTCGTTTGTGCATTGGCATTAGCTCCACTCTTAACTTTAAGGGGGAGGGCAGCACAGAAAGGATTAATCAAGAAATCAGAAAGTGTGAAATTGCCTGAAACACATTCATCTGGGACCAGGACCATGCTGGAAAAACCACAAACACACAGAAACATCCTGTAAATCCCTAAGGCTCCAGAACAAATAGAAGAAACTGTGTTTACAAATACTCCTAAAGTTTCTGCCCTAAATAGTTTACTTAAGATGTTGCACTACTGTCAAAAAATGAACAAGCACCTGCCCTCCAAAACTCCCCGTGTCTTAACAGCACAAGAGATTGGAAAATAGAACTGCAAGCTAACATGTTAATGGAATTTAGATTTTATGACTGCATTGAGCACATCTTGGGGCGGCATGTGACCCAGGGGGTAGAGCGGGTTGGCTAGTAACCGCAAGGTTGCTAGTTCGATCCTCCTAGCGGAGTCTCGAGGTCTCACCCTAAATGCTCGACACGAGCTGGCTGTCGAACTGCGTGATTGACAGTGCCGTGAATGTGTGTATGAATGGGGGAATGTCAGGCAGCGCTTTGAGTGGCCACTGGTTTGTAAAGTGCTGTATAAATGCAGTGCTTTCACCATTCAACCCAATGCAACGAGGTCCCATCAGAGCCAGCCTGTGGCAAATCCATAAGACAGCATGACATTTGTGCTCAAAGAGCAAAAATACATGTCCTTTTCCAAACAGGAAAAGCAGAACAGACGACAGCGGCTTGGTAAAGTTATTCACCTAAATAGTTTACTTAAGATATTGCTTAGCACGCAACAGCCCGTCCCTACTGTCAAAATGATGAATGAGCACCTACCCTCAGCGGTCAAGTTGTAAAAAAAAGCCAGGGGGGATGGCGGATTTTAACTTTTAGGGACAGATAATTTGTGCTGATAACAGCGCATATGGTGGGAGACCAACGGTGTGATAATTAATATTATCAGTAGTAGTAGTAGTAGTATTATATTATTATGTATTTTTTGGGATAAAATAAGAGCGATGACAGTAGTCATGGCTCTTATTTTATCCCCAAAAATGAGATTGTCTGCATTAAACACATCTTGACGACTTAATATCGGAGGATAGGGTGTCACATTCCGGGACGCCTGGACGCTCCGCTAGGAGGAGCCGGGGATCGAACTAGCAACCTTCCGGTTACCAGCCAACCCGCTCTACCGCCTGAGCCGCACGCCGCCCCTAAACAGCACCAGAGATTGGAAAATCGAACAAGGAAGAGGTAGTATGTAAAAGGGAAATTGAAATTTTAATGTCTGCATTAAGCACATGCTGACGTCCTAATATCGACTGCACCCTCCGTTTCCTGAATGCGGGTGCGATCTCGCTGTGCACGTAATGAGGAGGTCCGTCTTCTACTGTTCCACCTGCAGTCATTACTTCCGCTCTGGGCCAACACCGTACCGGCGGCACGGGGTAACGTCTGCATAATTGAAAAGCCAGTCTCTGCCGGAGTAAGTCCTCAGAGTATCTGAAATTCATTTAGCATGTAAATGCGACTGCAGTGATTTTATCTGGCGTTGTATGGTAGGTGTCTCTCGAGGGACGGGTTTTGCATCTCGTATTTACTGGATTGGATTGATTAGATTAGCATTTTGGAAATCCAATTAATTGAAAATACTCGGTGAGGAACATACACGTATAGAAGGCGAAGAATACGCGAGTTCAACTAAGGCTGGATTGTTAATTTTCCAATGCTGGAAAAAGTTAACTCTTAAAGCGATCGATTGATTTAATCTATTTCTGTGGAGAGATTGAAATGAACGTGGATCACTATGAAAGCTAACTCTCCACTTTCAAAAGTGAACTAATGTGACAAGACGACATCAATCCCCTCCCAGGAAACGGGTGCGCTCGTATGAATCTCTTTACATCTGCACAACAAACAAGCAGACAAAGAAACAACCTACTTAAGCTCCACCAGATAACATCGGACTTGTAAAAGCCGTTGTAAATTATGTCATAGTTCTGCTGGGGCTCCGGGCTCTCTGTTCGATAGATATCACGGCTGGCCGCTTTCTTGGCCGGTGCTTTCTAATTTCCCCTGCCTGGCTACTTCACCAAATGATAATCTGTCTGCATTTCTCTTCTGCTGTGCGAATCGCTGAGAGTGTTGGAAGCCGAACTCCATGGAAGCAGTCACAACATTGTTTGGTCGGACCCGATCGTGCAGAGCTTGAATCCCGACCCGATAGAGCCATTGCGTTTCATTTTCTCACTGTGGATGTCCCACTTAACCGGAGTTTGAGAGTAAGACGTCTGCATGAATTCTATTCCATAATGAGTATTGCTTTCTTAAGTGCTTGACTTTCATCTTCAAAGCGTCTTTTCTCTCGTCTGTAACGTCAAAGGAAGGTTTTGTTCATGGTATATTGTGTGCACAACATAAAGGGTTGACAGCAGCGTCATTCATCTTAGAATAATGCATCATTCAGACGAATCACATGGGTTTTGTGTTTCAGAGAATAAAACATTTTGCACGATGACAGTGCCATGCGTCACCACATTAAAAGTATGTGTTTGTGTGTTAGAGTGTGTGTGTGTGTGTGTATGTGAGGAGACGAGGGAGACGTAATTGACAGCTTCTGAGTCACACGATTGACAAAAGGAGCACATTCGTCTCTGAAGGGCCCAG
The DNA here is from genome assembly GCF_949987615.1 of Pollachius pollachius. Classification (NCBI taxonomy): domain Eukaryota; kingdom Metazoa; phylum Chordata; class Actinopteri; order Gadiformes; family Gadidae; genus Pollachius; species Pollachius pollachius. The sequence goes on along the minus strand of NC_136935.1, from coordinate 50,956,419 downwards.
TTGTCCGGTCGGTTCTGATCTATCATCTACTGCTCAGCCTGCTGATAAACGGAGGCTGGGGCCGCGTTAATAACAGAGTATACGATGGTCAAGGAGAGGTTTGTCACCGGCCATAGATCAGGATGGGACGGGGTGGGGGTGAGCGACCTCCCGGCTTTACTCCTAACACTGTGTTGTACGGAATGCATGGAGGAGCCTGCTGGAGAAAAGGAATAGGACCCACACACCGTTTCAAAGTACTTCCTCCCTCAGGGCCTGGCAGTCTTTGGCACCGCAGTGGTTGAACGAGCTCCCTGCCGACGTCAGGACCTCAGAGTCCCCCCCCCCCAACACACACACACACCCCACACACACCCCACACCTGTCTTACACACTTATTGTATGTTGTACGTCCTGGCACTTAATGTACACACTTATTTAGCATGTTATTACTTAGCATCGTGTAGCATCTTATCCTAGCTCTCTTGGTGTATACAGGGAATGGGTTAACCTAGCGATTGTTAGTGCTTGGCACTTGGTTCTATGAACATCCTTACTGTACCAACAGGGATAAATTGTTTCTCCTTCTGAGAAATGTACTTAACGCCACTTTGGATAAAAGCGTCTGTTAAATGCCCTAAATGGGAATCCACGACTAATGTTGAGCAATTCATCCCCTCCTGACAATCCTGCTAAAATCCAAATGATTGCCCTGAGTATTGAGAACATACAACTCATTTGTGATGACACTTCCTCTATATTCCACTGTATTCTTCATGCCTCAAGGGGAATGAATAAATCATGTGTGGTGGGATATTCTTCAGAGAACCTCAGAGATATTCTCTTGCAAAGAATGATGTATTGCTTGTTTGTGTTTTTATGTTCCTTGACTAGAGAATCAGAATCAGAATCATCTTTTTCTTAAGAGTAAAATGCTTAGGCTTGGTTCCTCAACAGTCACATAGCAGCAACAATACAAGATAAAGTAGATAAGATAGTAAAAATAAAAATACGTAAAAATAAATAAAATCCCAGCAGGGGATGCCCACGATAACGGCGGGAGAGGAAGAGGAGAGTGTGAGGAAGGGTTAGATGTCAGCCAGACATCCTCTTAATGACACACAGATCAAACAGGGAACAATTTTCTGTCTTCTCATTTTTAGAGGGGATTATTTATTATTACTTCCTAAGGGTATTGCGGATCCGACTTCAAACGACATCCAGTCCTCTTATAGAGGGACAAACCGCGGTTTCCTCGATGGTAATTACCAAACAGTCTGTGTCACAATTTGTGTCTGAAGCGTAATTAAAACCAAAGTTTTGAGCTTTAAGCTCGTTATCATCAATGATTGGCTGAGTTCTGGTTTGGTGTCCTGTGTTTTAAGAGCCATCTGGTGAGCTCCCAGAGACGACCCCTGTTGCATGCTGGGATGTGGCGTCCCCCCCTCTCTACTATATCAGCTATATACAGTATAGATGCAGTTACAGTGTTGATATTTTTGTCATAATATTAATTACATACTTTTGGATTATGCTATGCTAAACGTTCAATATATATGGTAATTATGGATTCCTATATAAATAATGGTTTGTTATGTTTTAATAACTGCAATATGATAATGGTTTGGTTTCATACACTTTTTTTTTCCCTTCACAAGATTTGATATATAGGTATTTGAAATTGTTCAAATGAAGGGTTGGAGTTTTAATTAAAGGTCTGTTTGCTTGCTCTGGTATGGATGTTGCAAATACCTTATCTTTTATATTTATCTTTAATTCATCCTACTCTTTATGAAATGTCTTGGCATGCAAATGTCTTGAAATGTAAGCTGTGAGTCCTGCCTTATGCAAAGCACTGTGAATGACCTTATTCTTTGAAAGACGCTTCATAAACAAAGCTTGGCTCACCAAATACCAGCGTGTGATGTCATGCTGGTATTATAAGCTGTCTATTTTTACTGGATTTTCTCTTTGAAGCCTGCATTTTTCGAAGAGTGGAGGCAGTAGTCAAAACGAATTCATTTTAATTGTTATCCTGTTTACCTTTCCCAAACCTTCAAAGCAGAATTTCACCTGTGTTGCAAATATCCAACGACAGACATCTGCGTCCTGGACGGCACCGGAGGCCCGCAGCGGCGTCAAACAGCAGCACCACACCACCGCTTTGGGTTTTCTTCTGCATATTTCCATCTAGAAGCAGCCATGGTCTCTCACAGTATAATTATCCAAAAGTTAAGGTAACAAATTTATAAACAGATTGGGATTAAAACGGAAAAAAACAACACTGACTTTTTTGGAAAATGTAATCGTAAAACTGATGAAACTGATCAGCCTGGTCCATTTTGTAAGTTTGTTCTATGTTTTTACATGAATCAAAGTCTCTCTCTTAAACAACATTGTTTGTAATATGGGTACGTTGCTACGCAGCATCCCATTCAGATGAGCGAGGACAGCGGCCATTTTGGCTCATCAATCCACCTCTTGTTGTATTGAACTGATTGTCGCATGGATTCCTTTGTCATTATCACAGCCAATCACAATCAGACATCCTTCCTCCCACGGCCTCAGCACAGGGCCTCCCCCCCCCCCCCCCCGCTCTACTCTCAATCACTCATTTCCTCTTTCCTCACCTGATTTCCTGGCTCGGTTCCTCCGAAGGGGATTGGAGTGACTGGTCTCATCTCTCTGTCTGTGACTCCATCACATCTCGCTCTCCCGCGAGCCCCTGGCCTCAGTAACATCCCCTTATAACGACATGGGGCGATCTAGGAGGGAGGGCATGATTCGTCACTTTCGATCCAAACCCGGCGCTGACTTTGTGAACCGGCATCCTGCTCGCCCCCGCCCTCTCAAGTCTTTCCTCTCTCCCCTCTCCTGCCCTATCCATCTCCCCTCTCCTCCCCTGTCTCCTCACTCCTCTTCCTTTCCTCCTCCCCCCTCTCCTCTCTCCTCTCCTCTCCTCCCCTCTCCTCCAATCTCTTCTCCTCCTCTCTCTCTCCTCTCTCCTCCCTTCTCCTCCCCCATCTCCTCTCCTCCCCTCTCCTCTCCCCCCTCCCCTATCCTCCCCTCTCCTCCCCTCTGCCCTCTCCCTCTCTGGTTTCATTCGGCCTGTCACGGTCGTTCACCGTTTCTTGACTTTCTTCCTCAACCCCCTCATCTCTCTCGTCACGACGACCTGTCCTCTAACTCTATCTCTCCCTCCCCTACCTCTCTCCCCCCATCTCCCTCTCTCCCACCATCTCCCTCTCTCCCCCTGTCCAAGGCCTTCTATCTATCATTTGCTCTAATGGTCTATGGTCATTGAGAGAGTGCAACTTGTAAGTAAAAGCAGCTTTCGTCAACTAGCACACTCTCATTTGTTACCTCTAGTCGACCCCGTCTCTCTCTCTCTCTCTCCCTCTCTCTCTCTCTCTCTCTCTCTCTCTCTCTCTCTCTCTCTCTCTCTCTCCTCCCACTCTCTCTCTGTCCCTATCAACTGCTCCGCTGGGCCATACTGTAGGATCCCTGAGGCAGATACGGCAGTCATTTCAGCCTGGGTATGTATGGCTGTGTTTGCTTGCGTGTGTGTGAGTGTGTGTGAGTTAGTGTGTGTGTGTGTGTGTACGATTGTGTATGTGTGTGTTCGTTAGTGTGTGTGTGTGTGTGTCTGTATGTGTGTGTGTGTGTTTGTGTGTGTGTGTGTGTCTGTCTGTATCTATATGTCTGTGTGTGTGTGTGTGTCTGTATCAGTGTGTGTGTGTATGTCAGTGTGTGTGAGTGCGTGTGTGTTTGTGTGCGGACGTCATTGTGTGTGTACGTCAGTGTGTGTGTGTGCAGGAGAGGGCGAAGGAAGGAGTTAGTTAAATTGTTCCGTCCGTTGCCTCGGGTCTTAAA
>NC_136935.1:50927567-50945067 GCF_949987615.1 Pollachius pollachius | reverse complement strand
TTATTAATATTAAAAGGGTTTGCAAATCCTGGATGCGACACAGCAAACCAAGGCAGGGACATACAAACAGGCAGACGGTTGTGGCTAATTACCTTAAATGCCTTAAATCCACCTATTGTCAGGAGGCCAGTCGCCGCTCGTCTCCAGAGTACAACCGTTTGGTAGGAGGGCAAAGGGAGATAAGGGAATGAAATGAGGGAGCAACGAGAGAGCGAGGAAGAGAGACAGGCAGAGAGATAGAGACACACACACAAACACAGACACACACATACACACATAGACACACACACACACACGCACAAACACTCACACCCACACACAGAGCAAGACAGACAGGCAGAGAGATAGAGAGACAGAGAGACAGAGAGAGTGACAAAATGATTCACTTTTAAAAGTGCAAGTAGCTTCATTTCATCGTGGTTTATAATTTCACATTGACAGTAATTGGGTTTAAATAACTGCTCTTTGCTTGGGCCGTCAACGGGCATTTCAGTGTGTGTGTGTGTGTTTGTGTGTGTGTGTGTGTGTGTGTGTGTGTGTGAGTGTGTGTGCTTGTGCTTGTGTGTGGGTTTGTTTGTGTGCATGTGTGTGTGTGTGCTTGTATGCATCGGTCTCCATTTCTGTCTTGGCAGCAGACAGCTGAGGTATTGCTTCTATGAACAGTCTTTTTTTAACAGAAATAACGAAGAGGCAACATCTGGGTCTGACGTGTGTGTCTGTGTGCGCCTCACTTTGTGCGGTTCTGAGTTGACAGGAGGGTGTCAACGTGTCTGTGTGTGTGTCTGTATTGTGTGTGTTGGATATTAAATATCCGTTTCAATCTGTTGAGTAGCACTTCGTATTATTATAGGATTACTATATTGTATTATTAGGGCTAGTATGACAATAGCACTGCTAGCTTAAAGAGAACTGTTTACAGGAAAGAACAAAGTGAAAACAAACCTAAGTGTCATAAAGGTTACATGACGGTCAACTAGCTCTCATGGCTAACCAGCTAATCTGAGCTGTCAGTCATTCATCTGTATGTATGTATGTATACATAAGTATGTATGTATGTATGTATGTATGTATGTATGTGTGTGTGTGTGTGTGTGTGTGTGTGTCTGTTTCTGTGTGTGTGTGTGTGCGTGTGTGTGTGTCTGTCTGTCTGTCTGTCTGTCTGTCTGTCTGTCTGTCTGTCTGTCTGTCTGTCTGTATGTATGTATGCCCACTATTGCACCCATTGCACTCCTGATCATCCCTGAAGGAGGGATCCCCCACTCTGAAGGAGGGATCCCCCATTCTGCGTTCCCCCTCAAGAATTCTTCCGTGCTAATTTAGGGAATTTTTTCCTGCCTTCTGAGGGGCTAGGGTCAGGAGGGGGGTCATAAACACATGGCCTCTTAATCCCTTTGAGACTCTACCTGTAAAGGGCTGTACAAATAAAATTGAATTGAATACTGATGTCACTAGATGGTCGTTGGCATTGCTTGTAGCGCACACCACACCACACCTGGTGTTTAAATAGGGGGTCTTAATTAAAGCACTTCCAAATCATTTAGGAATGTAAATGAGTGTTTTGTTAAAGATTAGTTCATCATTAAAGGGGTAATCTCTAAGACTTCCAATTCTGTTAACCCTGGCGACACCCTTTACAATAAGTGTCACAGTCCGGGCCGGCTCTTCATAGTCCTGAGCAGGGTTTTCCCTCCTATTACCTGCCTAATCTGTGCCCATACTCCGCTCCTGGTTTTTGGCATGCTGTGCCACCAGCGCACCTGTGGCTGATTACCAATCAGCCACAGGTGCGTTGTATCAGTGTCACTGATACAATCTGCCACAGGATAGACTATTTAAGCCGCAGGCGGGCCGGTCGGCCAATGCAGATTTATCTTTGTTCATGGAGCCACGCCGCATTGAGCTACAGCCTCGCTGAGCCACGCTGCTCCACGGCAAGCCCGTGCTCGGCCCAGGACTTGCCCCAGACATTGCCCCTGCCCCTGCCCTTGCCCTTGCCATTGCCCCAGCCCTCGCCCTGGCCCTTGCCCGTAAGGTACTCTTTTCCCTCCCGTTTTTAGACTTCTAATAGGACATTCTTTCCGGTCGTTGCGACCACTAGTTTTCTGTTTCCCTGGACTTTATGCCCCGTTTACACGAGGCCGCTTGCGGGTAAAAACGACAAAATATTTTATCGGAAGTCCCTTTCGTTTAGACGGTGACGGCGTTTTTGGGGCTTGAAAACGCAAAAATCTGAAACAACCCTCCAGAGTGGAAACTTGAATACGCTCCGCCGTAGCGTTTCTGTCTACACTGCCAAGAAGCAATACTCTGCTCAGATCTGCTCACGTGGCGTACGCGTTTACGTCACATACGTGCCCCAGTACAGGGTGATAAACAAACATGTTGGATTATTTCCATGTGTCGGACCGTCAAGCTGCTCTGGCAGCTCTAATAAACTTACAGGAGTCTTTCCACGAAATGTACAGGATATGTACAGATAGTATTACTGAACAGAGAAGGATCTGTAATTATGTTTTGGGTTTTCGCGGCGCAGATAAGAGAAGAAGGAAGATTCTACGCATGCGCTCAGACATGGTGGTGTTGTGTGATGGCGTATCACAGCACCACCTACCCGCCTGACATGCATACCCAATCGAAATCAACACACTTTTGCGTCACCGTATGCACGCAGATTTCCTCCCGAAAACGCTCGTTTAAACGCGGAATTAAAAGTGAAGACGCGACGCCACTTTTGCGTCTTCTGTTCGGACCGTCATCATGCAAACGTAGCCTTAGTGCCCCCGTGACCAGTCATGCTCCTTATTTTTCCCCGTCTGCTCCATTTGCCCGTGCTCGTTGGAGCCTGCTGCCTACGAACCCTGTTTTAAATAAAGCTGTATTTTTTTGTTCAAGTATACATTTTCTGCACCCGGTCAACGGCTGTGACAATAATAGGTAATTTTCTCCCAGAGATACAAGACAGGGTTGCAAACGACACCACGTTTGCAACATTCATAATAATTCAAACGCACAGGCTTTTATTAGTGGGCCATGGGCTCAATCTTCATTGTGTAATCTCATTTGCCGATAGATTTATAACTGACTTATGATGGAAAGTTATTGCAGAGTGTTACTAATAATTGTGCTGTTGTGAGTGGACTTCCCTTGCTGATGTTGTGAAACTATAATATATATACACTATGATAAATATACACTATGATATAAATACACTATGATATACATACACTTTGATGTATATAAATTATGATATAGATACAGTATAATATACAAAAACTATAATATATATATACAGTAATGTTTTCTCTCTCTCTTCCTCCCACATATCGTCTGGCTATATACTATATACACTATAATATATATATATAACCTATAATATATATGCTATAACATATATACACTAAAATAGATATGCACTATAATATGTACAAAGATAAAATAATTTATTAACACAACCAACACAATTCCAAACACATCTCCACAATCAACACAAATTAAATAATCAATATTTGACACATGCAGTTGAATATCAACACACACACACACACACACACACACACACACTTATGTGTGATGTATATAAAAAGCAGCATGCCGTCCACCAATCTGACAGATGATGACTACACTGATCTCTCTGACTCAAGTGCTATCTTTCAACACGACAACAACAACACATCACACACACACAAACACACACACACACACATACACACACTCACATCAATTATTTACATTTGAAGCTAAAGCAAGTTGGATCAGAGGGGGGGGGGGCTTGCTGGGTGTCTGCTGCAGGTTTTCTTTACTTGTTGTTATTTTACACATACAGACGTTTTCAAACCAGCTATTGAAGTAAGGATGGTGGAACCATTTAGGCAGGATGAAACGCGGTAAACAATTTAAATAGAAAAGGGTATCCCAGACATATACAAACGCACATAACTACACGCACACACAGACGCGCAAAAACACACACACACAAACACGTACACATAGATGCACACTAACGCACACACACACACACACACACACCCACACACACAAACACAGACGCACAGACGCGCACACACACACAGACGCACACACATACACACACACACACACACACACACACACATACACACACAGGCTGTGCTGTGAAGAGATGGACAGAAAGAGCCCATCCAACCTTTAAAGATAGAAACAAAGGCAGCATCTTTGCTTCCATCTGTCTCCCCCTCCTTCTGGTCGCTCATTTGTTGAGTCGCTCTCGCTATTTGTGCTAATATTAACCCTCAAACCAGGAACAAAACCCTTCTGAAGGACTAAGGTATGACCTTGAGTACAAAGAAAAACATTTATAGCCATGGTTGTGTAACACGCAGCAACACGGAAGGAAGAAACAGACCAGACATTTTGAGGTTGTAGTGATAATAACTTGAACGTTAAGTGTTGGATTCTGAGTTCTGAATGTTAATTGTCAGCTGAAGAATGTACAATATGCCACATAGCGTCCATGCTGCAACACACAGAATAATCAACGCATCAACAGAGGATGACTGACTGCATGTACAGAAACTCTCCGCTGTAATGTGTGCCATGAATACGCCTTCCTCCCTCTTTATGTCTCTCTCCTCCTCCACATTTACATCTACATCGAGGGCAGTCAGCAGACGCTTTTATCCTAAGCGACTCACAATAAGTACATTTGTCAGAAGTACATTCGTCTCCTCTATTTAAGTCTCTCTCTGTATGTCTCTCCTCCTCTCCCCTCTTTAGGTCTCTCTCTGTATGTCTCTCCTCCTCTCCTCTCTTTAGTTCTGTCTCTCTCTCTCTGTCTGTCTCTCCTCCTCTCCCCTCTTTAGTTCTGTCTCTCTCCCTCTGTCTTTCTCTCCTCCTCTCCTCTCTGTCTGTCTCTCCTCCACTCCTCTCTTTAGTTCTGGCTCTCTCTCTGTCTGTCTGTCTCTCCTGCTCTCCTCTCTTTAGGTCTCTTTGTTGATGTCTCTCTTCGCACACAACTACACACACACACATAGACGCGCAAACACACACACACACACACACGTACACATAGATGCACACTAACGCACGCACACACACACACACACACAGACGCACACAGACGCGCACACACACACAGACGCACACACATACACACACACACACACACACACACACACACACACACACACACACACACACACACACACCCACACACACACACAGGCTGTGCTGTGAAGAGATGGACAGAAAGAGCCCTGTCTGTCTCTCCTCCTCTCCTCTCTGTCTGTCTCTCCTCCTCTCCTCTCTGTCTGTCTCTCCTCCTCTCCTCTCTGTATGTCTCTCCTCCTCTCCTCCCTGTCTGTCTCTCCTCTTCTCCCTGTCTGTCTCTCCTGCTCTCCTCTCTGTCTGTCCCTCCTCTCCCTGTCTGTCTTTCCTCCTCTCCTCCCTGTCTGTCTCTCCTCCTCCACATCCAGAGCTGGTTCCTGTCTCCCACCCGGAGCTAAACCCAAGCAGCACGGCCATCTGAAGTGGCATTAGCCACACGACGAAGCCCCAGTCCTCCCCGCCAAGACTCCCCATATCTCCACCCACGATCTGTCGTGGGTGGAGAGAGGGAAACCTGGACAGAGAGGGAGAACGATATTAAAGGGGGAAGGGGAAGCGGGGGGGTGAGCCGTAGCAGGAACAATCTGTATTTACTGGCATGGAGCGGTGGCGGCGGTGGCGGCGGCGGTGGCGGCGGGAATAGCGGGCCAGCAGTGAACCGAGAGGCTAGGCTATCTGCAGGCGGTGAGTAACAGTGCGGCGCCACCTCTGATTGGAGGGAGCACTTCTCAGCCCCGCCCCCCCCCACACACCACTTGCCCGGAGCCTGAGTTCACCAGGCAGCGAGCTAGGCTAGGCTAGGCTAGGTCGGCATTTGGGCTAGCTGCACTTTGAAGCAATCTAGCCTAATACCATTAAGCCCAACTACGGTCAGAGGTGTGCTGGTTTGTGAGTAGAGAAACAACCACACAAAAGAGGTCTTTGGTGTGGGAAAACAGGCCAGTACGGTGAAACTAGTTTTTTTGGTAAAGGTGCTTCAAATGTCACAGTGTCCAGCGATGGAGCAACAGACTGGTAAACAATCACACTGGTGACTCCCCTCGCTAACCCCCTCGCCCTGCCAGCACGATTTACTGCCAGCACCCTCCCTCCGTCCCTGCCTCCATCCCTCCCTCTTTTTCGTCGTCTCCTCGGCAATCTTTCCTCTCTCGGACAAATCTGTGACCTTTCTCCAAGCAACACTTCAAAGGGGTTTGAAGTGTTGCAGGGTTTTCACGCCCTGCCAAGTCACACGGCCGCGCCAGTCTGCGGCACAGGGAAACGCGTTCTGAGCGCGCTCCCGCTGGGGCTCGGGCTGAGAAGTGTCGTGGCAAAGGCGCCAACTGTCACTCATGCGGCCCATGCTGACACACGCTCCTCCGGCCTGCTGCGAAGGAACAACGATGGATTTAGGGATTATGGGAGGTTTAGACGTTCATCATCGTAAATCATTGTTATTGGACATGTGCCGGCACTTAATGTACACACTTATTGTATGTTGTACGTCCTTGCACTTCATGTACACACTTATTGTGTGTTTTACGTCCTGGCACTTCATGTACACACTTATTGTATGTTGTACGTCCTGGCACTTAAAAATATTACTTTAATGTAATTGTAAGTCACTTTGGATAAAAGTGTCTGCTAAATGCCTGAAATGTAAAATGTGTTAATGGTTATACGACTATATTCCCAATGATAATGAATTATTGGCTACCTTACGTCTTAATACCTGAAGAAGAAGCCAACAATTATATTATATTGGTGTGTTTATTTAGCATATTTATTGCACAGTTGGCACCAAACACCGTGACCAAACTTCTCCCGAGGGACAATATTTACAAATTCTACCAGTTTATCGATTATTCCCTTCATGAAAGGTATAAGTCAAGGGAAATATATTTGACCTAAAGCATACAGAAGATGAAGAAAAGCGAATAATGGTTCATCAGTTGCTATGGCAACTCCCGTGGTAACCAAGAAACAAGTCTTGTTGTGTCCCCACCACCTCGACTGACCTGATGGCTTTGCTGGGAGTGAGAAGGACCTAGTTATTCAGTTAACTGGGAACCGGTTATACGGTATCAAAACCACACTGCCTGTATATCACCGCTCCAACACGCCTTAGGTTGGATCGTAATAATAAACCTAGAGAGGTGTTTCTGCCGTGTAAGTTGGCCTTTATGTCTTAAGGGCCCCTATTCTACCACCAGGTGGAAGATTGATTAGCAATCATGAAGTCACAAGTGGGAGTGTCCCAACAGATGCATTGTGGGTCCATTTATGGATGCCCGCCTTCCGGTTGGAGCCGGTAAGCTGTGGTTTATGATATATCACCCCCTCATCACACAGCTGGGGGCACTCTCCCCCCTGCGACTACCCAAAGGGAGGGGAGGTGAACGGTTTAATGGCCCACCGTAAATTCATGCTGCATGCTGTGGATGAGCGAAGCGTATATTTCTGATATTTCTGTATACATTGAGTGCAAGGATGTACAACTTACAATAAGTGTGTGCATTGAGTGCCAGGACGTACAACATACAACAAGGGTGTACATTGAGTGTCAGGAAATACAACATACAATAAGTGCGTATACATTTAGTGCAAGGACGTACAAAATACAATAAGTAAGTATACATTGAGTTCAAGGACGTACAACATACAATAAGTGCATACATTAAGTTCCAGGATGTACAACATATAATAAATGCGTAAGAGGGGTTTGGGGGGGGGGGGGGTAAGGGGGGAGGCTATGCAGAGTCTAGCTTGAGTCTAGTGAGTCTTGAGTCTCTTGCCGAAGCTGGTGAGCCACTCTGCGGTCCAGACGTCGGCAGGGAGCTCATTCCACCACCGCGGTGCCAAATCAGAGAAGAGGTGTGACCATGATGATCGACCTTTGCTTGCTCTTAGAGATGGCGGTATCAGACATCAAGCAGAGATAGCAACATCAAGAACGTGCGTGGAAAACTAGCATGGCTTCAGAAGTAGGACACACAGTGTTTTTGTTTTGGCCTGGATGTGTCGCGGCTGGGTGGGAATGACATCATGGCTTCAAACTGTCTCGCAATGAGGTCATCCTGGCCTTACCTGCCGCAGACACACACATATGCACACATGAGCTGTCCAGACCTCGCACTAGAGACACGGAGAGGAAACACCTCATAGCTCACAGGGCAGAAACCCCCATGCAGTTTATTTTCAGCCGTCCTCACTGTGATTTTTCCCCGGGATTCAGGGTAGGAAGTGGCAGGTTTGGCTCCTTGGAGGTGATGCCAGAAACACAGGTAGGTCCAGCAGGCAGGATGTAAACTCCCTTAACTATTTGTTCTCAGCTTTAGAGCTGCCTGCCCGTGCGGACCTGCGATCGATCACTGTCACGCGGCCCGCCGCTGTGCTGTGAAACACTCAGGGTTTGAAGGGGGTTTACATTCAACCAGAGGGTAGTGAGAAGGCAACCGCAAGAAAGGGCTGCCCTCTAATTAGTGGTTATCGCCTTGGAGAGAGAGAGAGGGAGGGAGAGGGAGGGAGGGAGGGAGAGGAGGGAGAGAAGGAGGGAGGGGGAGAGGGGAAGATGAGAGGGAGGGGGAGAGAGGGAGGGGAGGGAGAGGAGGAGGGGGAGAGAGCGATAGAGAAAGGGGAAGAGAGGAAGAGGGAGAGAAGGAGGGAGGGGGAGAGAAGGAGGGAGGGGGAGAGAGGGAGAGGAGGAGGGGAGAGAGAAGGAGAGAGAGAGCGGGAGAGAGAAAGAGAGAGAGAGAGAGAGATAGAGAGAGAGAGAGAGTGAGATGGGGTTGTGTGTGGGGAGGTTTTACGTTTGTCACCAGTGAAGTTGCGTTGCTCTGTATCAGTGAGGTTGGCCGGGCTCCATCCTGGATGATAGATGGCAGTGACCGAACGACAGCGACAGTTTGAAGTGAGGTGATGTTGCCGGCTAATGAGATCGCCCGCCCAGAGTCGTCGTTACGCAGTCTCTTAAATCATACTCATACCGTGCTGGCTTCTGGTTCCTACCTCTGATCCAGAGCGCTCCCAGAACCTTGATTAATCCAGACCGAACCGGGCCGCTTTGTTTGCACCCTGCAGCGCTGTGGCACCGGTTCAGAGGTCGGGGCGCAGAGCGCAGACGTCACCGCGGTTCCCAGGGTCAATTAGACTCGAGGCCCGCACCCGTTTCACAAAGGTCTCTCTCCGCCCGCAGCCAAATGCCGTCGGAACAGATTCAGTAAGGAGACTGTGGGAGAGGCAGAGAAACGACAAGCTGAACCACCAATCTCCTTGATCTCGGGAGCTTATGGCACAACGGCTGTGTCGATGCCGGACCGACCGGTCTCCCTGAATCCCACCGGCTCAGGAAGAAACAGAAAGCAACGACTTATAATAAACAGAGCGAACACAAATTACAATCATAGAGAAGGGTAGAGAAGGGGGGAGAGAGAGAGGGAAGGGATGAGAGGGAGGGGGAGAGAGAAGGAGGGAGAGAAGGGGGGAGAGGGGAGGAGGGAAGGAGAGGAGGGAGGGGGAGAGAGAAAGCGGTAGGGAGAGAGGGAGAGACAGAAGGAAGTTATGTGGTGAAGGCAATCTTAAAAGGGTGCGTTTCGAGGGCCTGTTTGAATGAAGGGACTGTGTTTGCCTGTGTTTGTCGGCTGTGGTTTGGGAGGGACGTCCAGAGGGAAGGAGCTCCTCATGCAAGCCGAGGAGACGCTGGCCGAAACAAACCAAACCCTGTAAAGGTCGTGGTGATAGAGGAGATCAGTCACTGATGCCTCAATTACGTGAGGCCGGCCTTGGCCCTGTGGACACAACTTAATGACCGTAATAAGGCTCGCCTGTCTGTTCAAAATCAGCTTAGAGAGCATCCATACACTGACCTCTGGGGCCTCCCCCCCCCCGGGGCTCACCCTACAGTCAGCAGGGGGTATCGCTGCGTTTAGGAGGTGGAGGATGGGGAGGGGGAGGATATCGACCCAAACTATTTCAACCCGGCTTTTATCGTCAGGCGGTCAAGCACAAAGTGCGAGGCAATCTATTGTATTTGTTACTTTTAGTGTTATTGTTCCGCCAGGTTGATATGCTACTTAGTTGTGTAGCGTCTTATCCTAGTTATCTCTGTTGTATAGGAGGAGCGGGTTAACCTAGTGATGGTTAGTGCTTGGCACCTGGTTCTAGGAACATCCTTACTGTACCGACGGCGATATATTGTTGTTTCTCTTTCTTCTGGAAATGTACTTGTTGTAAGTCGCTTTGCATAAAAGCGATAAATGCCCTGAATGTAAATGTGGTTTGACCTGCACAGCAAAAAGTGCTGTGTCGCTTTTTATGAAACAAAAAAATGACACTGATTGGGCCATTGGGGGCGCTTTAGCAATCGTCCAACTTTAAACAAGCAGATCTCGTTGCTATTTTTTTTTTTACAAGCCAGAAGAAACACCAACACGTCCTTCTCGTCAAACAGTCCGTCTATGATAACCTTGACGAGATCATCAATTCACACTCGATTTGCGTTTTTTGTGCTTGCAAACGGTTTGCTCTCTTTAATCCGCTGTGAACGGGCGCCCTGCTTGATTCATGGCGGGTACTTACTGGAGAGGCATGGTCAATAAATGCACTGGTCCAGAAACCTCATTTCAGAAGGCTGTCGTATGCCAAAGGGGAGACAGGGAGAGCTACAGGATGCAACTGAAACTGCCTGGTCACAGAAACGGTTTGAAATTGTGAGAACGCTGATTGGCCAGAACAGAGTGTGTGATGATGATTGAATCCTCCTGGTGGGTGGGCTCTGATGTATTGTTATTGGAAAGTTGCATTCGGGATTTTATTGTTTCACTTTTTCTTCTTTTTTTTTTTTTTTAATAAAATCCACAGAAGGGACACACGATACGACATTATTACGCACGTCGATACAAATCCAGTCATGGAGCCAATCGTTAAACGATCCAATACATGCTGAAATAAAACTCTCCCCACATCTCCTCTCCATAGGGCGATCGATTGATAGACTGCGAGGGTTAGCCAACGATAGGGCTGCCAGTTTGCTCTCCATGATGATGACATGTGTTCATCATGCCTGATCCCTCCGGACCGCTGCGACCGTGACCTCCATAGCGAGCGCGTTCAGGCGTCGTTCACGCAGACGTGTCTGCAAAAAACAGAAGCACCCTTGAGAAGCAGGTGGATCGATTTCCCAATCCCTGATCATCTTTTAAATGGTCTTCGGATTATTATGAAATATAGAGCGTTTAGAATGGGCCATATTTATAATGTCACTGCTCTTACCTGTTTAACCCGATCATAAAATAAACTGGGTATATAGAAGCCCAGATACAAACCAATGCGCTGTAGTTTGAAATGACCGCATCTATGAGGGTCGGGCAATATGCAGTTTGATTATTAGTTTCCTTTCATTGTTCGTCTCCTTTTTTTTTTCTCTCCTCTCCTTCTCTCTCTCCCTCTCTCCTCCCTCTCTTTCTCTCTCCCTCCCCTCTCTCTCTCTCTCTCTCTCTCTCCCCCCTCCCTCTCCCCTCTCTCTCTCCTCTCTCCCTCTCTCCCCCACCCCCTCCCGTCTCTCTCTCTCTCTCCCCTCTCACTCCTCTTCTCTCCCTCTCTCATTCTCTCTCTCTCTCCCCTCTCTCTCTCTCTCTCTCTCTCTCTCTCTCTCTCTCTCTCTCTCTTCTCTCTCTCGCCCCTGTCTCTCGCCTCTCCTTCTCTCCTCTCCCTCTGTTTCTCCCCTCCCTCTCTCTACTGTCCCTCCCTCTCCCTCTCTCTCTCTCTCCCCCTCTCTCTCCCTCTGAGATCTCTGTTTCAGGGGCGGAGCGGTGGCTCTGGGTGTGTGTGTTTTTGATGTGTAAAGCACGTGGTCGCTCCAGACCTCTAGAGCAGGGCGCAGCGGGGAGGCGCGGTGGAGAGGCGCGGTGGAGAGAAGTGCCGGAGAAACGGAGGCGGCTACTAGACGCGTTGGAGAGACGCAGAACGAGAGACGCGCTGGAGAGACGCGTTGGAGAGACGTGGGGGAGAGACGCGCTGGAGAGACGCGCTGGAGAAACGGGGGAGGCAGTCGGGCTGCAGTTGGACCAGCGGGAAGCAGAGAACGGTGAACGGATAAGAGCGGAGAGAGGTCCATAGCCATTAAGACGCAGCTCCACTGTCGCCTCGAGGAACCCTCCGGTGTGGGAATACATTTTTTCGAAAGGAGAAAAGTGCATGCACTTATCTTGGGGACGGAGTGAGGATTAATTTGTAAGAGAAAATGACTTTCCTGGTGCAACCCATGGAAGAACACAAGGTGAGGAGGAGAGAGGAGGAGGGATTTGCAAGTTTTGACGTGAGGTTTAATGATTATTGAGTCTTTTCTGTTCCTACGGCGGAACGTGATGATAATCATTCCCGGTTTTTACGCGTCGCGCCTATAAAGTTAACATTTGGCCGAAATGGATTTCTTAAACGTGTCAGCCTTGGACGAGGAGATGGAAACGAGTAACGCCTCTCTGAACGCCACCTCTCTCAGCCTTTACAGCCCGCTCGCCGTCTGGGGTCTGGCGGGGCTGGTCAGCTTTCTCATTCTGTTTATAATAGTCGGGAACGTTTTGGTGGTCATCGCCGTGTTAACGAGCAGAGCTTTGAAACCACCTCAGAACCTTTTCCTGGTCTCCTTGGCCAGCGCGGACATTTTAGTGGCCACGCTTGTCATGCCGTTTTCCCTGGCCAACGAACTCATGGGCTTCTGGTTCTTCGGCAAGGTGTGGTGCGACATCTACCTGGCGCTGGACGTTTTGTTCTGCACGTCGTCGATTGTTCACCTGTGCGCAATCAGCCTGGACAGATACTGGTCGGTAACCCAGGCGGTGGAGTACAACTTAAAGAGGACGCCTCGGCACGTCAAAGGGATGATCGTGGTGGTGTGGCTGATCTCGGCAGTGATCTCCTTCCCGCCCCTGATCTCCATGGACAGGAGCAGCAGCGAGACCAACCTCCAGTGCATGCTCAACGACGAGACCTGGTACATCCTGTACTCCAGCCTGGGCTCCTTCTTCGCGCCCTGCGTCATCATGATCCTGGTCTACATCCGGATCTACCAGGTGGCCAAGACCCACACCAGGACCATGTCCGAGAAGACGCGGGACTTGGACTCGCCGCAGGGCAACGGGCTGGACCGGGCCGAGGCGAGCCGCGGCGGCTCGGCGAAGTCCAACGGCAACGGGAGCGCGAAGGAGAAGGAGCACGACAACGGGCACTGCCAGCGAGGGCCGGCCACCGCCACCGCCGGCTCCCCGCTGCCCAACGACCCAAAGGCCCCCCCGCCTCCGCGGGGCCCGGACCCCGAGGAGGACTACGACGACAGCAGCTCGTCGGACGAGAAGCCCAAGAAGCACTCCTCCAAGCGCGGCGGCGGCGGCGGCGGCGACGACAAGAAGGACAGAAAGTCGAGCCGGAAGAGCTCAGCGGGGAGCAGGAAGTCGCGCACCAGCTCCAAGTCCATCGAGCTTTTCTCTTCGCGGCGGAAGCGGCGCAGCACCGTGAACAGGAAGAAGGTGTCGGCGGCGAGGGAGAAGCGGTTCACCTTCGTGCTCGCCGTGGTCATGGGCGTCTTCGTGCTCTGCTGGTTCCCCTTCTTCTTCTCCTACAGCCTCTACGGGATCTGCCGGAAGCCCTGCGAGATCCCCGAGGTGCTGTTCAAGTTCTTCTTCTGGATCGGCTACGTCAACAGCTCGCTGAACCCCGTCATCTACACCATCTTCAACCAGGACTTCCGCAGAGCCTTCCAGAAGATCCTGTGTAAGACCTGGAAGAGGTCCTTCTGAGGCCCGTGTTTGGGGCAATGAAAGGCTGGACCGGACTTAGGCATGGACTAAGGAATGGACTGAGGTATTGACCGAGGTATGGACTACTAAGGTATGGATCGAGGAATGGACTAAGGATGGACTAAGGTCTGGACTGTGGTGAGAACGTTCCTCCAGACGGATAGAAGGATGGGATTTGATCAAGCATGGAGGATTTAACCAGGGTGTGGTCTAAATTTCTCCTCTATGAACCATCCCTTTCACTCCCACAGAAGGATGCTTTCACTTTTGGGCTGAAATGACTTCGCACTCCGACAACAGCCTTGCTTTAGTGCTTCAATTTATGGACTCTCTCTCTCTCTCTCTCTCTCTCTCTCTCTCTCTCTCTCTCTCTCTCTCTCTGGTTGTTTAATGCATGCACGCTCCGAGGGTATCGACTGCAGCCCGGCCGTATTCAATGAGCTCTTGAGGCGCAACGGCTCTCGATGAAGAATAGATCCGTGATGCCTAGCTCCAGCACCCGGTATAAAGTCAGGACCTTGACAATCTCCATTCAACTTTTATGTGACATAGGATTATTCCATTGATATCTTTTGTATTGCTCTGTCTTGCTCTCTCTCTCTCTCTCTCTCTCTCTCTCTCTCTGTATCTACCCCCATCTCTCTCTCTCTCTCTCTCTCTCTCTCTTACTCTCTCTCTTCTGTTCTGTCATGTCACACTCTCCAACGAGGACCAATGGGGTGAAGGGGCTCTTCTTTTGGTAAACGCCTTCAGTGGCAAAAAAAAGAAGGAAAGAAAAAAAATTAACAAAAATGTAAAAAAAAAAAAAATGGAAGTAATCAACGACATTCTTATCCAAACCAAATCAGTTCCGGCTCTGCTGGTGTGTACAGAGGCGGAGAAAGGTGTCGCACCTGACCTACCCTCAGTGTTTGCTAATGGTGTCTCCAAGTGGGGCCCAGAGTATTAAAGACTACTGAATGACATTCGGTCCAACCAATGAGGTCGTTTCTCGAGCCTCTGGGGGCGGGACAACAGAGCGGCCGCTGAGACAGATGGGGGCCCAGCGAGGGTTTATCACCGCGAGTCGAGATCTGGTGGATGCGTGCATGTGTGAGTGTGTGTATGTGTGTGTGTATGGTTGTGTGTCTGTGGAATTTGTGCGTGTGTTTGTGTGCGCGTATGTGATTGTTTATTTATTTGTGTTTGTGTTTATATGTGGGGTTGTGTGTCTGTGTGTTTATTGGTGTGATTGTCTGTGTGTGTGCGTGTAATGTGTGTGTGTACTTGTATGATTGTGCGTGACTGTGTGTGTTTATTTATGGGAATGTGTGTGTGTGTGTGTGTGTGTGTGTGTGTGTGTGTGTGTGTGTGTGTGTGTGTGTGTGTGCGTGGGTGTGCGTGTGTGTGTTTACGTGATTGTGTGTGACTATGTGAACAGGGAAACATTGGGAGACAGAGTGGATTACTGTAGTGAACTAGGAGGTGAGTGGACTACTATAGTGAACTAGGAGGTGAGTGGACTACTATAGTGAACTAGGAGGTGAGGTGAGGCACTAGGAGGATTTTACCTTTGCTTATTTCAGCTGCTCCTTTCAGCTGTGCATGTCTCGCTCTAACCCTTTTCAACTATGTGTTTGTGTGAGTGTTTGTTTGTGCGTGCGTGCGTGCGTGTGCGTGATGAGAACCGATTTTTATTTCTTGCAGACAAATCGACTTACTATTATGCTACTTAAAATGTGCAATCTTGTGCAAGCACAACACAAATACACACACTCACACACAACCACTTACACACACAGGCACACACACAAAGACACACACACACACACACACACACACACACACACACACACACACACACACACCATGCAGATGTATACATTTAGACACATTTACTGAAACAGAACAATTGTTATGAATAAAAAGCTATATATTTTCACCTTTTGGAAAATACTTTCCAATGTACATAATTATGATATTGTACAAATCGTGTGCATTTTACTCACACCTTCAAGAAAATGACTAAGATGTATGATTTGCTGATGAAAATGCACTGAAAGATGTTAGGAATAACATTACCTACTTTTTGTAACGCTATGAAAAAATTATCGAAGAAAGTTTAGCAGTGTTTAAATGCTTTGGAGCATATCCAACAAGATCAAATAAAGACTCACTTCAAATGTCTTCTGAAATTATTGTGGGAGTATTCATGTTTGTGCTATTATTGCTTTCACCAGCGCTATTGGGACAACAGCTTACTTAAATAGCACTCCATTAAGCTTTCATTTAATTTGACTAGTGGTTTTATTGTATGTTTTACGTCCTTGCACTTTAAAACAGAACTTAGCCTCCATCGTGTAGCATCTTATCCTAGCTACCTTTGTTGTGTACGGGGAATGGGTTAACCTAGCGATGGTTAGTGCTTGGCGCTTGGTTCTATGAACATCCTTACCGTACCGAGTGTGATATGTTGTTTCTCTTTCTTCTGACAAATGTACTAATTGTAAGTCCACTTGAAAGAACCATCTGCTAGATACCCTAATTGTTAATGTAAATGGTTGACTGCACTTTAATCTGATAGACACCCTTTGGGTTGAAGAGTATTTTCAACTTGGTGGATGATTTCTTCCTTCTTACCATCCTAACCAGACAGTGTTCATCTCAAATGAGAAACGGCAAAAGTAATAACATATACTTATCTTATCTTATCTCTCCTTAAAAGGGGCTATCTTATGAAGAAACATCCCAATTTGTTCCTGAATCTTGTTTTCATCGATCGCAGAGTGTAATAAAGCATAGAGGGTCTGGAACATTACTCCCTGTTTTAAGGTCATGGGAGGTAATCTCAATAATCACGCATTATTTAGCCATCAGACTTCAAAGCTCAGTGCTCTGTGGAATGGAAACACAGAGTAACGAATATTTTCAAGCATATTAATATCTACTTGTATAAGTCGAAGCCTGGTACTTTTAGAATAAAACAATTTGATAAATGGTTTTAACTCTCTGCCATATCTCTCTAAATGAGCATTCAGACCAATAATGTAAATACATTAAATGCAACTGCAACAAAATGTCAATGTAAGCCAATTAAATATGGTCTTATATGGATATGATAAGGGATATATACCAAAGTTAAATGTATTCATCAAGAACACCGGGGGTTGGGGTGTAGCATGTTCTACATACTTTACATTATTCTATCAGCCTAACTCCCTAAACACAACCGAGGCAGACATTTTATAGAACTCCAGGACATCAATGTTTCATATACGTCACAATGAGGTCCCAGTGGGGCCGGGCGCTACACTTTGATGTGTAGTAGAAGATTATAATTTATGCAAGGAGCATAAAATAGCAAAAAGTCAAGCTTTTTTTTTTTAAACACAAAAAGCGAGCCACCAAAAATCGAAAATGAAAATCAACGCACGGCTGGACGGTGGTTTGTTTTGGACTCCTGGCTCCGCTGGACGGGCGAGGCTGTGACTCGTCTGCACCGCTGTGCGCCCCTGGTGAAGCGTTAATTAGAATATTCCACCAGTGAGGACGCATGGAGAGCACTGGAGCCTGACGAGAGTCCACTGGGGACGCAAGCGCATCCCCCTGAAGACATGTGGTTCACACTGTACACGGAACACAGCGGATGTTGTGTCTCTGTGTGTGTG
>NC_136935.1:50917567-50922567 GCF_949987615.1 Pollachius pollachius | reverse complement strand
GCACTATAGCTCTTTCACTGTGGGGTAGTGAGAAACGTCTTTGATTCCTTTCCATGTCTGGTAGATTTAAGTTTGCTTTAGCTTTCTATAAATCTTAAATGCATTTCTTTTACAAATCTATTTTATTTAACGATTTCATTTTATTGTGCGACGATGTTTCTTTGTGAAGCACTTTGAGCCTGCCTCGTGTATGAAAAGTGCTCTATGAATAAAGTTGCCTCGCCTTGCCTTGGTACATGAAATTGAAATTGACAACAAAGCTGACTTTGACTTTGACTTTGCCTCTGTTCCCTTGGGTGTATACAGCGTGTGTAACGGCTGGTGTGGACACAGGCAATGGGAGAGGATCATGAAGACCTCTATGGGTTACTTCCGGAAGTGTCCGGTTCTATTTTTGTTAGTTACGACCCCTGCATTGTGTTTCTCGCTGCCGTCTTCTCCCTGCCTCAACCTTATCCCTCCCCAAGAAAGATCTTCTTCAAAGATTCAAAGAAGGCAGCCATCTTTGAATCGTGTATATCTTTGAATCTTTGAATCGTGTATAACTCCCTCTCCCTCTCTCTTTCTCTCTCTTCTCTCTCTCTCTCCATCTCTCCCTCTCTCCGTGTCTCCTGCTCTCTATTTCTCTATCTCTCTATCTGTCTGTGTCTCTCACTCTCTCACCTCACTCATCAATCTCTCCCTCTCTCTCTCTCTCTTTCACTCTTCTCTCTTCTATCTCTCTCTCTCCGCTCTCTTCTCTCTTTCTCTCCCTCTCTTTATCTCTCCCTCTCCCTTTCTCTCTCTCCTCTCTCTAGCTCTCTCTCCCTCTCTTCTCTCTTTCTCTCCCTCTCTTTATCTCTCCCTCTCCCTTTCTCTCTCTCCTCTCTCTAGCTCTCTCTCCCCTCTCTTCTTTCTCTCTCCTCACATATTCCATCCCTTTCTCTCTCTCCCTCTGTCTCTCTCTCTGGCGCTGTGTGTTTCTCTCTCTCTCCCTCTCTCCCTCTCTTTCCCTCCCTCTCTCTGTCGATAACTCTCTCCTCAAACATTGTCTTTGGACCTCTTCCCCTCCTCCTGTGCGAGGAGGCCTCGTAAAGAGAAGACAAAGGCCGTTAAAGACACAGCGTGCGGTGCGGCCGATAAAGACGGGGCCATGAGGGAGTTTGTGTTATACGCCTTCGTACCGGACCTTGGGGATTGGCTCGTTTGTTTAAATTGACTTCATAGATCAGAGCTTCCCGGGTTAGAGAGAGACGGGAGACGGCAGCCGTAATGTGTAATGTAACACAGCATGGCAAGACTAAAGCAGGGAGAATGTAATTAACAGCGCACTGGCTTTGTCCTTCCAGTTGATGAAGAGCGGAACACAGAGAGAAGAGAGAGAGAGAGAGAGAGAGAGAGAGAGAGAGAGAGAGAGAGGGAGAGGGAGGGAGGAAGGGAGGGAGGGAAGGAGAGAGAGAGAGACAGAAAGAGAGACACACATAGACAGCGAGAGAGTGAGATACAGACAGAGAGAAATTGAATTGAATTGAATTGAGACAATTTTGGATGTCTTGTTAATGGGAGATGCAAAGCATGAACGACAACAAACTAATTTACCAAATGAAATTAATTTCTTAAGTGTAAATGGATGTGTCTCTGAGCACTAGCAAATTGGTCTCAAAGTACAGACAAACCACAAATACCAAAGCATTTGCCCGAGTAGTATTCACGCAGCAGTAGACTGATTAAAGCAACCTAAGGGAAGATTATAACATCTCTATGGTTAACCCATTGCCAACCAAACCTCAGCCGCTCCTCATCTAAACTTTAGGATACAGGGAGAATGTACCGGTCTCACTCTTTAACCAGGGTGATCCGATCTGTGACTCATTAACCCAGTCTTACTGTTACCATGGTAACCCCAAGGTTGCTGAAGTGAAACCTTATGTAAACATACTGTGGTATGCTGGGTAACATGGGAGTCTCATCAAAATATTTGGCCAATTAAGTACCATGTGTGTTCTGGAGGAGTCAATCATTGACCATTAATTAACGTTTTCACTTTAAAGAGAAGAAAAACGTACATATGCAGATTTGAATAAACCAAGGGGGGATGTACGAAAAAGTTATATTTTTTATTACCTGAAAAATATCTAACATTTCTACGTCCTTTGTTGTACCTTGCAGTCTTGTGCTCAGGATGGGTTGGCTAAGAGGTTGACTCGTCACCGGAAGGTTGCTAGATCGATGCCCGGCTCCGAAGTGTCGAGGTGTCCCTGAGCGAGACGCCTCACCCTGACTGCTCCTGTGAATGCTTCTGTGAATGAGTGAATGTGAGGCTATATTGTAAAGCGCTTTGAGTTGCCACTGGTTGGAAAAGCACGGTATAAATGCAGTCTGTTTACATTTACCATTGAGACAGGTAAAACAGAGGCCTCTATACATTCACAACTCAAAGGGCTGTTCTTGAGGTTAGCAGTGTTGCTACCCACTCTCTCTCTCTCTCACTCTCTCTCTCTCTCTCTCTCTCTCTCTCTCTCTCTCTCTCTCTCTCTGTCTGTGTCTCATTCCCTTTGTCTCTCTATCTGTCTCCCTCTCTCTGTTTGGGTTATTTTCAATATCATCCCACTGCAGACACAAATGGGTCTGCAGTCCTTAATCCGACTCCGTAACTACGGAGACCCCTCGAGCATTCAGAGTTCTCATAGTCTCATACTCGTAGTGGGGGTTATCTCAGCCATGGTTGAGAAGGAATTGGGGGAAAGGAACTTTGGCTTTGACTCCCTGAAGTACATGAACTGTGACAAGGAGGAGAAAGGGATTGTTGACCGCGATCGTCTCCCACCGGACCCCCGGCTCCGGTGGGAGACGATCGCGGTCAACATCCGTCGGGATGTCGGATACGCAATGCAATTCGCCGACCGATCGATCTTTTATGTTGACTACAAACCATGTCAATAGTGTTGTAAATAAACTTTCGACAGGCTCTCCGGCTACGGAGAGCATAGTATGCCTTGCGAAAATATGCTCTGCAGTATGCCTTGTGAAACCCAGTATGCCTTTCGGAACACTTTGTGATTGGTCGATGAAACGCAACCAGGAATGCCTAATAGGCGTTTTTGTGTCATGACGGAAACACCCAAGCCTGCAGCTTGGACCCTTCTCATTATTTTAGGGAGATGTGTGGTCTATATTCGGCTAATGGTAAGCTTTGCCTCCCTGTGTTAGCTGTTAGCTTAGCATTGTTTTGTTTTGTTTTTCTCTTTGGCAACACTGGCGTCCCTAGAGCCCGTGGCATTGTGATGTTGTTCTTGTTTTTGTATTTTATGTTCCCCAATGCCCCAGTTACCCACTGGGTAACACTTTACAATAAGGTCCGCAAAAACGTGGGTAGTTACTGAGGAACGAATGAGTAACAAATGATGAACAACCAGGGCCCCCTAACGGGGCCCTAAAAGGGCCCTAAGTGAAAGTTACTCAGTAACTACTGAGGAGTTACTGGTAAACAGACTAGGGGATACTGTATTCGTTACTGAGTAACGAATGATGAACAAATGGGGCCCTAACTGGGGCCCTAGCCGGGGCCCTAAGTGACAGTTACTCAGTAACTACTGAGGAGTTACTAGTAAACAGACTAGGGCATAATCCTGATTTACACCTGATTTATAGCAGATTTAATATTTTATTCATAATAACCAAGACGTCTATGGGATAATGTTGCATGTTGTAAATAACTTTAGCCTGAATCTTGATTTTTTTTGTGTTCTGTTGGGAACCAAACGGCCCCAGAACATGTTCAGTTATTAAAGATACGTGCACACCTGTTTATGATTTGTAAAGTCTGCTGCTTCTATTGTTTTAGTCCTCGTGTTTATTGTGTACATGTAAGGGACTATTGTTCTGTTGTATTTGTTAATGAAGCATAATTGCAATAAACAACTCAGTGGATCCAACTGAATGTTCTCGTGCTCAGCCGATGATTTCTCGTTTTATTAGTAAATAATGCTTACATAAGTGCCATAATAATAATAATAATAATAATACATTCAGAAATTATAAATAAAACAACAAATGTTTTTCCGATATTATTCTCGGACCTCCTCCCTGGGTTTTGGATGGGGGGGGGGGGGGGTGCCTCAGTGCCTCTGTGTCCGTTGTAGAAAGAAACCACAGACAGACGGCCGGACACACACTCTCTGTCTCTCTTTCTCTCTCTCTTTCTCTCTCTCTCTCCCTCTCCCCCATCTCCCTCTCTCCCTTCCCCCCCTTCCTCCCTCGTCTCCCTCCCCCATCTCCCTCTCCCCCCGTCTCCCCCCCTGTCTCCCTCCCCCCAGTCTCCCTCTTCTCCCTCTCTCCCCCTCCCCCCGGCTCCCTCTCCCTCCCCCCCTTCTCCCTCTCCCCCCCGTCTCCCTCTTCTCCCTCTCCCCCCCCCCCCCCGTCTCCTTCCCCTCCGTCTCCCTCCCCCCCGTCCCCCCTGTCTCCCTCCCCCCTCCTCCCCCCCATCTCCCTCCCCCTGTGTTCCTCCCCCCCTCCTCCCCCCCATCTCCCTCCCCCTGTGTTCCTCTCCCCCTCCTCCCCCCCGTCTCCCTCCCTCCCTTCTTCCCCCCTCCCCCCGTCTCCCTCCCCCCCGTCTCCCTCCCCCCTGTCTCCCTCTCTCCCCCCGTCGGTATGTATGGATGACATTCCCAGCCCTCCAAAGCGCCTTACAGTGCAGCGAGAGACGACCTCAGCAGTGGGGATAATGAAAGTCAACAAATCAAAGGAAGAAATGGCGGGAAGCGATTTGTGATGTCACCATGAAATGTGTGTGTGTAGGGCAGGGGGGTTGCCTTGGGCGGGAGAGGAGGGGCGGGGACGGAGGGAACGACGTTTCGCGGTGAGCACGCAAACCGTGATGTGATTTTCCGCATCCTGATTCTCCTATTAGCATTTGCTAATCGAAGGCCTCCCTGACATCAGTCCTCGTACTGGGAAGAGGATCTGGAACCCATCCAGCGCTCCCATAGCTGAGGAGACAAGAGGTTCCGGGAACCACCCCC
>NC_136935.1:50911146-50914867 GCF_949987615.1 Pollachius pollachius | reverse complement strand
CCTCTCTCTATCTACCTTTCTCACACTCTCCCTATCTCCTTCTCTCCCTATCTCCTTCTCTCCCTCTCCCTCTCTCCCTCCCCCTCTCTATCTCCCTCTCCCTCTCTACCTCTCTCTATCTACCTTTCTCACACTCTCCCTATCTCCTTCTCTCCCTCTCTCCCTCTCCTCTCTCCCTCTCTCCTCTCTCCATCTCTCCGTAAACCCTTCACAGAGTCTCCTACTGTTGTGACTTGATGTTGGTGTGTGTGTGAAGGACGTCGAGGGGGGGGGGGGGGATGGGGGGGTAGACTCATCAGCTGTTTCAAGGTCCCCCCTGTCAGCTCCGTCTGACATCCTCTTGTTCCATGCCGGTCAGAGTCTCCTGGGGGGGGCTTGTGCCCATCTGCCCCCCCCCCCTCCCCCCCCCCCCCACCACACACACGGGGTCCTGCCTTGTCAACAGGTCCCTCATCGTTGAACCAATGATCCGCCCAACAGACAATCATCCGGTTCGACGCACACACCGGGTACGTTCATTTGATCGTCGTTTTCAACACACGAGCGGAGGTGGGTTCAGTCCACACAGTGACACACACACACACACCGGAAAGACCTGTGGCTCTACGGAACACACACACACACATGCACGCACGCACGCACGTACACACGTACGCACACACACACACACACACACACAGACGCGCACATACATACACAAACAAACAAACAAACACACTCAAACAAACACACACAAACAAACACAAAAACACACGTGCACAAATAACCACATGCATGCTCAAACACACGCACACACACACACACAAACAAACAAACACAAAAACACACACGCACACACACAAACAAACAAAAAACAAACACAAACAGAAAGACACAGACGGACACACACACACACACGCAGACACAAACACACAGACAAACATACACACACGCACACACATATACATACCCTTTCAAATATTCATTCCGCTCTGTCGCACTCCATTCAAACCCGTGCTCAAATGAACTGATGATAATAATCAGAACATCTTTGCTGTAGGATTTGATTGGACTGGGCCTGATGTCTGATTTCAATACTTTGCGAGCAGGGTTCAATGGCTGGTCGGGGTGTAAACAGTTCCTAATCAATCACCCAGTGAGAGGCTAAAAGAGTGGGTTGATCGATCAGGCACTGCAAGCAGGGCTGTGACAGAGAGAGAAGTGCACGGCAACATGCTTTACTGCAGCCCCTGCATAAGGTCACCATGGCGATGAATGATGCATGATTCACATTTATAAATCATCAGAATGGCTAAATGTCGTTTGACAGCCGTGTAGGACTTTAGGGGTCATTTATCTATGTGCATAAATGTGCGTGCGCTAAACTCCTGTTTCTTTAACCTTTTGTTTTTATTTGCTTCGCTAAACGTTGGTTGTATTTAAAGCGCTACTTCAGCTGTCATGCTATCTGAACCGCATTCCATCCCATCTGCCTCCGGAACCGGTTTGATCTGCATTTGGAAGGACGTGACTCCATATATCCAGAGTCTTCTGACTGGGAGAGCCAGCCTCCTCTGGTTCAGACTCAGCATGCACTGTCAACACAGGCTTTAGCACTGATTGCGTGCAGCTGTGCCCCGAGCTCCCAATAAACGGCCACCCTTTGCTCAAAGGTTTCGGGGCACTTTATCTGCCCAGAAATCTTAAGGGTGTACTTGGAGTTGCCAGTTTATGAGTGACACCTGGGTGCCCATTATAGGGACAAGAATACATCAACCCAGCAGAGAGAGAGTGAGAGAGAGAGCGAGAGAGAGTGAGAGAGAGAGAGAGAGAGAGAGAGAGAGAGAGAGTAAGAGAGAGAACGAGAGAGAGAACGCGAGAGAGAGAGAGAGAGAGAGAGAGAGAGAGAGAGAGAGAGAGAGAGAGAGAGAGAGAGAGAGAGAGGATGAGAGAGAGAACGAGAGAGAATGAGAGAGAGAACGAGAGAGAAAGAACAAGTAAGAGCGAGAGAGAAAGAACGAGGGAGAGAGTGAACGAAAGAGAGTAAAAGGGAGAGAAGGTAGAGATGTATTTCATAGGTACCCAGGTGGATCTCATTAAATGATGATATTGCAGACTCTGAATAACAACGCAGATGATTGCATTTTGAATACATCCGCAGAAAAGCATTCTTATCAGTAATTGCCTGGGTTTCCTCTAAGAATGTATCCTTCCAATTATGAACAGTGTGTCTGTGCTACACATATGTTCTGGGATTAAGGAAACATGGAGCGGTTAGCTTTCAACAACACAATTAACCTGTCATGGAGATTAGCATGATGCTACCACAAACATATGCTCACAAACACAAAGGCGCACACACTTGCAAGCACACACACACACACACACACACACACACACACACACACACACACACACACACACACACACACACTTCCATATATACACACACACATGCACTCAGACACACCCACAAACATTAATAGCATAGAGGACATTGAGATTCTCCTCATGTGGCTAGATGTTATGAAACATGCTCAGGGTAGCAGTTAAAGAAGAAGGAATGGAACTGCCTGAAAAGGGAAGCACACACACACACCCACACACACACACACGCACGCATGGACGCACACACACACACACACACACACAAACACACACACACACACATACCCCACTTGGGTACATTAAATGTGCATACCGATCCCACACATAAAGGAATACATCACTATGGGATTACAGACAGAGAGATAGAGACAGTCAGACAGACTCTCAGACCGACATACAGACAGACACTCAGACAGACAGGCAGATAGTCGGAAAGACAGTCAGACAGACAGTCAGACAGCCAGTCAGACAGACAGTCAAACAGATAAGAAGACAGACAGGCAGAAAGACAGGCAAACCGACATACAGGCAGACAGGCAGACAGACAGGCAGACAGGCAGGCAGACAGACAGACAGACAGACAGACAGACACTCAGACAGACAGCCGGAAAGTCAGAAAGACAGTCAGGCAGACAGGCGGACAGACAGGCAGACAGACAGGCAGACAGGCAGCCAGACAGAAAGTCAGAAAGACAGTCAGGCAGACAGGCAGACAGACAGGCAGACAGGCAGGCAGACAGACAGACAGACAGACAGACAGACAGACACTCAGACAGACAGCCGGAAAGTCAGAAAGACAGTCAGATAGACAGGCGGACAGACAGGCAGACAGACAGGCAGACAGGCAGCCAGACAGAAAGTCAGACAGACAGTCAGACAGCCAGTCAGACAGACAGTCAAACAGATAAGAAGACAGACAGGCAGAAAGACAGGCAAACCGACATACAGGCAGACAGGCAGACAGACAGGCAGACAGGTAGGCAGACAGACAGACAGACAGACAGACACTCAGACAGACAGCCGGAAAGTCAGAAAGACAGTCAGGCAGACAGGCGGACAGACAGGCAGACAGACAGGCAGACAGGCAGCCAGACAGAAAGTCAGACAGACAGTCAGGCAGACAGGCAGACAGGCAGACAGGCAGCCAGACAGGCAGACGGACAGGCAGACACAGAGCAGTCAGAGTCCTCCAGAGAGGAGCGTCCCCAGCGGGGGGGCGGACGGCGATGGAGAGAGATGGAGCCAGAGGAGGGCCGCCGTGCACACAGTGCTCTGTTGGGGTGTGCGTCTGTGTGTGTCTATGTGCGGTGGCTCAGGGGATGTGTTTGTGTGTGCACGGAGGGGATGTGTGTGT
>NC_136935.1:50868646-50908646 GCF_949987615.1 Pollachius pollachius | reverse complement strand
ATTACCCGGCCTGGGGATCAATGAGAATACGTGCAGTTATTGATCTGAAGCCAGAGAGGAGAAAGAGAAAGCGGCAGAGAGACTTCACGCCTCTGAGCCTGAGGAGAGAGAGAGAGAAAGGATGAGAGACAGAGAGAATGAGTGTCTCTCTCCACCCGTCTTCCTCTGTCATTTCATTTGTAAGTTCCAGTCCCCACGGGTGTGGCCTGTTGTCCTCCTCTATCTGATATCAGAGCTCACTACCCTGTTGCCTCATCTGGATGAGAAGATAGAGAGAGAGAGAGAGAGAGAGAGAGAGAGAGAGAGAGAGAGAGAGAGAGAGAGAGAGAGAGAGAGAGAGATAGATGGAAAGATGGATGGATGGATGGATGGATGGATGGATAGATAGATAGATAGATAGATAGATAGATAGATAGATAGATAGATAGATAGATAGATAGATAGATAGATAGATAGATAGATAGATACTTTATTCGACCCCTTGAATAAATTCAGGTATCCAGTAGCTCACAATGTCAGTCATCAGACAGTACAATTGACAAACAACTAAACGGACTAACAGTAGAAGTCAATCAAATAAGTCAATAAACGTCAACCACAGTATTTCCTATCAACCCCCTTCCTCTACTGCACCTTACAGGGAATGTTCCTATCTGTAGGCGTCTTGATAAAGGACGCCTTCAAGTGGTCTGTCCTCTTTGGGTCCAGAACACAGAAGTGGCCCTCCTGGGGCCAATCAGATGTTTCTGATAACGAGTTGTGAAGGAAGGAAGAGAGGAAGGAAGGAAGGAAGGAAGGAAGGAGTGAAGAAGTGAAGAAAGGAGGGGAGGAGTAACGAGAGGAGGGAATGAAGAGCAGGAGGAAGGAGTAAAGGAAGGGAGCAGGGGTGAGGAGGGGTGAGGAGGGGTGAGGAGGGATGAGAAGGGGTGAGAGCAGCCAGGGAGAGAGTAGACGTTCCCCTACTCGGTCATCATAACAGGAAGTGACAGCGGGCACAGGGCGTACGTTTCGGTTCCTCACATGAGCGGTGGCACGGAAAGATCAGTGTTGGATTAGAATAAATGCATATTCCTATTCCTCACATTGCAACACATATTCCTGGTTGTTTTTAGAGGGATTACCTGGATGCTTAACGATTGGATGGTCTCCCTGTCTGTCTACCTACCTGTCTGTCTACCTAGGAGTACACTCTGACCCTGTGAGTCTTCCACAAGGCTGTGTGTGTGTGAGAGTGCTTGGGTGGGTGTGTGGTGGGGATGTGTGTGTGTGTGTGCGTGTGTGTGTGTGTGTGTGTGTGTGGGTGTGTGTGTGTGTGTGTGTGTGTGGTGTGTGTGTGTGTGTGTGTGTGTGTGTGTGTGTGTGTGTGTGTGTGTGTGTGTGTGTGTGTGTGTGTGCGTCCGGAGTTTTTCGTTTCAATAGATTCTAAATGTACACTATTGTTCAAAAGTTTGGGGTCACCAAGACAATTTCATGTTTACAATTAAAACTCACACTTTTCGTGGAACAATAGTTTTCAGCTGTGCTAGCATAATTGCACAAGGGATTTCTAATCATCAAATAGTCTTCTAACACGATCAGCTAAACAATGATGGTTGAACAGAGTGATGGAGGCTGGAAATGGGCCTCTCTACGCCCATGTAGATATTCCATTAAAAATCAGCCGTTTCCAGCAAGAATAGTAATTTACCACATTGACAATGTCTAGACAGTTTTTCTGATTAATTTAATGTTATCTTCATTGAAAAAAACAGTGCTTTTCTTTCAAAATAAGGACATTTCTAAGTGACCCAAAACTTTTCAACGGTAGTGTAGACTACTGGCTGGTTCCCCCAGATCGCCACGCCGACGTTCAAATGATGACCAACGTTGACCAAACGGGTTAGGACATCTGTGTAAAGAACGTCTGTGGAAGAAGACGGATTTCATCTTCTCTGCTGTCTCTGCTGACAAAGCACAAATGTAAAACCGATCGGATTATATGTTTAACAAGACCGAGATTACCATTCCGATACTGAAAGGCAGAGGAAGTGATATTATTATTCCTGCTCCCCAATCCTCCGTGATAACATAATCCAGACCCCAGGTCTCGCTCTCTGCCTGGCCGGCTTAGTGTTCTGATCTTGGATGGATAAAAGAAGCACGATTCGTTTACAAAGTGGATCAGCTTATGTTGCTGAAAAACAGCTTTTCTCACAACCCTCTGGCCAAACCAAAGATTTAAAGTGGCATATGCACTGAAACAAATGGATAAATATACGCGATAGAACTTCTCGCTCTCCTCTCCTTTCACGATTCGTTCTCCTATTTCCAAGTGGATTGATGGGTCTTCCATAGCATCCGAACCTCTCTCTGTCTCTGGCTCTCCTCTGACCCCTATGGCCGACACTTCCATCAGGCTTATCGAACGTACCCCCCCCCCCCCCCCCCCCCCATTGATCCCCCATCCATCTCCCCCTGAGTCCTCCTTGGCTTGCGTCCACCCCCCGTCTCCAACGCCCCCACCTCTCTCCCCCCATCCCCATATCAGGTAGATCTATGCTAGGGGAAGCATGATATGATCTTAACCACCTGTGTGCCGGTGGAGACATCGATGTGAGGGTAGGGGGTGGGGGAGGAGGAGATACTGTAAAGGCGCTGCATCTGTCTGTTGCATGGCTACTTATCTTGTTAAAACAGGTGTAGACACATTAGGATAAGGATGTGGTACACGGTTTGGTCAATAACTAGGGAGGCAGTAGCTCAGGAGGTAGAGCGGGTTGACTGGTAACCGGGAGGTTGCTGGTTCAATCCTGCCAACTGCTCCTGACCCGCTGGTTTTCACCCCGCGTTGTTGACTCTGCCGTTGGTGTGTGAATGAATGGTGTTAAGACCCTTTGGATAACAGCATAAGCAAAATCACCTAAATGTAAATAGTTTCGTTGGGCCAGAGAAGAATAACGACTGAGATCGCAAGTTTCTGTTATGGATGTCCACGTTGCATATTATGTGTTCAGGGCTATTGTGCAACGCGGAGCCTGTGAGAGAGAGCTTAGCGCAGAGACCGCCACTGAGAGACAGATCCAGGAATAGCCATGCAGCCTAATCCCTTTCAAGCCATCCTCAGCGACCCAGTCCCTGCTTCCCGCCAAATCCTTCTGTGCTCGAATCTTGAAATCATGCAAACGACCGAAAGCTGTGTCATGAGGACGCCTCCTATCATCACCGCAGGTTGTATCCATGGCAACTGTCCTGTGTGTCGCTAACAGCCTGCTAACTGTCTGGGCAACACCTGGCAACATCTGGCAGCTGTTGAGCTGGGAGCAGTGGGCTGTGTGCGATAACAGCAGGCGCTGGAGGGTAACCCACGTAGAGCTTTGACACTCTGGGCATGCGTTGCGTATCTCAGATTTATATTTACATATTATGATTAGAATTAGGCCGGCCCCCTGTGGTTTGGACTGTTCGGGGGTCCCTCGAGGAAACGCGGAGGAAGCTATACTTAGAATTACATGATGTCTCTCTCAGGACTCCTCCCCCCCTTGATGCATCATGGGGCAGCATGTTGCTAAGGATTTAGAGCTGGAGCTTGGGCTGGTAACCGGAAGGTCGCTAGTTCGAATCCCCCGGCTCCTTCTAAGCTGAGCGTCGAGGTGTCCCTGAGCGAGTCGCTCTGCGTGGTCGACACCGCCGTCGGTGTGTGAACGTGTGTGTGCACGGGTGAATGCGAGGCGATGAGAGACAATGAGACGATGTAAAGCGCTTTGAGTGGCCACTGGTTAGAATAGCGCTGCAGAAACGCAGTGCATTCACCATTTATCATTCCACATGCCCGCCGCTCCCGCAGCGCGCTTCAGAAGCCACAACCCGAGCGTTTGACGCTCCCCACCATCTTGTTAGGCAGATGGATGCAGGGTTAAACTGGGGTCGACCCCCAGTTGCCTGCTGCGCCTGGCGGGGTGCGTGTCTTAGTAGGAGCTGGGGGGGAGAGGAGGGTGGTGTGGGTGGGTGGTTTTCCCGCTCCTCCTCTGAATAATGCTCCTCAAAAACGTTGTATACACAGCCTGGGTTTTTCATCTCCGCGTCCGCGCTCCGCATTGCGAGTAAGCGGTGGAATCTCCTCCCCCCCTCACCGTTGCTCTAATGGCTTCTTATCTCGGGTGGGGGGGTGCTGAGAGGGAGGTGTCAAGCTATAATGAAATATTCAACAGCCAAAGTCCTCCATGTGTGAGAAAAACAGTGTGTGGTGGACGCCAAAAGTGTGAGCGTGTGAGTGAGAGATGGATGGCTGGAGCGAGAGAAAGGGGGGAGGGGGAGAGAGAGGGAGAGGGAAGGAGGGAGGGAGGGATGGGGTGAGACGTGAGAGGGATGGGGAGTGAGAGAGAGAGAGAGAGAGAGAAAGTGATAGAGAGAAAGAGGTAGAGAGTGACAGGGACAGAGAGAGTTTGTGCGAGAAAGAGAGAGAAAGGGAGACAGACAGAAACAGAGAGTATATGTGAGGGAGTATCACATAGAAAGTGAGAGAGAGAAAAAAAGAGAGAGGATGAGAGAGAGAGAGAGAGAGAGAGAGAAAGAGAGAGAGAGAGAGAGAGGATCAGGGTAGCTATTGAAGTACAAGTGCTCACTATGTAAGATATTTACCACTAGAGGTTGGCTGGTGTCGACTGGATAGGAGCGGTTCAGGTACCCATCCCTACCCACCTCAGCGGAGACCTGCCGGGTGGCTTGAAGGGCATACTGCTTCTCTCACCGTTACCCAAAACTGAGAAGCAAACAAAGTTCCTTCAGTCCTTCTGGACCGCACAAGTTTTCTTGTTTCTAATTTAACGTGAAACTTTGCCTTGTGTTTCTCGTCCCTGCGGTTCTCATCTGTTACCTCGAAGACGTCCCTTGTGCTGTTATTACACGCCTCTGTTCCATTTGTTTTACAGAGATAGACTGTAGCTGGCAAATATATCACTTTGAACACACAAAAGGACACACACCGACAACAACATCCACCAGCCTGTATGCGTGTGTGTGTGTGTGCATGTGTGGTTGTTTGTGTGTGTGCGTGTGCGTTTATGTGTGTGTGTGTGTGTGTGTGTGTGTGTGTGTGTGTGTGTGTGTGTGTGTGTGTGTGTTTGTGTGTGTATATGTGTGTTTGTGTGTGTGTGTTTGTGTGTGAGTATGTGAGTATGTGTGCATGTATGTG
Source organism: Pollachius pollachius (assembly GCF_949987615.1). Classification (NCBI taxonomy): domain Eukaryota; kingdom Metazoa; phylum Chordata; class Actinopteri; order Gadiformes; family Gadidae; genus Pollachius; species Pollachius pollachius. The sequence goes on along the minus strand of NC_136935.1, from coordinate 50,903,476 downwards.
CCTGTATGCGTGTGTGTGTGTGTGTGTGTGTGTGTGTGTGTGTGTGTGTGTGCGTGTGTGTATGTGTGTGTGTGTGTGTGTGTGTTTGTGTATGTGTGTGTGTGTGTGTGTGTGTGTGTGTGTGTGTCCACGGGGGAAACAGACACAGCCCACACACACAGGATACGCGGATATCTCTCTTCATCATTGCGTTAAGACTGTTCTCCCTCCATTGCCCCTGTGCTGTGTATGTCACTGTTATATAATGGTAAAGACACCTTGGACATTATGAAACTCTCTGGCGGAAGCACTTGGCTGCACTTTGTATTGATTTATTGGCGGTAATCGTTTTTTTACCCTTCTGTAATCACCCTCATTATAATCAATCAAAACAGTGCATTTCACTGTCATGCATAGAACTAGATCTATTAGTATCTGAATATAGTATTAGTAGTATCTTATCTTAGCTATCTTTGTTGTATACGAGGAATGGGTTAACCTGGCACTTGTTTCTATGAACATCCTTACTGTACCTACAGCGATATATTGTTTCTCCTTATTTTGACAAATGCCCTTATTGTAAGTAGCTTTGGAAAAAAAGCGTCTGCTAAATGCCCTGAATGTAAATGTAAATGTAGTAAAATCGAGTAAAAAAAAGGTCAAAATGCATGTTCTGTAACGTAAAGTCATGCAACGTAAAGCCAATTTATTTTGTTATGATGCCTTGGATGGATTTGCTGTCATATTCTTTTCTAAAATAATCCGCCGGTAACCTTGGATTCAAGAAAAATTGGAGCCAGCAATGATCTGCCAGAATGAATCGCATTTGTCTCTGTGCAAGTGTGGTACCTTGCTGCCGGTTTGGTAATGACTCCTGGGTGTGTGATGAAACAGTCCAACAACCACTGGGATTTACTCTGAGAACTCAGCCTTGTTTTGCCATTCAGGAGAATGTAAGAATGTAAGAATAGCAAGAATGAAAAACATGCAAGATGACGCAGATTAACAGAAGCACTGCAGCAGGTTGTTTTGTTCTTAGCACACAAGTGGCATGAAGGGAAAGAAAATGTGTTCTACAAGTTATTGCCATAACAGGTTTGCAAACTGTCCGAGGAGATATGGAAAAAGTTAGTTCAACCGTCCTAATTTTTGGAGTTATTGAAATATAATGTAAGCGGTGTGGAGGAAAAAACTATTTTTAAGATAGTTACTCAATGCCAGACTTCAGTCGACATGGAGGATAACAGGCAGCAGGGGAAAATATTATAGATTTATTTATGGTATGAATCAAAGTAACATGAAGGGCTGAGAAGGGTCATCTGGGACAAGTAAATAATCTCCTTCACACAAACGTTTCTCTCAGACATATTCACATTCATCCTTCCCTTCATCTGCATTGCCTTTGATCAATATATTTATATTTGTATAGTTATGATTTTTCATTTAAAAAGTATAAAAGGGTCCACACTAAAATGTCTCATGCCACACAACGCTGACCCAGTATCAAACCAGTGTAAACCCACCAGTATCAAACCAGTGTAAACCCACCAGTATCAAACCAGTGTAACAACACCAGTAACAAACCAGTGTAACCACACCAATATCAAAGCAGTGTAAAGACACCAGTATCAAACAAGTGTAATCCAACCAGAATCAAACCAGTGTCAACCCACCAGAATCGAACCAGTGTAGCCACACCAGTATAAAACCAGTGTAAACACCCGAGTTCAAACCAGTGTAACCACACCAGTATCCAACCAGTGTAACCACACCAGTATCAAACCAGTGTAAACACACCAGCATAAACACACCAGTATCAAACCAGTGTAACCGCACCAGTATAAAACCAGTGTAAAGGCACCAGTATCAACCAGTGTAAACCACACATGTATCAAACCAGTGTAAACCACACATGTATCAAACCAGTGTAACATCACAGTGTCAAACCCAAGACCCTCTGAACGGCTGTTTAACGATAATGTGTTTAACTGGCTTATATTTCTCAACCAGCTACGGCAGTCAGTCCCGCCAGCGGGAGGAGTGTGCGATAAAAGATGCATCATAAAAACACCTCTAAGTCACGGTCAGTAGTCAGGGAGGCAGTCCGTCTTCAATGGAGTATTGATGAAATTCTCTCAAGCTTCAGAGTTGTTTTCATGGAGTTTTCATCCACTGCTTGTTTCCCCCGCCCTGACAAGAGCTCGCGGCCATGACTGATGGAGTGTCAGAGAACAACTAGAGGAGAGGGGGAGGAGGAGGAGGAGGGAGGCAAGTTGAATAATTGACAAGGAAGACAGCGACTGATGGGATTGTGAAGTTGTTGTGTCTGTATTACGTGTATGTATGTGTGTGTGCGTGTGTGCGTGTGTGTGTGTGTGTGTGTATGTGTGTATGTGTGTATATGTGTATCTGCGTGTGTGCTTGTGTGTGTGTGTGTGTGTGTGTGCTTGTGTGTGTGTGTACGTCTGCGTCGTGTGTCTGAGAGACTGCATGATTTCCGTCCCCCTGTCTAGTAGATGCTGTAAACGTGTCTCAGACTGTTTGACTGGCTGTTGCGTGGAGTTCAGGCACCCAGCGTTCAGACTGTGATAAATAAGATGTCTGCTGACTCAGTGTGCTGCTGCCAGTCTAATCCCGCGGCGTTTGACATTTGGTCCGCTTCTAAATCTCTCAAACACGTCAGATCATCTATCAGCTCCCCCCCCCCCCAAGAGAACAAGAGAACACTCTTTACAAAATTAGATCCATCCATCGCTCACCTTCTTGCTCTGCCGGTATCTCCATCCCCCCCCCCCCCCCCGGAAACCGAATCAATCCAGTTCTCTTTCGGGGATATTAAAGATAGATCTGGTTTATTTTGTTTGATTCAATGTGAAAATATTTCACGGTTGCTGCAGGGTATTGCATTAGGGAGAAACTCGAGGGTGAAAGTCTGCATTGTGCGCTACCGTGGATCCCTGGTCAGATATTTAATTATCTTCCAAAGCGAAGTATAGTGTCATGAATTGAGGCGTTTTGGTAACTGGAAGACACAGAGTGGCTTTTGAGTGAAGGGGTGTCAATTACAGCTTAACACCATCCCAGCGATATCACATGAGACCCTAACTCCAAAATCCACCATCTCACACCAAAACAAAGAACAATGTAAATGGACTGCATTTATACAGCGCTGTTCTAACCAGTGTCCACTCAAAGCACTTTACAATAACATTTACCCATTTATGCACACTGTTAGAGCCATGGAGAAGATAAGGCTTTCGTTCGCATTTCGCAGGTTGCCACTACACACACATTCACACATCGACAGCGGAATCAGCCACGCAAGGCGACAGCCAGCTCGTCGGGAGCAGTCAGGGTGAGGTGTCTTGCTCAGGGACACCTCGACACTCCGGGGATCGAACGGTTACCAGCCAACCTGCTCTACCTCCTGAACCACATGCCGCCCAAACAAAAACGGTGATACTTTAGATTATTAATCAACAGTTATTAAACAATCTGTAGCTACGGCTGAAACACTCCAGATGGGCACATTCTGCGGCTCTGCAATATGAACCCAAGCAGATGGTTCTCCTGATAGACAGAACACAATAACGCCCCTGCTAGTATGTCGAGTGCACTGCAGAAGGTGAGGTTAATGTGCTTCTCACGCAGAGCTCACTTCACAGCGAGTGTGGAGAGAGAGGGGGCGGGAAAACATCACTTTAGTTTTCTGGAGATCTGCTTCTCCACCTTTGAACCTCACCGGTAGAGAAACAACAGGCAGCCTGTGTCTTTCTGTACGTTAGGGTTGAACAGCAGCAGACCAGTGACTTGACTCTGTGGTGAAGATCAAACCACTTTCAGCTGCTCAGGGATACAGTACAAAGTGAATAGGTCCAGTCTTTTGTCCAGAACACTTTTATTGTAATCGTTCTGGAGTGGTTATGGTCGGTTTGAATAATGGGGGGTTTAGCGTTCAATGTTTTTTTTTTTTTTAACCCTCTTTATTTGTTCTCACTGTTGTTATACTTCGTGATGATTACAACTCAGAGTAAAATCAATCCTATAAAACTTTCTTTCGTTTTTAACTTATACCAGATACACCATTTTCTCACCATCATCTTCTCTCTCCAAAATCAAAACTAGAATTTATATTTACTTTTTTTTCATCTGTAAAAGCATAACAGCTTCAAATAAACTTGTTTCAAGGTAAATATCACAAAGCCTTGCGGTGTGTTAAGAAATCGTATTAAAAAAGGATTTTCACAGAAATTGCCCAAGAATCACAGCTAAGGATAGCAGTGCTGCTGTTGCCATGTCAACTCAAGGATGGTATCCATGGGGACTAAAGGTCCCCCCTGGCTCGGAGGAACGGCATTTGTTAGACTTTACTGCCATCTAGTGGTGGAGGTCAGTATAACAACTACATTTAGCAACGTCATCGCGACAAGAGGGAACGAGGATTTGAATGATAAATAAACAGTGACGGATTAAGAATATTCAGAAGAATATTATACATATCATATTTATTTCAATGTCTATTCAGTTACCAGAGTCAACAAACATCTAGGCCTACTATAATAGATATCCCCCTGAGAATTACCATAAGGAGACAGAGGTCTTATTTGAATGGCCTCCAAAGCATTCATCCCTGAGCGTTACAATCAACCGAGTGTTTCTGTGCCTCTGCTCCGTGTGTGCCTTTAAAATAACTCCTCAAACTGTCAAAAAATACAGTGGTGTAAAACCGTTTGTCGACCGATTCTATTTGGACGGACGGTTTGTAAAATGCGGTGAGATGAGACAACAGCCCACTATGGCTTCATGGTATTTAAAGGACAGTGAGTCAGGGGAGGCAGTGTGGACCTGGCGTGGCGGTTGGCGCTGAGGTGGGGCACCGCGCTGTGCGTGTGTGTTTAGGACAAGCTTGAGTGCAAACTAATCCTGACATTCTGGGGTTTGACAGGGGACGGCTCACCTGCGGAGAAGAGAGGAAACAGTGTGTTGGTCCAATCGCAGGCCAGCAGACCCGGCGTGGAACTCAGCGGCAGGTCGCATGAAGCTAATGATGCTTTATTTAACCATCGCGTTTTGACCCCTACACACACACACACACACACACACACACACACACACACACACACACACACACACACACACACACACACACGCACACACACGCACACACACGCACACACACACACACACCTTCACACACTTGCACACACATACCCACACACAGGTAAACAAAGACGCACAGATAAACACACACACTCACACATTCAGAGACACACACATCTATACACACGCACGCACACACACACGCAACCCCCCCCCCACACACACACACACACATATATATATATATATATATACACACGGAAAGACGCACACACACACACACACACACACACACACACACACACACACACACACACACACACACACACACACACACACACACACACACACACACACACACACACACACACACACACAGAAAGGGGCAGGGGGAGAGAAACAATAGGAAAAGCTGCAACTTATATATTAATCAAATCAAATATAAAGTCTTGAAACCAGAGCTTTTGGATGATAATTTGTTGTTTTCATGATCAATGATCAGTTAATCAGCTAATTGAACAAAATATTTAAGAAATATAAAATTATTCCTTTGGGTCTATATCAAAAGAAAGGGGCAACACATCAACATATAAGAAGAGGACATATTCCTGATGCATTTCAGCACACACAATAGAAGTTGTTCTGAAAAGTGCATTTCACATCATACTCAGCGGTTTACCAAGCATGGTGGATGTCGCGGACGGGTGACTTGTTGTTCACGTTACCAGACCCAGCAGAGGGTTAGGATTTATCCAATATTGACTCTATGAGCTTTATGTTAGAGCTCATTCTTTGATCACATCGTGCAGACATCCCATCTTAATAAAGACCTCCTGTAGAAGAGACATGAGAGCAGAACGTTCAGACGACAGTGGAGGGGCCCGACTGACGACATATTCAATAACTCACCGCCACGAACGTGAAACTCTCCGGTCATCACGACGGACCAGTGAATATTAAAGAAGTGGTTATGGCTTCACCCAGCCCCCCGCTGGGTGAAGCCATAACCACTTCTTTAATATTCACTGGTCCTCAGCCAGAGAGGATGTGTCTGCATGCGTTATTGTATTGACACATGTGGATGTGTTTGTGTGTGCATGTGTGTCTGCGTGCGAAGGTGTGTGTGTGTTTGCATGGGGGTGGGTGTGTTTATGTTTTAATATGTTTGTGTGCTATTCTGCATGGACGAGCGTAGGTATTTATATATGTGGCCGTTAGTGTGTCGTGTGCGTGTGTGGTGTGTGTTGTGTGTGTGTGTATGTGTGTGGTGTGCGTGTGTGTTTGTGTTTGTGTATGTGTGTGTGTGTTTGTGTGTGTGTGTTTGTGTGTGTGTGTGTGTGTGTATGTGTATGTGTGTGGTGTTTGTGTGTGTGTTTGTGTGTGTGTGTAAGTGTGTGGTGTGCGTGTGTGTGTATGTGTGTGGTGTTTGTGTGTGTGTGGTGTGTGTTGTGTGTGTGTGTGTGTGTTTGTGTGTATGTGTATGTGTGTGGTATGCGTGTGTGTTTGTGTGTGTGTGTGTGTGTATAAGTGTGTTTGTATGTGTGTGTGTACCCTGGTTGATGGGAGGTCAGAACTAGACCCCTAGCCAGGAAGCGAGGTGGAGGGGGGCGGGGTCTCACCCAAACCTTGCGTGACAAGGCTGAAGAAAGCACAATAATGTGTCTCACACACACTCTCACAAGCGCTGGCGGCAGTAACACACACACACACACACACACACACACACACACACACACACACACACACACACACACACACACACACACACATTGCTGGATATCTTCATGTTGCTTCAGGGCAAGGTTGCTATTCGGTGTTGAAATCCCCTCCTCTGTCTATTCCGCCTTCTTTCACCTGAATTTAGATTTAGTTCTGTGGTGCTCTCTCCTTTCCCACCAACATATCCGAGTTCTCTGACTGACCCTGAAATAATCTCCTCTCTACCTCTTTTTTTACGTTCTCCCTATCAATCCCTCCCACTCCTCATTTGTCTATCGTTTGATTCTGTCTTTCCATTTTCTTTCAGAATCTGAATCAGTGTACTTTATTAGATCTTATTAGCTATTAGGCTTAGGTTTCCTCATCAGCCATATAGCAGCACCAGTACAAGATAAAGTACAAAAAGACAAGTGAAAATAAAAATCTGTAACAATAATAATAATAATAATAATAATAATAATAATAATAATAATAATAATAATAATAATAATAATAATAATAAAATAAAGTAATAAGAGAATCTAAAACAGTGTTAAAAGTGTAATGTACTAAAGAGAAAGTGTAAAGTGTGCTGATGTGGTAGTGGTACCAGCCACGGTTGATTCTAGTTGATTTTCATCTCCTATCAAGATACTGTTCCGCATTACTGTCGGACTTCAGACTTTGTCTGATTTGTCTGAATATATAAGCACAACTTTGGGAAAATTAATTACATGGCTTCCCTGAGTCAGCTTTAGTTTTTCACTAATCCGTTCGAACTCGAGGTTCGTGTCTGTCCAACACAAAGCTGTTTGAGGAGGCAAAACAAATCGGGAAACATTAAAATACCTTCCTGCATTTAAGCATTTAAAAGTTTGAAAGCAAACGTCCAAGGTTTGACAGAGAATTATGCGTTCTTAGGCGACGTATGAATAAATTAGTTACATTGTTAATTCTAGTAACATATCAACGCATCTATTAACCACCAGATAGGGTCCCAGGGTCAGTGGGCCTACTAATTAAGGCAGTATTAATACTAATTATAGGTCTGTATATAATTTCACAGTATGAGAATGATTCGTGACTTTGTGTTCCTTATTCAGTTTATTCGGGGGGGGGGGGGGAAGTAGCACAACTTTTACCATATTTCATGGTACGGCATCCAAAAACCAGAGCTCTCTATGTAGTTTAAACAATAAAGTGTGAGATGGAGTGAATTTAAAGTTTGCATGCGTCATTTTAAACCCCGCAGAGTCGTGCTACTACGAGCCGTCTTCTATGGAGAATAACATAAAATGTGATATACATTATAACCTCATATTACACACTGCTAGCAGCCACACGCCCACCTCCTACACTATATACCGCATCAGAGAGACAGTAAACCAAACCATAGGTCACCAAGGAGAACAGCAGCAACTACAAGATCAATTAAATAAAGACATGTAAAATTATAAATATGTAAAAATAACTAAAAATATGTAGCAGCCTAGATAAAACTAATACATATTAATAATAAAATAAAATAGAGTAAGTTATAATAAGATAAACTAAAACAGAGGTATAAGTAATAATAATTAATGAGGTGTAGTAAAGTGAATTGTAAAGTCTAAGTGTAAAGTTTAACTGTAAACTAAGTGTAAAGTCTAAGTGTATTTCACCGGCATGTCCATGCATGCGTGTTCTAAAAACCTAATTCCTAAGATCGTCTTTCGTTTTCACCTATCCCGGTACCGCTGCAGGACCGGAGGGTTGGTGAGGGAAGCGCTTACGCAGACGATTAGCCCCGTGTGGACGGGGTCCGTGGGGGGGGGGGGGAGAGGTCCTGGTTAACCCTGGACGGGGTCCGGGGAGGGGAGAGGTCCAGGTTAGCTCCGGACGGGCCTCAGGGGGGAGTGGTCCTGTTCAGCCCCGTGTGGACGGGGTCCTGGAGGGGGGGGGGGGGGGAGGTCCTGTTCTCTCACCCTTTGTGCTGCGTTGACGAGGCGGGCCTGACAGGGGTTAACGTGCCGTGAAGGGGTTAAGCAAACGGACATTCCCCTTCCGCGTTTCCACCTAAACACCAATAGTTCCTGGGACGGGACCCGCTTCCACAAGCCCTCAGAAGAAACTAGGCTAATCATGTGGGCTACTGATACACTTATTACCGTATATAGGCCTAGCCTATATCAATATTGTTATTGAATATTGTAATAATATAATAAGAATAATATAGTCCTTTAGGACTAGGCTACAGCTAATAACAATAGCAATAATATATATACAGGCCTATATATATATATATATATATATATATATAACTAAACAACTAAACAATAACTATCATAATAATTATTATAATAGACATAATATTAATGATAATGCTAAGGATAATACTATTATTAATGACAATCATAATTATAATAAAACAACAATAGGTATCCACAGATAGACTGAATAAAACCTAATAATACAAATACTTACTTACAAATAATAATATCGTTTAGGAGGTTTATAAAAAACCATAACTCCATAACTAGGCCTATATGTGAATGCTTATGTCGGTGACGCAATAGCATGAACATGTTTTAACTGAGGTTGACCGACATTCAATAAAAATAAAAATAAAAATCAAAACACAGACAATAATTCCTAAATGTCTTCAGGTTCCAGACAGGCAGGTTTCTATATAGGCCGGCTCGGGTTAATGCAGGCCTGCTTGGGTTAATGTAGGCCAGCTCGGATAAATGTAGGCTACTCTAGGCCTGCTCGTGTTAATGTAGACTACTTTATAGGCCTGCTCGTGTTAATGTAGGCTACTCTAGGCCTTGCAGACATTTTGTCGAGGAAACACTCCAGCGAACCGCCAACATGAAAACACAACTACACATCGATTAAGACAAATTCTCTACGCCTAACTACGTCCAAATTACAATTTAGAGCCCTGCTTACCGCAGGCATGTCTGTTACATCAGTAAAGTATACAGGTACTATATATATATATAATCATATATATAGTATAGTATATATACATATGTGTTTCAGATATATTTTGAAACACACATGATCATAGAGAGGAGAGCGGAGGAGGTGGATTAGAGCAATTAACGCACCGTGCGTCTTGAGAAGGCGACGCACTGTCTGCTCACCTCCGTGGAAACTAACTCAGCAGAATCAACTTTTCACATGAGGTGAATTATTAATGCCGAGCTGACACAATTCAACTAAACTGTCTGGCCGGCCGAGGAGATGAAGGCACCATTAGGCTGCACCAGGGAGATTATTCTTCTCTGTTCCAATGACGTCTCCTGGAAGGTGGAGGAATAACGCAGACGTGTTTCGGTGGATATCGAGCCGGACAACAGACGTGAGGCAGGATTTGAGCGTATTTATGTCTTTTGTAGTCTAGTTAAGTGGCATCAGACTGTAAGGGCCTAATCGTAGCTAACTGTTAGGAATGTTTTGTTTCAAGCGGGATATGTCAATTAGGCAATCAGGCAATTTGCGTAAAAGTTGAGCTCAACGTGATTCCCAACGTTATAATTAAAATCCACAAGAGTGATCCTGTTTCATGTGAATCCCAGTGGATTGTGATTCTGCGTGTGTCCATGGCGGCTCTGTTAGTTTGAGAAAGCGTTTAATCGACGGTAGAGGCTCGTCTGACGCAGAGGCCTGAGTCATGGTGGTGGAGAGACCTCTTAACATAAAGAGACTTCCGATGCCCCCCTAGAGGAGATGCCTCCTCTCTTCCGGTCTGTCTCACCGCTCAGACATATAATGAACGAGGTCAAACTGTCTCCACTTTAATCGACCACCGCACTACACCGTGTGCGCGCGCGCGCGTGTGTGTGTGTTTGCGCGGGTATCTCTCGTTCTCTCTCTCCGTCTCTCTCTATCTTCCTCGATCTCATCTCTATCTTCTCTGACACAAAGTTCTGCTGTCCCATAAACCCGGTCTGTGTGCTTCACTTTAAAATCGGATTCTTTCGCCTCCCCGCAGACTGAATCCATTTAGGGGATTGGCTTTGTTTCCACTGCAGAATGGATTTTATCATTTAGACTCAAACTCGTTGTGACTCCAAATAAATTTAAAAGGGCAAAAAAGTCCTGTCTGCGTTTCAAAGTGGAAACGTTTGAACTAAAGTGAAAGTGGTGAACAACATTTAGCCTATTTAGTGCAGTTTTAAAATGCTGAAGTAGACGTGAAGACGATTCTTGCATGCAAAAAAAGTTAGGTAAAATAAAAACCAATTCTAGAAAAAAGAATCTTTCATTCAGACCAGGATACGATTTTAGGAATATTCCTAAAATATATTTGAAAATAATGTTAGAGTGCTTCTGAATATGTATATTTGTGAGTGAATAACGCACGGATGACAGATAATCCATGACGTGATGCATTGCTTCTGTCCACACATTAGACCATAAGCCTTCTGTACTCCACAGACAACATCAAATAATGCAATATGAGTTTAATATCGCAGGCAGACTATAGTGGGCTCCGCCGACAATTTGACCTTTGTGCCTAAACCTGATCCATCTTTGAAGACGGGGAGAACAAAATCATCCTATGGTTGACGGACCTAATATTTTACGCACTAACCAAAATAGTATTTTCGATCCTATGTGTCAATGTGGTGGGCTATCGGAGGATGATTGGGGGGCCGGGTTGTGTACCTGGGGTTGGCGCAGGGCCTGATCCGCCGTAAAGGGTTTGATCCTCCATAAAGGGCACGCCGGGTTGGATGAGCGTCAGGAGGCGAGAGGGTTTGAGAGCCGCGCTAAAGGCCGTGAGACAGGGGCGGCGGGGCCGGACGGGGCCCCCGGGTCCTCCCGCTGTCTGGCCCCGGAGCAGGGGGCGCCGGCCCTGGTGCTGCATCGTTCAGACGGCCCAGTGTACACAGCGAAACCTGATCTAATGCCCCCTTACTCTTTTAAAGAGGCACACACACACACGCGCGCGCGCGAGCGTGCGTGTGTGCGTGCGCGTGTGTGGATCTCTGGAGGCCTGCAGTGTACCTCTCAGGGAATGATTGTGTGATAGGAGGACATTATGTTTCATGATTCTGCTCGTTTCAAAGGTGTGTGTTTGAAACAATGTTATGGATGTGTCTGTTTTAAGGCTTTGAGTCCTTTGATTGATATGACGAAAATTATAAAAATTCTCAGAGCAGAGTTTGACGTTCAGGCTGCGTATTGATCGACTGGAAAATCAGGTTTACAATAGAATGAAGTTTGAGGAAAAACGAAATATTGACTGGACATCAAGAAAGACGGAAAAGAATGACAAACGCCTTAAAATAAGCAAAGAAGCGAATTACAGGGCCGTTTGCATCATTTTGCACCCAGCGGTGTTCGCTTTGTGTGCGTTATGACCGGGATGGGAGGCGACAGGTAACTGACCTCTGCAGAACACGGGTTGTGTTACCGGGGGTTGTCGTTATTGAGTGTTACGTTGAAGAGCGCATTACTGTGATCCTCCGTCAAAGGGTAAACCTCGCCCTGGGGGCGGAGGAGAGGGAGGAGGATGAGATGGCTCCACTGAGGAGGGGAGAGGAAGATGCTGCAGAGCTAAAGGTCAGTGCCGGTGACTCTATTGAGGGAGATAAAAAGCTCAAATGTCTTGCCATTTCAGGGATAAAGGGTAAAGACGCCCGTCAGCGCGCATTTGAATATTCCCTGATGCATTATCAGACTTTTTAGCCTAATTGTAAGTGGAACGCATTTTAAACGTAAGGCCTAACTTCGTTTTGATGCATCGACTGTACACTCACAGCTTCGATAATTAATAATAAATAGGTTTTTAATTTTTTTTATGTTGTTTTTTTTGCATAAAATGCTTGTAAAATGTTCTGTGATTTTTTATTGGCTTTAGAGAATGTAACACTCACTTAAAGTAAAATGCAGGCACACGCACACTCACACGCTCACACACGCACGCTCATATACACCTACACCAACACACACACACACACACACACACACACACAGACACACACACACACACACACGCTCACACACACTCTGTTTTAAAAGTTCCTCTTCAGCCAATATCGTTTATACATTACATTAGATTATATTTAGGTCTTAGCATCTGCAATTAGGCCTTTACCCAAATTAGCACATTCGTTGAAGGCGAATAATCTGCGTAAAAAAATAACAAAAATACAAATAATCCTAATCAAATAAATAAACAAGTGAATAAATAAAGTCTCCTTTCAGGGCGGAGTTGTATTTTTGGTTTTCAATCTAATTGACCCAATCACGCGAGAGAGTGGGCACCTCCTTGTTTTGGTCCAAAAGTAAAAGCGCATAAGGGGGTCTCTACCACACAATCGACACACAAACCTACCCACACTCACACACAGCCTCCACACACAGCTTCCACACAAACATACCCATACTCACACACAACCGTATGTGAGAGAAAGACGGCCATTCCGCGTTCCCTCGGACGAACCCGTTCCGCGGTGTGTTCATCCAATCGCTGGATGCCCTTTACTCGTTAAGCGATTGACATTACGTCTCACTGTAGCCCCCTGCTCTCACTAAGCACTCTCTCTCTCCTGCCCGCCCCCACCCCCAACGCACACACACACGCACACACACACACACACACACACACACACACACACACACACACACACACACACGCACACGCACGCACACACACACACACACACACACACACAAACGCACACACACACACACACACACACACACACACACACACACTCTCCCTCTCTCCCTCCCTCTCGCTCCACTGCCCCCGTTCTCTCTCTCTCTCTCTCCCTCCTCTCGTGTGATGAGGGTACTCGGTGTCTCCCTGCGTATTCTCTCGACGTCGCACGCGGACCGTAGAGGTGCACAGGCGGTTGAAATGGTGATTTGGAACTTGTGTCGGAAAGCGGGACCGAGACCGGGAATTATTGGAGCGAATAACGCACTCTGAGAGCGCGCGCAAATCAGACTGGATGTTCGCTCGGTTTCTGCGTGCGTATAAATTGTAAAAAAAAATGCAGGAAAAGCTCGCGAATCACACAGCCGCGACCATCACGTCTTCTCGGGCTTCCGCGTTTCTGATCGAAAACCTCCTCAGCACCGTCCACCACGGACACGGGTCTCCATGGAGCCACGGCGGAACGAAGAGCGTTCATCCGGATCCCGGAGATACTCGAAGGATAAGGACAGCCCGGGCAGGCGACCCGGGGTCTGTCGTGCTCAGCGGTTCTCCAGACGTCAGGTCGCCTTTCCAGTGGGAGGACAGCGGGCCTGACTTCCACTGCAGGACATACGAGACACCGAGCAGTGAGTACAGTTTTATTGAAAAGTTGCACCGTGTTCTGTGTTAATATTCAGAAAGACGTCAGGGTTACATACAGGGTTAGATACAGGCCTCTTCATTCCGGTCCACATCTCAGAGAAGGACTCCACACAGTGCGCTATATAGTTTTATAGTTTTATACTCGTTATCCACGGAGATTTTTATCCAGACTTCCACTGCAGAAGAGACGAGACACCAAACAGTGACAACATCCACAATCAGGACAACTCGGAACGTCAACGAAATGTAAAAAAAATGTGTGGATAGTGCAAATGAATGAATGGATGAATTAACCCCTAACCTATGTAGTTCAAATTAATGAATGGGTGAATTAACCATAAACCTTTAGGCCTAAGACCCTTAAGGGTGACATGGGCAGACCCATCGTCTCCCTGTCTGCCACCCTGGCATCTGTTTTTAGAGACGTGTGATGAGAACACTTACCAAAAATACACAAACATTATTTATGAGCGCTTCAACCGGAGTCCAGCTCGGATTTACCGGCACGGTGTGAGAGCACCGAGGAAGGAGGCTATAAATACGCAGAGGAAAGTCTTTGCAGGGCGATTGTCTCCTCACGTCAGCGTTTCACGCCCTGTCGATTAGCGTCCCAGCGCTCTCTCGGTGTCCCCGTGTCCCGTCTCTGGACACCCTGATCAACCCGAGGCCCCCAGGAGCCCATGGGAGCATGGGCACCACTTCGGTATAGTTATCATAATCTATCATGACCTATCATAATCATAACATATCATAACCTCCATAACATAGGGACCGGAGGCCCTCAGGTTCTCTTTGAGCCGGGGCCTGCTTCAGTATGGCTATCATACCCTCCCAGGCTAAACCTCCCCCCCTCTAATTTCAATTCAATTCAATTCAATTCAACTGCATTTGTATATCTCCTAATCACAGTTCGAGTCTCAAAGGGCTTAACAGACGGTGTGTCTATGATCCCCCCCCCCTCCCCCGACCCTAACCCCCCAGAGGACAAGAAGAAACTCCCTTAATTAGCAAGGAAGGAATCTAGAGAAGGAACGCAGGGTGGGGGATCCCTCCTTCCAGGGCTGACCAGGAGTGCAATGCCGTAACTGTGCCACTGCGTCCTCTCAGGTCCGAGGGACGACGCCAGCAGCCCGGGAGAGGACCGCTGCTGCTCCTCGGTGAACACCTCCGACAGAGACTCCTCCGATCTGTCGGATCCGACGGACGGCCACGACCAGAAGACGAGCGACGGGAACCTGACGGACGACGGAGAAGACGACGACGGAGACCGGTCGGACCACGACGCACCGCTGGACCCGGGCGCCGTGCGCAAGAAGAAAACCCGGACGGTGTTCAGCCGCAGTCAGGTCTTCCAGCT
The DNA here is from genome assembly GCF_949987615.1 of Pollachius pollachius. Lineage (NCBI taxonomy): Eukaryota > Metazoa > Chordata > Actinopteri > Gadiformes > Gadidae > Pollachius > Pollachius pollachius. The sequence goes on along the minus strand of NC_136935.1, from coordinate 50,888,039 downwards.
GGAGTCGACCTTTGACCTGAAGCGGTACCTCAGCAGCTCGGAGAGGGCGGGCCTGGCGGCGTCGCTGCAGCTCACCGAGACGCAGGTGAAGATCTGGTTCCAGAACCGGAGGAACAAATGGAAGAGACAGCTGGCGGCGGACATCGAGGCGTCGGCGCACGTTGCTCCCGCTCACGCGTCGCAGAGGATCGTGCGCGTCCCCATCCTGTACCACGAGGCCCCTAGACACGCAGCGCCGCCGCCGCACGGATTCAACCTGTCACAGCTGTCCCAGTTGTCCCAGTTATCCCAGTTATCCCAGGGGTCGCCCCCGGTCTTCTCGAACTACCCTCTGACCTCTTTCGCTCACTCCATGAGTCTGCTGAGGTCACAGATGACAGGCCTGGTTTAAGGACTATACATCTCTTTATTATAATTATTATTATTAGCGTTTATGCATATCTATTTTATATTCTTACTGACCCGTGCAATAAACCCCCCGAGGCCCAAAGAAGACAGGTTGACTGCGTTTTAATGACAGTCCATCAACACGATAAATGATGAATTTTCATGTTTGCTCATTTTGTAAATGTTTAAATCTATACTCTTCTTATCACGGTGTTATTACGGTTTATAAGCATGCCGGGACTAGGGGGTTGGAGGCCGACCTTGTTATTGTATTATTGATGACACATATTTTTGCAGACTTTTATATGCCTCACGTTTTTAACATTGTCAATTTTTTCCACACGTTAGAAAAATAAAAATGTATACGCACAAGAAGTTGCAGCGTGTTGTGTCTTACTGTTTAGAAGGATGTGATGGTTGCGCATTTAAATTCAGGCCTCTTAGTTTAGATCTATAGGACTAGGGCCTAACAAGCAGTCTTCTCTTTAATGGGTACAAGTGTAACTGATTAGGATATTTAATTAGGGACAGTGAGTAAATGGAGCCTGGCTGATTGTAAACAGCAGACTCCATCGTTACGTTAACGCATAGCAATAAAGTTGACATTTAGAAGAATTCAGCCGGCATTTCAGCAGCTTATTAATTTAATGATTATGTTCCAGTAAAACCTGCTGGCCATGTTTAAACAATTCATCACCATCAAAATGGAAATGTATCATTTTATTTGCCTTATTAAGTAGCAGGGAGATTGGACACATTAACATAATTGTTTTATATAACCGAACCCTTCCGTTATGAAGGGTTTACAAATTATATCCAAACGTAGGCCTATAAAATAATAGTTGAATATAAGTGTAAGAGTTATTATAAGTGAAGGTTATTTTCAAGGGGAAAAAAGTCGTGCACAGCTGATGATTTTAAGAAGGTTCACTCTTATATCTGTAAATATCTATCTGCAAAAATAGATAAATAATTGGAGGAAGATTGTCTTACTCACGCGCACAAACAAACACACACACACACACACACGCACACACGCACACAAACACACACACACACACACACGGAAATACACACGCACACAAGCACACGCACACACACGCACGCAACCTCCCCCCCCACACACACACACACACGCATGCACGACTCTAATTTAGTCACAACAACATACTGAAGGAGCAGCGATATTAGCCTCCAAACTATATTATTATTCGAAACGGAGAGCGAGCCGGTATGAACGGTGGGAGGAAGAACCAACAACCCTCCCTCCCTCCCTCCCCTTCCACGTGACTGGCCACTGGCTCCGCGTGCCTCTCGGCCAATGGAGGAGAGTCAAACCGCGACCCGTTCGCTCCGTGCGTCTGCAGAGGAGCCAGTACTACGCGAGGCCAGCAGTCTTCCCAGCAGTGGAAGGTAGGATGGTGCCTGAAATCATCTGATGTCAGCCGCGAGGACCCCCTTCGGTTCAGAGACAGCAGCGACTCGAATCCCGCGGCGGAACTAAAAGGCAGACAGGCCCACACACCGTGTCGGAGATATGAACAAAGCGCACGGACCATGTCGCCCCACCGCCGCCTCGCTAAAGTTCACCATCGACAGCATCCTGAACTTGAACACCAAGGCAAAGAATGAGTCCTACTCGGACAGGACGCAGGGGGACAAGGGCACGTGGGTGATGCGTGAAGACGCTTTCCAAAGTCACTGTGAGGAGGACAAGGAAGTTCAACGGAGGCACGACTCGGTCACGGGACGCCACGAACGAGGTAAGGGGGATTATAAGCTTGTCATTAGGGGAAGTATTTCATTTGTATGCTGGTGTTTCTGTGTCAGAGCATCCAGGCCTGAGTGGTGGTCCTGCTACAACAGATCGGCCGGTTGTGTGTGTGGTTGTGTTGTGTTTCATTGCTTGTTCTCACCTGACGTAACGTGACATCGATGTTGTTTTCCAGGCGCGCTCACCGACAGCGTAGCGTTGCCGGAAAGCACCGGAGTCCACCGGGAAGAGCCGAAGAAGGCGACCGACGGGCGCTTCGACAGCGGCGGGGACAGCAGCTGCGACGACAGCTGCTCCACCACCACCACCACCACCACCAATTTCCTCCAGAAGGACGGCAGCAGCTCCAACAAGGACGGCAAGATCATCGCCAAGAAGAAGACGCGCACCATCTTCTCCAAGAGACAGATCTTCCAGTTGGAGTCTACCTTTGACATGAAACGCTATCTGAGCAGCGCTGAACGAGCCTGCCTCGCCAGCTCCCTCCAGCTCACAGAAACTCAGGTCAAGATCTGGTTCCAGAACCGCAGGAATAAGTTGAAACGTCAGATTTCCACCGACATGGAGGGGGGGTCCTGCGCTGATTTTTCTGACAACAAAGCCATGGTGGTGGGGCAGCTGCCGACCTTGTACAAAGAGACCAACCTCCTGGGGAGATGCTTGCTGCCCGTGCCTCTGCCCATCGTGTACCCCGGGAGCAGCGCGCCTTATCTCTGCTTCTCCAACGCCAGCAAGTACTTCAGTCTCTATGACGGGGACGTATGATCCATGGGACCCCCGGAGCATCTCCTTGGGGACGCGGACATGGATGGAGGTCTGTGGACGAGCTTCAAAACATTCACGTTTCCATTGCGACTGTTGCGCTTTTTCTGCTGTTCAAACGAAGATTCACGCGTAAAGAGACGGCTGAAGTAGGCTGCGCGTAAACAAGCGTATGGAGAGCGCATTCGGCACTATTTATTTTTTAAACCAATTGCAGCATTTGAAATAGGACTGCAGCTTTGCAGCGAAACCTGACCTCCGTTTTACGCGCCCTGCGGACAGTGGGCAGATATGAAACTGTGCAGAAATAAATTGTTTACGAAATATTTCTATAAATTGTTATTAGTGTTGTTTTTAAGAATACTATTGATAAGGACATTTACAGTTGTATAAGTCACCAAAGATACTATAGCAATTTGCATGTTTTTTGCTGTAACATAACTTTTTTAAATAAATTAAATTACTGTTGTATTTAAATGATTGTAATTACCAATTTATTTTTGATGTTTTGAGCATGTTATTTTATTTAGCAAAACACCCGTTCTTGTTTTATGCCAAGCTGTGCCAATAGGCCTATTCAACCAATTTACAGAACACATATTAATTACGTCATAATTCAAAAAGTATTATTCAAATATTATGCAATGTATTCAACATTTTGGGAGTTGAATGTGAATATGTGGGGAACATTTGAACAGATCCGTGATATTAAATGACAGATTTGTAGGCCTGCAGTAGACTACTGTTCAGCCAACCTGACATTTAAAATTATCACTTTTGTCTTGCGTTTAATAAAACATTTTAATGATGCTGAAAAGGAGAGTCAGAAGCTGCAATGAGTATACATATATTCATATATATATATATATATATGTATATATATATATATATATTTATAAGTTGTCTACTGCTAAAATTATTTGTGAAATTATCCTAAATGGCTGATTAGGCCCTCACCTGCTAAAAGGACACGCTGTCTCTTCAATTTTATTTACATAAAAATCAACAATTTAATTATAGTCTACTTTGTTCACTGGCTTGTGTGCTGATGCTTTTCAATGACGTTGTAATGAAAAACAAACTAAACTGATTCTAAAACGGTGCTCTGTTTTGAGGCACCATTTTTAACTGAACCTCTTGAAAATGTAGCTGTCAAAACATATTCATATGACATGATGCCGTCAGGCTAGTCTTAGAAACAGCTAGCACTATGTGTGTGTGTGTGTGTGTGTGTGTGTGTGTGTGTGTGTGTGTGTGAGAGAGTGTGTGTGTCAGTAAGTGCACTCTGAAGAAGCAGGGGGAGAGTAAGTGGGCCTGCAGACTTTATAGGTCACAAAGTGTTCTGTAATACACACACAGGCTGCTGCGTGTCTTCTCCTGGAATGGGAACGGATTTTTAGAATTTTCCAAGGTAAATGGGAAATTACAAATATGTTGGGATAATTTTCAATCATACAATTATTGTATTCAAACATTATCATCAGACGATAATCATTTTCTGATCTCAGGTAATTCGCAAACATGCGAGAATATTTTTGTCAGATTCCATTTGTCAGTTTCTGACAAATGGGTTGTGAAAAAGCCATTATCAGGATAAAATATTGTCTTTGGTTTTTGTGTGTATTTTCAAATCATGATCGTCTACATGTTCTGAGGGTCAGCTCACCATTATGAGTCAGAATAGAAAGCAGTCATTTAGCTGGCTAGGTCTGACCTGAAATGTGAAGTTTACACCATATGGGCCGGATCCCAAACCCTGGCACTCAATCTGCAAACCAAATACAGGCTTCATGGCTTATGCTGTAAATATTTGACTGCAGTCCTGACAAGAGTCTAATGATCCAATAACTCAAAATGTTTTTAATCATTATAATACAATGAAGAGACAGATGATCCATAACATGTCATTCATTCGAACATTTCTTACGTACAGGTACAAACACACACGCACACACACACACACACACACACACACACACACACACACACACACACACACACACACACACACACACACACACACATTCACACACACACACACACACACACACATACATACAGACACACACACACACACATGCACATTCTATTTATATCTAAAAATGTTTCTGGTGACGGCTACACGCTTGAACGATGTCAGAATGACAAGCTGTCACGACTGATCTTCGAATCGACGTTAACGAGAGTTAATTACTTAAGTCTGTTTAATTAACTTCACAGCTTCCAGAGCGATATCATGAATGCATTCTGTGGTTTAAAAATCAAATAGTCTGAAATACCTGATTTGACAGCAGATATAAGGTTCATGCATATCTGTTACTGTAATAATCAGTGCTGAATTCACTGCTGTCCCATTCAGTCTTTCCTCCTCCCTTTAGAAACTCACAAGTGTAGCCTACTACAGCGAGAGAGAGAAAGGTAGAGAGAGAGAGAGAGAGAGAGAGAGAGAGAGAGAGAGAGAGAGAGAGAGAGAGAGAGAGAGAGCAAGCAGAGGGGGGAGGGGTTGTGCGGTTCTTGTGTGTGTGGATCTACTGTCACGCTTGTGTTCGTTCATGGGTATTTAACCCCTCAGCATCCAGCGTCCAGGATCAGAGCAGAACAGCTTGTAGCGGGCGGCAGAGAGGTCGCACATTCAAGACAAACGCGGACTCTGATATTTGTGTGTGTGTGTGTGTGTGTTTGCGCTGCGATTGTGCAAAGCAGCGTGTGCGAAACATTCCCGCTTCACTCCTTTCCGCATGCCTGGACAGATGGGGGGGGGGGGGGGGGGGGGCTCTTGACCTCTGCGCTTGTCAGTTACTGTGACCCCCGGTGACCCCTTGCTGTCATCTGACAAACGTCGTCCTTCCAACTGTCTCTGGACCGAGGTCGCAACTGACATCAGCGTGTTACCGTGGAGCGGCCTCACCGCGACCGGAAATGTACCGGGCAGGTCTGGTCACATGATCTACAGAGTCGACACGGCACCGGTTCAGACGAACAGAAGGTTCAGAAGGCTCCAAAACACTTTATTATTGTTGTTCATCATTATTTACTTTATTATTGTGTGTGTTTCTGTGTGTGCGTGTATATGTGTGTGTGTGTGCGTGTGTGAGTGTGCGCATGCATCTGTCCGTGCTTGTGATTTATGTGTGTGTGTGTGTGTGCATGCGTGCGTGCGTGCTTGTGAGTGTATGTGTGTTTGTTTATGTGTGTGTTTGTGTGTGTGCTTGCTTGCGTGCGTGCATGCTTGTGACTGTGTGTGTGTGTGTGTGTGTGTGTGTGTGTGCGAGTGTGTGTGTGTGTGTGTGTGTGTGTGTGTGTTTGTGTGTGCGAGTGTGTGTGTGTGTGTGTGCGTGCGTGCGTGCGTGCTTGTTAGTGTGTGTGTTTATGTGTGTGTATGTGTGTGTATGTGTTTTTCTGCATGTGTGTGTGTGTGTGTGTGTGTGTGTGTGTGTGTGTGTGTGTGTGTCTGTTGGGGGGAGGGGGGGGATTACACTGAACACAAAGCATGGATCACAGGGTAAACAACTTTGCCGTTACAACGAAACCTGACCCAGAGGATCTCAGACGGGGAAGTCTATCCACCTGAGTGTGTGTGTGCTTGTCTGTGTCTCTGTGTGTGTGTGTGTGTACACGTGTGTGTGTGTTATGTGTTGACCTATTGATCTGCTAATTTAGTCACCTTCTGCCAGCGTCCGTCTCGAAGTCCAGAGTGCTTAAGGAGGCAACGCCTGAGGAGGAAATAATACACTGATGGATCAGAGAGAGAGAGAGAGAGAGAGAGAGAGAGAGAGAGAGAGAGAGAGACAGAGACAGCTGATGAGAACACACTGATGGATCCAGAGGACAGACAGTCACCCGGAGAGCACTGGAAAAGAGCAAGACAATCACATGCTATTTTACCTCTCGTTGCATCAGTATAACCCTTGCTTTTTGTCCAAGACAATTGGGCCAGAAGTGGCCAGAATCGTACGCTGAAGTTTGCATTGCGTAATTCCGTGCTCACAGATGGAATTACATGAGAGCTCATGTGGTTTTGGGTATAAATAATAACAGCGGAGGCCAAACGGTGCGGTATTGATAAAGTGCTGTACAGTAATCTGAGCTCAGAGAGAGGCATTGGTTACGCAGTCCGCGGACAGCGAGGAGGCCAGATCGTCTCGTTCATGGGTCGGGGACGCTTTGTCTTTCTGGAAACATCTCTCACTTCGTCTTCTCAGTATCCCCTCTCACGCACCACGCACGCAAGCACGCACACATACATGTACGCATTTGCATGCACACAAACACACACACACACACACACACACACACACACATTTCCATGCACACAAACTCACACACACACACACACGCACAAACACACGCTGACTCACACACACATACACACACACACACACACATACACACACAATCAAACTTTTGCATGCAAACACACACACACATACACACACAAAAACACTAACGAGTACTATATCAATTAAAGGGGTTTGGTTCTCACCCGGCCCCCCCCGTCCCCTCTGAAGCGGTGTCAGCGTAATGTGCCATTAATCTAGCGCTGAAAACACATTATGACTAATCAATAGCTGCTAGGGCCACAGGAAAAGGGAGAAGGAAGTGAGGGATCTGTGTGTGTCGGAGGGGGGGGGTGGTCTCGCGTCCCGAGGAGGGGCAACACTTATGTGCAACACAGGCGCAGTGTGTCGGAGCCGTGTTGTGGACACAGTAGATCCATCGTGGTCAATAGTGCTCCATTAACCCCGGACGAGGCTCCCGTCTCCCCTGTGCCAAACTCTCTGTCCTTCCGCCAACAAGCTTTTAGTTACCATTTGTCTCCTAGTCCTCCCCAGACAGGTTTAAGTTACACATTGTGTCTCCCATTACGGTGCGTGTGTGGGTGTGTGTGTGTGTGTGTGTGTGTAGGTGTGTGTGTGTGTGTGTGTGTGTTTGATTGCGTGTGTAGGTGTTTGTGTGTGCGTGCAAGAGTGTCTGTCAGTGTGTGCGTGTGCTTGCGTATGTGTGTGTGTGTGTGTGTGTGTGTGTGTGTGCATGATTGTCTATGTGTTTGTGTGTGCGTGTATGTGTGTGTGAGAGTGTGTGAATGAGTGTGTGTTTGTGTTTGTGTGTGTGTGATTGTGTGTGTGTGTCTGTGTGTGTGTGTGTGTGTGTGTGTCTGTGTGTGTGTGTGTGTGTGTGAGTAGTCCTTGTCTCTCTCTCTGTGAGCAAGTGTTTGCATCGCCACGATTGTGATTTACATGAGCCCTCTCCCTCCCTCTCACCGGGAACTCGTCTGGTCTGCTCAAGCGTCTCGCTGCAGCCAACACGACGTAGAATACAGATAGAAGGGAGAGGAATCATTATCCGCCCGGCGACAGCTAGAGCTTTTAAGCTTTTCAGTGGAACTTCTAAAAGGCCATAAATATTCGTATTTATTACACGGCTCTTCTCAATGCTGTCGAACGCTCCGTTCACTTGCATGGGCCCTTTACAACTTCCGGCGGTGAATTATATTTGATAATACACCATTGCTAAGTATAATTGACTGCTGTCAAGGAAAGTGGATTCTTTGCCGTCTTTCGTATCACTCCGTAAGTAGTCCGTTAACTTATCAACCCCAGCGTACTCGGTTGCTAAGTCAACGTCTTTGGTAGACTATTTCTCTGCTGATCAACACTACGGATGTTGGTAACAAATAAATTGCCGGGGTTTATTTTCCCAATAGTGACCGACGTTCTATACATTATCCCTTACTTATATACTACCGTTCAAAACTTTGTGGTCACTTAGAAATGTCATTTTCTTTTAAAGAAAAGCCGTTTCTTCCAATGAAGATAACATTAAATTAATCAGAAATACTATCTAGACATTTTTATGTGGTAAATGACTAATCTAGCTGGAAACGGCTGATTTTTAATGGAATATCTACACAGATGTGCAGAGGCTCATTTCCAGCCTTGTTAGATCGTGTTAAAAGGCTAATTTATGATTAGAAACCCCTTGTGCAATTAAGTTAGCACAGCTGAAAACTATCGAATACAAGTGTGAGTTTTCATGGAAAACGGTAAGAACGGTGTTGTATACATAAATCAATCAGGCTGACGAGAGCGGTCGGCTGAAGCCGGGACCTGTGATATCAACGGTATCAATAAGAGAGCAGAACATTGAGGTGTTGGAGGAGGACACCTCTCCGACAGGACACTTAAAGGAAAAGGCCTTTAGTGGATCCCAACGACTGCTATGCTAATCTAGTTTCAGATCAGAGTGTCACAGCCGAACAGTGAACCGTGCTGACTGTCACAGGTAGAGCTCTTACTCTGCCTCATGAATCATACAGACGTTATGAATACATAGAGATTCATGAGCACGGACCCTTGCATGTCCATCAATCTACCAACCCAGATCCACACACACATACACACACACACACACACACACACACACAAAAGCAGAAGCGCATGCATGCACGAAAGCATGCACGGACGCGCTGACACACACACACGCACACATACATACACACACACAGACACACATCCACACTATAAGCACAAATGAGTGTGCACACAAACACACACACACACACACACACGCACACACACGCACACACACACACGCACACACACGCACACACACACACACACACACGCACACACACACACACAGGTGCTGAACACTCTGCTGCTCAGTGTTGGGTCATCTCGATCTGAGAGCAGCCCGTTATGCGTAGCGCGGCCGACCCAGAAGCCTCAGCGGCGACATGACACAAGGCCGGGCCCCGGGGACGAGTCAGAGAGACTGACACTGGCAGGCGGCCATTTACACCTCCACACACCGGGGGGGGGGGGGGGGGGAGAGATACAGAGACAGAGAAGACAAGGTAGAGATACAGAGAGAGAGAGAGAGAGAGAGAGAGGACCCAGCCCCTGATTCTAATATATTCCTCAGGTATATTTATCCACACTATTCTCTTTTTTTACTGTATCTGGTGTATGTAAAAATGTACTATATCGTTATCCATTGATTTAGTGTCCTTGGTGTCTGAGTTCCCTTGTTTGAATAATAAAGGTAAAAAAAAGTTGGTCTTCGTGGACACGAGGAGGAGAGAGGGAGTGGGAGGATGAAGATGGATCCTGGAGTCCAGCGCTGGGACATGAAGGTTTGACCGGTGAGTCCTGCAGCGTGCGCCTGGTAGGAGACAGGATGGTCCGTCTGGAGACTCGGAGAGAGGTGTGCTACAACAGCCCCCTCCACGTCCCCCATGCTGTCACGAGCCTCTGCCAAACGCTAACATATGCAAGGCAACGCGATCGCTCTCACATCAATGATACCGCTTTATTTATTTAAGTGTCGGCTGTTCATCTAATTGTGCAAAAAACCAGTGGGAGCGGGTGTGAGGTAGTGCCGAGCGAGAGATATTAGGAGAAGACGAGCGATCGATCAGCCAGACTAACTCATATAACACCCGGCAGCGCCCCAGGGAGCCCAGAGAGCCGGACCGTGTCAGCCTCCCCCCCCCCCCCCCCCCCCCCCCCCCCACACACACACCCAGAGACACCAAGTAGTGAAGTTCCTCAAATGAAAGTAAACCGCGGCTGAAAGTGTGAGGAGATGTATGAGCTTGGTGTCTGTTTGTTTTACCGTCTTTCCGGTGGGGGTTTGCTGCGAGTGAGATCGATATATAAATACATCTCTCGACCGTCGCCGCGCGAGATAGAGAGAGAGAGAGAGAGAGAGAGAGAGAGAGAGAGAGAGAGAGGGGGGGGGGAGAGAGAGAGAGAAAGAGAGGGGGGGGAGAGAGAGAGAAAGAGAGGGAGGGAGAGAGAGAGAGAGAAAGAGAGAGAGAGAGAGAGAGAGAGAGAGAGAGAGAGAGAGAGAGAGAAAGAGAGAGAGAGAAAGAGAGAGAGAGAGGGAGGGAGAGAGAGAGAGGAGAGAGAGAGAGAGAGAGAGAGAGAGAGAGAGAGAGAGAGAGAGAGAGAGAGAGAGAAATCTGGAGAGTAGAGGCCTGCCGCTCCTCTCCTCTCCCCCAGAGCGGGGGTCTCTGCGGGGGGTGGGGGGGTTCCCCTTGGCCTGTCCAGGATGGCTCTAAGTGCTCAGTAATAGCCTGCAATCAGCCTAGATGGACAGACACCAACGCCGCACCCCCCAGGAAAGAAATATAAATAAATAAGATGAATAAATTAAAGGCTGGGGTCCTTAAGACCACATTTTGCGTCGGGCATGTGTTTCATAATGAATATAGATTCAGGGGCTCTGAAATATTGATGGTCTGGAGTGTTTGTGTATGGGCTTGTGTAAGTGTCTGTGTTGTGTTGTGTTGTGCTGTGTGTGTGTTTGTGTTGTGTTCGTGTCTGGGTGTGTTTGTGTCTGTATGTGTGTGTTTGTCATTTAGAGTGGAGGAGGAAGTGGAATAGTCTTGCTAATAGTGTGAAATAACATCCCAAGTGAACAGATGAAAGCGCCGAACGCGCACAGCCAGCCGACACACACACACACACACACACACACATAGACACACACAAACAGCCAACAGGCACACACACACACGCACACACACACACACAGTCAACACACACACACACACACACACGCACACACACAGAAACGCAGTCAACACACACACATACGCACACACACAAATACACACAAACAAACACACAAACTTTGAAGCTTTCAAACAAGTGCCCCTTTTACTGCGGGCCGTGGCAGACCGGTTTATCAAACAGCACCAGCACAACGGAGAACCAAATGTTAATCATGACCCGGGGAACCTCCCTATACTAAACTCGATCAACTTTTTCTGCCGTAGCAAAGGTTTGTTTCATAATATGAAAAAAATGGGGGCAGGAAGGTGTGGCAGCGCTAGGGCATCAATCTGAGGCTCTGGGTTTGAGGCCCAAGGACCTTAGCCCTCTCTGTGAAGGCGCGCTTGGTGCTATGCATTAATGGCGTGATGTTACCTGTCTGTCCTTCATTGTCTGCTAAACAACTAAATACGTATTATTAAAAATGTGAGTCGTGAGCCATATGTGTCACGTGACATGACGTTGGTATTCATTCCTATCTCATGACGGAGTTTAGATGTGTCAACAGGGCTTGAAGATCTGAGTGCATTATTGGATATTTTGTTGGCAGTACTCCGCCACATTGAGAAGACTCAAGAGAGTTGCAGCAGCACTGTGAAATCCTAAATCAACATTACTATGCTGCTTTTTATTTTTTACCTATTTGAATTTCTTCTGTATTTACTTTATCTTGTACTGCTGCTGCTATGTGGCTGTTGTGGCCCAGCAGCCAGAGGGCCCTCCATTAGAGCCCACTCTTTAACCAGACTCACTGGGCCCCTGGCCTGCGGGTTTGAGTCCCTCGCTGCCTCTTCGGGAGCTAAAGAGCGAGAGTTAGAGCCCTCCTCAGCTCACCAGGGCCGGGGGTCCGTCAGGAGACCAGGGGCCGAGAACCAACCGCCTGAGGGGCTCCTAGGAGACATGATGGGGAGAGAGAGGGAGAGAGAGAGAGGGAGAGAGAGAGAGAGAGAGAGAGAGAGAGAGAGAGAGAGAGAGAGAGAGAGAGAGACATATAGAAAGAGACCCACACAGAGAACATATTGTCCCGGAAAGGAACAAACATTAGAATCGTATTAATAATAATACGACAACCGTGAAGTAGCTAGCAGGGGGGGGTTTAGTGAAGCGGAGAGAGAATGAGATGAAGAACAACAATGTGTGTGCGACTGTGTGTGTGCGTGTGTGTGTTTGTGTATGTGTGTGTGTGTGTGTGTGTCTTTGTGTGTGTGTGTAGTTGCTCCTAGAATAGTTCTACTGCTGCCTTTGGGGAAGGTTTTTCTTTCTCTTCCATCATTACTTGAGATCAACCTCAAGAAGTGGTGTGTGTGTGTGTGTTTGTTGGTGTGTGTGTGTCTAGTGCACCTGCGCATATACATTCATCTGAATGCTTGAAGTTTGAGAAACCCTTTGAATGCATTCATGTTTTTGTGTTCATCTGTGAGTGTGTGTGTGTGTGCGCGTGTGTGTGTGTGTGTGTTTCGTGTGTGTGTGCGTGTGAGTCCATCCGTGCAAACGCGAGTCTAATTCGCCTCGCAATCCATCATACGAAGAACTCACTGTTCATCACCGCGTAACCCAACGATTACGCAGACAGAACAGAACAGACCGCCAGAGCCAAGAACTGCTTGCTTCAGCCCAAAGCCGTGAAAAAATCTCTAACTATCGGTAACCACAACAACGTGCACATTGTCTGAAATCATAAGAAGTGCGCTCTGGGCCCGGCTGGCAGTCGTGGGGGCCTGGATGGAGAACGGGTCACGGGAGATCTACCGCCGATGCACCGCTGCCGTCGGCACTGTCCCCACTTTAGAGGAATGACGCAGCCCATCCCAACGTTCCCAGGCCTTCAAGTGAGTACTCCGTCCCGCGTTTCAGCGGGTCAGGTTTGATACTTGAGTGACTTTAACTTAAGTGTTGTCTGGGGTTGTGAGGGGCGAGCGCATGAGTGGAAGAGGCAGAGGGAGAGAGAGAGAAGGAGAGAGAGAGAGAGAGAGAGAGAGAGAGAGAGAGAGAGAGAGAGAGAGAGAGAGAAACTTCTGGAAGACGCTTTGCGCAACGAGAAGTCCCCGGTCTTTGGGGACGATTGAATAATGGAGCATGGACATGTGCACTTCTAGAAGAGTTAAGCAGGCTCTACACTTCCAAGTGCACTCTGAAGTGTTGGGGAACGGATGAGTGGGAAGGAAGAGGTGTCACCCAGAAGTATGGAGGAACACATCTGGGTCACATCTGTAAAGGGATTTTATTTAGATGTAGCCTAAGTAATTGAGTCTATGGTTCGCCATGTTGATACCGTCCCGTCTGCTCCAGGAATGACTAAAAAGAACAACGTTTGTGATGTAATATGACAAGGAGTGATGACAATCTGGCAAATTATTATTTTGATGCAGTCGTGTTTGTGTGTGTGAGAGTGTGTGTGCGAGTGTGCATGTCGGTGTGTCTGTGTGTGAGTGTGTGTGTAGGTGTGTGTGTGTGTGTGTGTATGTGTGTGTGAATGTGTTTGTGTGTGTGTGTGTGTGTGTCTGTGTGTGTGTGTGTGTGTGCGTGTATGTGTGTGCGTTTGCGTACGTGTGTGTGTGTGTGGTTTGACTGTGAGTGTGTGTGTTTGTGTGTGTGTGTGCGTCTGTGTACGTGTGAGTGTGTGTGTGTGTGTGTGTGTGTGTCTGCGTACGTGTGTGTGTGTGTGGTTTGACTGTGAGTGTGTGTGTTTCAGTGTGTGTGTGTGTGTGTGTGTTTGAGTGCCATCAGAAGGCTTTAATAGAGCCGTATATTCCTCTGCATTTTACATGACTCTGGGGTGGGCAGCTCTCGCCTGTCTGTTTCACTCCGGATCACCGGTTCAGCCTGGAACACTGGAAGGACTGCGGGTTCCATATAGCTGCGCTTGCGTGGGTGTATGTGGGTGTGTGTGTCTGTGTGTGTGTGTGTGTGTGTCTGTGTGTGTGTGTGTGTGTGTGTGTGTGTGTGTGTGTGTGTGTGTGTGTGTGTGTGTGTGTGTGTGCTTGCATGTCTGTGAGTGTGTGTGTGTGTGTGTTTAAGTCAAATCAACAAATAAACACTTCTGTCTCTGGTTGGGGGAAGGCTGTCAAAAAATCAATCATACACACACACGATCAAACTTTGACACTGATTGTCTTCGTTATCACAACACAGCAACAGTTTCCCCCCTCCTCCCAATACCCTCTCTCTCTCTCTCTCTCGCTCTCTCTCTCCACCCTCTCTCTCTCTCTCTCTCTCTCTCTCTCTCTCTCTCTCTCTCTCTCTCTCCGCTCTCGCTTAATTTTCAATTCAATTCAATTCAAAAAAGCTTTATTGGCATGAGAAATATACATTTGCATTGCCAAAGCAGGTGAACAATAAAATAAACAGCGTTATATAATAAAAAGTAAAAAGGTAATGTATATATTATAATAATAAGTATGAACTGTTAAATACAAAATATCTATACTTATCAAATGTTATACTATAAAAGTACTTTAAAAAGTAAAATGTGCGATATTATAAAAATGACAAAAATTACAATATCTCGTATAAACAGATAAGTTAAAGATACACTCTAAATACACAGTATTTAGATTACGGAAGAATAGTGCAATTATTGCATGAAGAGTGAGTCCAGGGGGATGAGTCTATGGAGAGTTTGATGTCCTTCTCTCATCACAACAGGTGACGAATCTTGCTGCTGCGTTCGCACGTTGTTGTGTTTCTCCCAACAGGTATGGCAGTTTGTGAGCATCTGGAGTGTCTTTGAAGTCCTTGCATGCCTTTGTAATCCGTGGGAAGTGTGTATTCCTGATGTCTTCGTATGACTGGCAGGAAGTCAGGAAGTGCAGATCTGTCTCTGGTTGTGTGTGCAGTTGGAGCACAGTCGGTCTTCGCTTGGGAGCCAGGTCTGTCTGTGGCGTCCCTTCTCGATGGCCAGGCTGTGTTCGCTGAGTCTGTATCTGGTCAAGATTTCCTCAGTTTTGGGTCGGTCACGGTGGTCAGGTATTCTGCCATGGTGTAGTCCCTGTTAAGGGACAAATACCATGCCAATATACTCTGGTTTTCGGTGGAGTCTTTCCAATGTGACAAATACTTTTCCTTTTGTTTTCTTATAATTTGGTTTTGCCTGATATGTTGGTCGTTGTGTGTTGGACAGATTCCCAGGACAAGCTGGCTAAGGGGACACTTTTCTGGGTGTAACTCTCTGTGTGTAAGAGCCTTGTTGTGGAGCGTGTTGCTGTCGCTTTTCTTAAGGTGGTTATAAAATTTTAGGGCTCTCTTCTGAATTTTAATAACGATTGGATATCGTCCTAATTAAGCTCTGCAGGCATTATTTGGTGTCTTTCTTTGGACTTTTAGTATTGATTTGCAGAATTCTGCATGAAGACTTTCAATTTGATGTTTGTCCCATTTTATAAAATCTTGGTTGGTGAGTTGGCCCCAGACTTCACAGCCGTAGAGCACAATGGGCTCTATCACCGCGTCAAATATTTTTAGCCAGATCTTAATTGGGATGTCTAGTTGGTATTTCTTTTTATGGCATAAAATGCCCTCCTTGCCTTGTCTCTCAGGTCATTAACAGCTTTGTTGAAATTTCCTGTGGCGTTCATGTTTATGCCGAGGTAGGTAGGTAGTTTTTTGTTTGCTCTAGAGTAACAGTGTCTAGGTGGATTGTGTATTTGTTGAGGCTGGGTCTTTTTTCAAATATCATTAATTTGATTTAACTAAGGTTCACTCTTAGGGCCCAGGTTTGAGAGAAGCTGTGCAGAAGATCTAGGTGCTGCTGTAGGCCTTCTTAGGTTGGGGACAGCAGCACCAGGTCATCTGCAAACAGCAGACAGTTGATTTCGGTGTCTACCAGTGTTATGCCGGGGGCTGCAGACTGTTCTAATGCCCTTGCTAGTTAGTTAATGTATACGTTGAACAGGGTTGGACTCAAACTACATCCCTGTCTCACACCCCGGCTTTGTTGGAAGAAGTCTGTGTGTTTCTTTCCTATCTTAACTGCACATTTGTTGTTTGTGTACATGGACTTTATGATATCGTAAGTTTTTCCTCGAACAACACTTTCTATTAATTTAAACAACAGACCATCATGCCAAATTGAGTCAAAGGCTTTTTTAAAGTCTGCAAATCAGGAGAATAGTTTGCTTTTGTTTTGTTTTATTTGGTGGTCAATGAGGGTGCTTAATGTGAATATATGGTCTGTTGTACGATAATTTGGTAAGAAGCCGATTTGGTTTTTGCTTATGCCATTATTGTCAGTCACGAAGTCAAGGAGTCTGCTATTTATAATCATACATAGAATTTTACCGAGGTTGCTGTTGACACAGACCTCTCTGCAGTTATTAGGGTCAAATTTATCTTGACTTTTGTGGATTGGGCTAATCAGTCATTGGTTCCAAATATTGGGGATAGATCCCGGAGCTAAGAACAGTGTTAAGCAGTTTTAGAATCGCCAATTGGAATTTGAGATATGTATATTTAATCATTTAGTTTAGAATACCATCAACACCACATTCCTTTTTTAGTTTAAGAGAACTTATTTTGTCCTGTAGTTCTTTTAATGTGATTGGAGAGTCTAGTGGGTTCTGATAATCTTTAATAACTGATTCTAGTTTTTGTAATTTATCTTGTATATGTGTTTGTTCTTTGTTCTTAACAATGGGGCCAAAGAGATTGGAGAAGTGATTTACCCATAAATCTCCATTTTGAATGCTTAATTCTTCCCGTTTTTGTTTGTTAAGTTTGTTCCAATTTTCCCAGAAATGGTTTGAGTCTATGGATTCCTCAATTTGGTTTATCAGGTTCCTAGCATGTTGGTCCCTTTTTCTTCTTATTGTGTTTCTGTATTGTTTTAAGGTCTCATTATAATTGAGACAGACATTGTCTGGGTCCCTATGTTTCTGATTTGACAGGTTTCTCAATGTTTTCCTTGTGTTTTTGCATTCGTTGTCTAACCACTTATCGTTTATGTTGTTTTTGTTCTTAGTTTGACTGTTTGAGACCTTCAGGTTTGATTGTAAGGCTAAGATGTCAACTATGTTGTAAAGGCTTTCTATTGCCATGTTGATCCCTTTGTTGTTGCAGTGAAAGATTTGGTCTAGGAGGTTATCTGTGTCAAGTGTCTGAATGGGATTTTGCTTTATAGTGTTCTGATATGTTTCGACACTGCTCTCCTTCCATCTATAGCATTTGTTTATAGTGTGTAGTTTGTTTGGTTTTAATGCCTCTTGGTAAGGCGTTGGTCTATGTAGGTAGGCTGTGATTTTGCTGTGGTCTGATAGTGGAGTTAAGGGGCTGACTGTGATAGCTCTGAGAGACCCAGGGCTAAGGTCTGTGATAAAATAATCTACAGTACTACTGCCGAGATATGAGCTGTATGTGTATCTTCCATAGGGGTCTCCGCGGGATCTACCGTTGACGATGTACAGTCCCTGGGTACGGCACAGCTGTAATAGTTGTGGTCCATGTTTGTTTGTAGTTTTGTCATAGTTGGATCTGGCAGGACACTTTGGGGAGGCGATGGTCCCGTCTTCTGGTAGGTGTTTATCTCCCTGTGTGCTGATGGTCCCGTCCTGGCGTTGAGGTCACCACAGATTAGAATGTGACCATGGGCCTGGAAGTGGTTGATCTTCTCCTCTAGTATATAGAAGCTTTCCTCGTTGTAGTATGGGGATTCTAGTGGTGGGATATATGTTGCACACAGGAGGATGTTTTCTTCTGATGTGGTAAGTCCCTTGTCTATCTCTAACCAGATGTAGAATTGTTTTGATTAGTTTAACAGAGTTGGTGAGTTCAGATTTGTACCAAATTAAAATACCTCCGGATTCTCTTCCTTGTTTCACCCCTGGTAGTTTGGTGGATGGTACCACCAGCTCTCTGTAGTTTAGAAGGCAGCCAGTGGGACCATCTCCTCTACACCAAGTCTCTTGGAGGATGACAATGTCTGTATTTCGGATTTCTTTGATGAAGCCTAGGTTTTTGCTTTTCAGACCAAAGGCAGTCGACCTCAGGCCTTGTATATTCCAGGATGAAATAGTGAAAGCTTTGTGTTCCATGGTGTCTTGTGTTTGATGGTCCAGTAGTTTAGTTCTGGATCAGGAACGTGTAGTGCTCACTGAGCATCCCGTGTATGCTACGGTCTCGGGATGGGCTGTTTCCCCTGCTCACAGCCTGGGAGTAGGTGTGAAGTGGGTCTCTCTCTCTCTCTCTCTCTCTCTCTCTCTCTCTCTCTCTCTCTCTCTCTCTCTCTCTCTCTCACTCCCCTATTGACCCCTAAACTGATGAAATCTCCATCACCCAGGAACTAGCTACGGGCACATTGTTGAATGTTGTGATTGCAGACTGACTACGTGCACAGTGTTGACCGATTCCTGTGCACGTGCACTAACCTGCGCGCACGGTGTTGTATGATGTGTGTTCACGTGCACTAACCTGCGTGCATGGTGTTGTATACTGCATGTTCACGTGTACTACATGCACGGTGTTGCATGATGCGTGTTCACGTGCACTACCCTGCGTGCACGGCGGTGTACAGTCCATGCTCACGTGCGGTCAGCATGGTTTTCTGTTAATCCGCCTTCTAATGCGGCGTACTTCAGGGCTGAATATTTGACCTTTTCTGGGCACGGAATCAAACGAAGGAAGGAAAAAAGCAAACAGCGACGGGGGGGAATGAGTGGGACAGGGACCAAAGATATTATAGGACCGCGTCTGTTCCCCGACCCACAGGGGACACCAGAGGTGAGATTGACTGAAAATATTTGCCTGCAGTTTAGCGTTGAAGCTGTCAAATAACATGAGTCAGGTATACTGATATTGTATTCACTGAGTTGACATTGACTGCATTTATAATGAGACCACTACACTACAATTGATTCATTTGATCATTGGAACAAATCTAGAACGGTCTAACATGAACAGAGTGTTCTAGGTTGTCATC
>NC_136935.1:50862152-50868446 GCF_949987615.1 Pollachius pollachius | reverse complement strand
CCCCCCCACCTATCCGTGTCCCAGGACGGGGCTGAGATCAAGACTCTCCGACTGCACCCTGCATGCTTCGGTTTATTTTAGTTCCAAAATAAGGTTCATGCAAGGGTGAAATAGCTTATTTAAAAAATACAATGCATTTTATTTATAAGTACATTTGTCGGAAGAAAGAGAAACAAGCTGTTGTCGGTACAGTAAGAATCAAACTTCAAAATCCTCTTTTAATATTTTTTTGTTAATCCATCTTTAAAACCCTCCGATGCATCCGGACGTAATTGAAAGAAAACACACCGAGGACATGTGTGTGCACGCGTGCCATGTGACTTCACTGTACGGCAGACGAGAGAGCCTTCAGAGTGTGTTGTCGGTCTTAGCGGCGGCCGTGTCTGGTGGTCTGTCCCTGTTGTGATTCCCCACTCCAGATAGCAGCCAGTCATCGTAGGCTTCATGGCTGATTACGGCCGTGCCTGGATTGAGCCCCAGTGTTGTCTTTAGAACTCAGGCTAAGCCAGATGATCTCGACATTAGTTCTGGGAACTCAACTGGAAAGGATAGCATAAGGCTGGTTCTCATGGAGAGAGCTCATGCACACACATGCGCGCACACACACACACACACACACGTATAAAAGCATGCACACGCCCACATACACACACGCACACACGCACACACACACACACACACACACACGTATAAAAGCATGCACACGCCCACATACACACACACATACGCACGCACGCACACACACACACACACGTACAAAGGAATTCACTTGCACAAACGCACACGCACATGCATGCACATACGCACACGCATGCACACACAGACACACACACACACATATGCATGCACGCACACATACACACTCGCACATGCATGCATGTACACACACACACATACACACACACACATATGCACACGCGCACAAACATACACACACACACACGTGCGTGCATGCACATGCACACACACACACACACACACACACACACAGGATATTTGATCTAATATGATACAGCCCTTCTCTTGGGACTCCTGAACACCTCCCAACATACAGGCAGCTAACAGTCAGTACACAGTGCCACAGAAATAAAAGCACCGATATGAAATGTCAAATCATGAAGTTTAAACCGGGTGGATGCTGTTAAGACTAAAGACCATAACGGCGGGGCTTTCAGGAATTTGTGGGAGAAAGTTAGCGAACAAGTGTTAATAAAAATACAAACAAATTAAACAACTTTAATTTTAAGGACCATTCTGACTCTTGCGTCCAGGCCCCCCCCCTCTCAGAGCCAGAGGGCCAAGGGGGCCGGGCCCTGGGAGCGCGTCACACCTCTGAACCCTGTCACCTTGGAGCCCCGGTACCAGCCGGCAGGGCGGCCCTGCTCGGGGCTTAGTGGAGCCGGTGAGTCCGCCCTGGAGCCCATGGCTGGCTGGAGCCCCTGATACGCGCCCACACTGACAGCCTCCTGAGAGGGGTAAGGGACTATAGTGGGTGGGTGGGTGTGTGGATACTGTGTGTTAGTGTGTAGTGTGTGTGTGTTTGTGTGTTTGTGTGTGTGTGTGTGTGTGTTTGTGCATGGTGTGTGTGTGTATGTGTGCGTGTGAAGGTGTGCGTCTGTGTTTGTGCATATGTGTGTGAGTGTGTGTGTTTGTGTGTGTGTGTGCGTGTGCATGTGCGTGGGTGCATGTGCAGGTGTGTTTGTTTGTGAATGTGTGTTTGAGCATGTGTTGAAATGTGTGCGTGCGTGTGCAGGTGTGTGTGCGCGTGTGTGTGCATGGTGAATGTCAGTGTGCGTGCGTGCCTGTGCATGCGTTTGTGCATATGCGTGTGTGCGTGCGTGTGTGTGTGAGAGCATGTGTCAGTGGGCAGTGTGGTAGTCTATGGTAGTGAGAAGACCAGGAGAGGTTGTATTATTGTAACCTCAAAGCCTTCTCTGGGGTCCGGACTCCTGTAATAAAGGGTGGTCCGCTTTGCCTCTAAGCCTGGATTACGATCTATAGAACCCTTTGTGATTATGATCTATAGGGAGACTTCTGCCCCATTACTGATGAAATCCCTTCACATTTGATCGTTCATTTAGAAGATATGCGAACTAATACGCTCATTTGACTTTGGTCAAATTAAGTTTGGAATTTTGGTTTTGGCACTGCAGACGTCATCATTCTGTTGACATTTAATTATGTTTCCTCATATTGAAAATATTGTATTATAATAGAGTCCCATCAGGATGCATTATAAAATGTACAACATCTCAATCTTTGCCACTGTCAGCCATTTCTAATTAAGTCAATTTCAGCAAGAATAAATGCCATAAAAACATTTATAAAAACATCAAGACTAGAACAATGAAACGCAATAACAACAAGCCCAGTACCTGACCTGCTACGCACACATTGATCCTACAGGCCCCAGTCTGGCCCATGAGGTCATTGTCTGCTGAGATTTGGGATAACAACTCCAAAGGGAACCTTGGAAGCATGCGGTTATGCGTTCTGACAGCCCAATAGCCTGGCTAAAGACCCCCTTTTGGCTAATGCTAATGCTAACCAAAAGGTTAGCATTTTTGTCCGCTCCGGCACATTTTTCAATAGCTCGGCAGGGCTAAGCTAAAGCTAGGGTAATCTCCAGATGCGGCTTGTAGCACCTATCCGAATGATTTAACTCGCTGTGAGCGAGTCATCATAATATAATAGCCTCGATGCACTGAGCTAACACAGGATCGCTTTGGCTTAATATAAGATTAGGGTGGGGATGGGGGAGGGTCACATGCAGCGGATTTAGGTTAACTAGTGAGGTTCAGGGGGGCACCACAATAAGAGGGCAAAGTTTAAGATGTACTTATAGATTTGCTTTCAAAAATGTAAAATATACTTCACAAATATTCTGCAAGGAATATAAACTACAGCTCCACTGTTTTTATGGTGAATGTACAGTGAGAAACCTATTTTTGAGGGAGGATCGATGGCAAAGTCTTTCCAACATAAGTGTGTCAGACTCCAATAGACTCAGATTGCCTAAGTATGAGATTTGAGGGAAAGCTCAGATTGACAGGTGTCCAAAGTATTAAAGTCACCTGGAAATCAAGCCAGAGGGTATGCCTGCTTTACAGCTTTTTTGTTTTTCACAGCAATTGTTCTTTTGAGTTTCACTAAAAAAATAAAATAGCTCCATTGTAGAAAAACATATTTTATTATTATTATTATTATTATTATTATTATTATTATTATTATTATTATTATTATTATTATTATTATTATTATTTTATATTATCTTCTTTAACCTTTAAATGCATACAGGTTTGATCTCAGACCCTTCTGTTCCCTCATGATGTTTTATTAACAGCTATCACAGAACAACTTGCTGATCTATAGGAAGTGTCCCATGATGTTGCTTCACTCTACAGACTGACATGTTGTGACAATTCTCTCTCTCTTTTGCTCCCTCTCTCACTCTATCGCTCTCTCTCCCTCCCCCTCTCTCCCCCTTCCCCACCTCTCTCTCCCTCTCTCTCTCTCTCTCTCCCTCTCCCTCTCTCTCTCTCTCCCTCTCTTTTGCTGTCCCTCTCCCTCTCCCTCTCTCCCTCTAAAGAAGAATGAGAGAGACATTAGCTACACAACCCTTTCTCTCCCCCAGTGTCTGCTCATGCCTCTGTGGGCCTCTCTCTCTCTCTCTCTCTCTCTCTCTCTCTCTCTCTCTCTCTCTCTCTCTCTCCCAGCGTCTGCTCACGCCTCTGTGGTCCTAATCGTCTCTGACAAACTGGGGATCTCTAGAGGCGTCACGCCACTTGGTTCCGCGCGCGACCTGACGTCCCGCAGCAGAGCAGATTGCGCGGGTTTTAGGTCAATTGAATCTACAACATCCACATGATACGGGCGTGAATCACCGCGAGGAAGACATTGTTCCTCTGGTTTTGGTGACGATTTTAGCGTTTAGTTTAAACTGTGTCGCCTCTAGCTGGCAAATAAAGAGAAATGTAATGGTCCAGAAGATTTGCAGATGGATATATATATATATGTATATCTATGTATACTTAGATATACAGTATGTATGGTGCACGGTTCTGTGTTCATGGTGTGAGGTTCACTCTCATTTATTCAATTTTTAGCTACTTTCGATTGAACATACAGTATAGATAAGTGCAACGTGAAATACCTTCCTGTGTAGGACAGGCAGGCTGTAATCGACATACTCATCACATAAAATAAAACAATAAAAAATCAAGTGCACAAGCAGTTATATTAAATCCATACAATAACGATCATTAATTGTAGACTAGGAAGTAAGATCGATCTGACCTCAATAAAGGTTTGCCTTTCTGAGCCTGGGTTAACCTAACGATTGTTAGTGCTTGGCACTTGGTTCTATGAACGTCTTTACTGTAACAACAGCGATATATTGTTGTTTCTCTTTCATCTGACAAATGTACTTATTATAATTCAATTTTGGATAATAGTATCTGCTCAACAACCTGGATGTAAAATGTAAATGTAAATGAGTCACATATCCTCAAACTGAACATTCAGACCCAGTATCTGCATTGGCCTTGTGAGCCACATTTAATACCCTGTTTATATGAACCTATATCCCCGTGATGATATAACCGTCCTCGAGTAGAGTGGGCAGAAGTGTCTGCCCACACTCAGAGCCTGCAGACGATATAAACCCCAGAATGTAGTTCACTTTAAGCATCAGAAGCACCCTAACTCTCCTGGCTATATTTAATATGCTCAGGGAAGTGGTTGCGGCGGCTAAGATTCAACATGAGTGTTCAGTGATGCCGACTGTGTGTGTGTGTGTGTGTGTGTGTGTGTGTGTGTGTGTGTGTGTGTGTGCAGTGGTGCGTTCACGTACTCTAGCATGACAGCTAAAGTAGCTTCGTCTAACAGCACTGATGTTCCATGCCATTTGCCTCGAGGCCCTTTCCTCATTTACTCTCCATCGCTTTTCTTTCTAGGCCCCAGTTTGGGTCTTATGTTTTATTTTTTTATTGTTGCATTTTTTTCCCCCAACCCTCGGGAGACATGACTGAGAAAGCGGAGGGAGGTTTGAGCAGAGTAAGGCTACACAAATAGTGTATTTTTATTATAAAAATGGCCTATTTTAATAGCATCCGACTGAGGTTTGGTTAAGGTATATACCAGAGAGAATGGAGCACCTAATTCAGCAAACAGACGTATTGTGATACATTTTCAGGGGATCTTCTTTTCATCATCAACTAAATGACCCTATATTACACAGAGAACTCTTGAATGTTTTCCACTTCTGGCTCCACAGAGCCACTGAATAACAATCTGTCCAATCATAGATCAGATGCTGCCCAGCCACAGCAGCATTTGCCTCACCAAACCATTCCCCCCAGAGGCAATGACTTCTGAGGGAACTGCGTATTAAAGAACGGCTTGGGCTGTAAACAGCTCCGATGGAGAATTATGTAAAAATAATTATCTCTAACACGATGACTACCTTAACATTTAATCTAGTCGGTGCTTGCCAATCTAGGTCAGCGAGCAATGTGTTTGGTATGCAGAAACCAAAGAGCAACGAGTGCGTCCATGTCGCCTCGCCTCGTCAGCTATCCCCACCTCCTGCTTACCTCCATTATGTTTACTAATGACAGCCTCATGGTCTCCGGCTCCCAGACATCACTGAGGAGGAGGAGGAGGAGGAGGAGGAGGAGGAGGAGGAGAGGCGATACGAGGCTTCAGTGGCGGCCCGGTGGAACATCTCAGGCGTCACAAGAAAGGAAACAACAGACTAGTTTGATCGTGTTTTCCTTTTGAAATGTATTGTAAAATCAGAGGAGGATCATGGGAGTTTGAATAATCGAAACGAGGAGGAAAGGGATGTTACTTCTTCAAAGGCTCTTGTTTCACTTTGTTAAAGTGCTTTGGATGTGTTTCTGACTGTGTTCTCGTGGATGTTGGAATAAAGTCAATATATAAATATTGAGAATGTATATAACACACAAAATACAGTATGAAGTATCTGACTTGATGTGTTAGGTATGATATGATTTTGGTATGATTCTGAATTACTTGATAATTGCCAGAATTTCAGTCAATCGACAAGTGTAGACTTTCTGCAACATAACGCCCTAACCTCTGTGTAAGAGCCATATTAAGTCAATGTCTAGTTTGCACATTTTGAGCTATTGTTTTGTATTGTGTATGATTATTATTAAGATGAACTATCAGCATGGACCCATAAGGCTTCCAGAGACACGACTTAGGCTGACCAAGTGTTAAAAAATTAGAAAGACAACGCTACACTCTGGACTCCAATCCATACATGTT
>NC_136935.1:50839652-50857152 GCF_949987615.1 Pollachius pollachius | reverse complement strand
GGTTTATCAGACACCTAGGTCTGAGACTATAATCCAACCCTCAACTGTTGAGTGTGCTCCCAGTTTATAAGCAAAGTATAAATAATTATAAATTTTATATGCACTATATATTAATTTGTGTTGTGCAATGCAACCACACATTTGAAGCTGAACCTCAGTATTCTCCATCCTGCTGTCCAGTCAGTTCACCGCTGGCATTTGCCTCAGGCCCTGATTCGTATTGTGATCCATGTTCCAGGGTTCCATCCATGTAATTATCAGATGGGTAATGCATATGCGGGGGATTAATACATGTTCTTCAGTTCAAGCACAGGTCACTTTGCTGTAAACCGCTCAGCAGATGGACAGGACAGAGGAAGAGGGTTGGCACGGCACGCGATTCACCCCAAGGCTGATAGATAGGTTTTCTGAATGGTGCGTTCTCAGTTTCAGCGGTGACTACTGCTGGTTAAGTTGCGTGAATGATGGGATTGTTAATCAGTGTAACAGATATGATATGAAACTTCAATTAATTGACAAGTGTAGTATAATTTCATTGTGTACTTTAGTGGCGTCAATTCAAATATTTCATATTTGTGTGCATTGCTCTGGGTAACATTTGTAATTTAAAAATGCCTGTGTTCTGGCTAAATAAATTGTAGGCCTATTTTAATAACCAAATTCATTAATTTGACATGTTTGATTTGGTTCTTGATTTATCCTTGATTGGATCTTAAAAATACAGTTTGATCATATCTTATTGACATATCAGTGGCAGTTTACTAGTGGGAACATTCTACAATTTAAAAGTAAGCAGAAATGTTCTCACCAGAAAATAAATAGCAGCTGTAAAATAAAAGGAACAGTTTTCTAGTTGTTTTTTTTCGCCTGGCAGCATGTTCCTTAGTTGAACCCTGTTTAAACACGCTTCAGGATAGGGTCACACGGCTGTGATTGAGGGTCCCCCTGCAACTTATTAGACAGCTTCATTACAACCCAGACGCCTATTTCACAAATTACCTGTACAATTAGATCAGGGGGCATTTACTTTAGTGGAAAATTAAGCGTCCCCCCATCCACAGCAAAAAGAAAATTGCACTAGTTAGATTCAATCTAATTTAAAGAAATGCCAAATATATGTCATTTGTGTGCACTTAAAACACACACACATGCACACGCAAATACACGCACACACACACACACACACACACACATCCATCATCCATTATGAGAAAACACTTAACATTAACTTTAATACTCTATTATGATGTTTGAGTCCTTTGTGCAGGAGCCTTGCTCACTTCCCCCGGCTGGCATGAAAAAGCCTTCTCTGCTGCTTACTTCTGCTTCATTGATGATTCATAACTCAAGTATTAAATGCCCAGTGGATACTAGCACACAGCTTTATTCAAATAGGGAGGGTTTAGAAGAAAAAAGTTCTTAAAAGTACCACGTTATGCATTTGAAGGAACAATGTGTCTCTTCAGCAAAAAGCTTTTTGATCTTATGTATGTAAGCGTTTGTGTGTGTGTGAGCGTGTGTGTGTGCGTGCGCTTATGAAGGCATGGTGTGCATGTGCGTGAATGCATGCGTGTATCCATGTGTTAGCGTGCGTGTATAGAGTCTTGGTCATTACTTTCAAGCAAAAAATATGTTCTTTAGCACCATCTTGTGACTTAATAGTTAAACTGCCTCAATAACAAGTTTTAAGATAATTGTCCAGTTAAATGATGAACATAATTTATTAAGAGCATCATTTAATTGAACAAGAAACACAGGTGAGATGAGACACAATGGAAAACATTTGATTTCTGTGTTTTGTATTTAGAGATGTTAGATAATATTATTGGTAATATATTTGACAGGTAGTGCTTCGACATGACCTTGAATACATTACCAAGACATATTGCTATGGACGTGACCTATGAAGACGAACATTTAAACCTACAGCAAAGTGGTTGGAAAATCATACTTTCTTGTTAATGAGAATGTGGATATTATGTGGATGTGGATTTATGTGGATGTGGACTTTGTGGATTTGTCATCCTTGAAAACCACAGGGTAACTCCTGATGTCAGGGGATATTACGAAAGGCGAATACATGGCAAAGACAAGCCGCACATAGGCACGTTCTAAACCATTTCGCTCTAGACACTGAGAAGTACACTAGTCTGAAGATAATACACCACCTGTAGAGAAAGCACCTAGACCACCAAAAGAAAACCAAGCCTCACTGTTCATCTCGTCATTGTCTTTGTCGTCGATCTTTTATAAATAATTTCTACAGGGTCTAATTCATTCACTTCCAAGCGATGCTTTTAATGCAACGGCAAACGCAAAAAACGGAGCTAAAGCCGAGGTTTCGGATTGGAATTATATTTAGCCTGTTTCCCATTCGGCCAGTGAAGCACACGGGACGACTACTCCTCCTCTGTGATACATGTAGCCCGTAATGGTTCCCTCTCCCTCGCTTCAATAGCAAATATCCGCTCCTCCTCCATTACCGGTCGCGCCTACAATGCTACATTAGCGTTAAGCGTTTCCCCCTCTCTCTCTCTCTCTCTCTCTCTCTCTGGTCGGGCCCGATGTCTAGACGTTACGCAGCAGCCACGTCGGGGGGGAGAAGGAGAACTGGGAGAAGTAGTTCCACCACCAGGGCTTCTCCTGGCGCTCCAGGCCCCCCTCGCCGAGCTCCACCGCCCCGTAGCGCTCAAACTGGTTGTAGGGGTCGAAGCGCTCCCAGGAGTCGGCCATTGGGAAGAAGTGGTCGTCGATGTCGGGCTCCACCGGAACCTGATGGAGGGGAGAGGAGGCAGAGGAGGGGGGGAGGAGGGAGGAGGGGAGGGGAGGAGGAGGAAGGATGAAGGACGGCGGAGAAGGAAGGGAGGAGGGAGGAGGGAGGGGAGGAGAGAGGAAAAGGGGGGGAAGGGAGGACGGGAGGAAGAGAGGGAGGATGGAGGAGGAGAGAGGGGGGAAGGAAGAGGAAGGAGAGGGGAAGGAGGAGGGGAGGAGGAAGGGAGGACACAGATAAAGGAAGGGAAGGAATATAAACAAGGTTGTAGATGAGAGTGCTGATGAGGACAGCAGAGATGCTGAACGGTCGCTGCCGTCATCCCTTTGATTCAAATTGAGACTTTCTTATATCTTTCCACTCTACCGACGATATTGATTGTTGAAGATTGATTTCGGGAAAGACACCGACGCTAATTAAGAAGCGGTTGGATGGGTTTCATGCACTTTAAATGATTCTGACCAAACACGATGGCAGCAGTAGATAAAAAGTTACTTATAAACACGACAAATTTTATGTATGCAATGGAGAGTCGAAGGTATGCATTGTTAATCCCATGCCTTAGGAGGCACTCTACGGCACCTGTTAAGGGTCCCTTGTAACATTGTTCTGGTGCTAGTAAATCAGAGTTAAAATGGATACATTCTAACAAGTTATACTTATTTTATATAACAAACATTATAACAAACATGACAACAATCACAAGACAAGCGACATCCAAACAACCACGTGCTGGCGTACAAACAAATGACATAGTGTAGCTTTCACCTTTTTCAGGACAAAGTCGACCACCCCGGCCCTGACCATGTTGTGGGGCAGGCGGACGCGCTTGGAGACCCGGGAGTAGCCCTTGGCCGTGGCCGTCAGGATGTGGATTCCGGGGTTCAGGAGACGCCAGTAGTCCCCGTCCTCCGCTGGAGGAAGTCACAAGACACAGGCACGGAGATGAGGACAGAGGTAAACAGACTGCCTTCATATGGCGCTTTTCTAACCAGTGGCCCCTCAAAGCGCTTTACAATATTGCCTAACATTCACCCATTCATGCACACATTCACACACCGACGGCGGAGTCGGCCGCGCAGGGCGACAGCCAGCTCGTCAGGAGGCGTCTCGCTCAGGGACACCGTGACACTCAGCTAGGAGGAGCCAGGGATCGAACTAGCAACCTTCAGGTTACCAGCCACCCCGCTCTACCTCCTGTTTGTAGAGCGGGTGTTGGTGCTTGGCACTTGGTTCTATGAACCTCCTGACTGTACCGACCACGATATGTTGTTGTTTCTCTTTCTTCTGACAGATGTACTTATCGTAAGTCGCTTTGGATAAAAGTGTCTGCTAAATGCCCTGAATGTAAAGGTAAATGTATCTCATTACACGCGTATCAACAGTGTGAACACATAGCAACACAAGATGAGGACAAACTCAGGTAGGATTCCACCGAGGCAGGCGATACTGTGACCTGGGGACGAGGAGGAAGAGGAGGAGGACGAGGAGGGCGCGTCTACCTGTGGTCACGTCCTTCCTGATTCCCCTGACGGCGATGGTGGCTCCTTTGATCCCATAGCCGTCCATGTCCCTCACCACGCCCTTAATCCCCCGATGGACCTGGGAGGGGAGGGGACGTCTCAGTCACACTGCTAAACCAAACTAATACCTGTTGACCTCGCACACTCACCGACTCCATGAAGCTGAGCAGAGCCTCCTTGTTGCGTTTCCACTCGGGGTACAGCTCTGCCTCGGAGGGGAATTTATCGCAGCCAAGCTCCACCGTGATCTCCATGCAGTTGGTGTGCAGGTAGTTGAAGTCGGACATACCTGCGACCAGAACAGAGGTTGTGAGAAGGAGCACAATTGATGGAGAATAATTTCGTTTTTAAGACGCTTAGGACACAAAATATTAGATTTGTTTTACAGCATGATCATGGGAAGATAAAGACAGCAAAGTTACCAAGAAGGCATTCAAGGAGACAATCGGTGAAGAAGATTCTTACAGGAAAACTTTGCATTGCGGGTAGTTAATACAAAGGTTACAATGTTTAACTGCAATATACTATGGGGGAAGTGAAGTCTGCGAGGCTGCAAGACAGTCAAAGGAATCTACAAAGAAGTCAGTCGACTGGCATGGCCTTAGCATTAGACTTTGAGGCTACAGTGGCAATTCAAACACAAACTATCTTAACACCTCTCAATTACAGAGAGGAAGGTAGGTATCTCTAGGTGCGGGGAGAATGAATACAATTACTTTAAAATGGAATAGTAATAACATAAACAAGGTAAATATAATTTGAATTTAATTGTATATCATAGTAAGATTAATAGTTCCACAACAACAATCCTTCATATCTCGGTTCTGAATGACTCTCAGACATGTGCAGACACATTCTAAGCCAAGCCTAAAAATTATACTCTTGGGTACTTGTACAATAAGATGTAATAAAAGTAGCTCGGATTCGGATGTGCTGTGCTTCAGGGCAGATGGTCCGGTCACTCACCGCCCGCGAAGCTGTACCATAAGGCCCCGTTGATGATGCCCCCGTTCCGGTAGAAGGATGCCCCACACCGGTCCGTGTCGTTGTTGGACATGGTGGCGTGGGAGTCCGCGTAGGTTCGGGCCAGGTGTTTGAAGGACTGGGGGGTCACCACCGGCACAGGGAGGGCAGTGGGAGGGAATGGGAACGCTTTTTATATTTGTTTGGTTTTGAAATCTTGTGTTTTTGTGGGAAAAAAGCAATATCGATTAATGTAAAATTGTTAAGGAAGAAAAACAATGCACAAATTGACCCATAACAACAATTAACATGTGCGTGTCTGTGTTTGTAGCAAACTTTTTGTCAGATTTTGTCTAATTTAATTTATCTACCGTTGCCCCATCCAGACCTTAACTGCCCCCCTCTCTATCTGGGATATTTTCAGTATGTTCTAGACTATATTTGCCTGCCCCGCCCACCAGTTCATCTGGAGTCGCGGAGAACATCCTCTCCTCCTGCGGGTGTCGCGAGAAGTCAAACGGATACGAGATAACGAGCTCCCCGCCGTGGAGGCTGGCGGACTGTACGAATGGAATGGCGCGGATCCACTTCATCACTGCATAGGTCTCTGGCGCCACCTACAGGCCAGCGAGGAAAAAATATGAAAAATAAGACTTTTATTAGTTAGCGTTCCAGAATACATGCTACGACTGATAATAATAATTATGATAATATAATATAACATAATATTTAAATATTAATTATTATTATTATTAATTACAATATTAATGATTATAATAATGACTACTTATAATAACAAAAACAGCAGCCACAACAGTATAACTATTAATATAGGTATAATAACAGTAATAAGGTTAAATAAAGTAGGCCTATTAATAAAACATATAATTATGCATATTGCCAGCTTGCAATATATATATATATATATATATATATATATATATATATATATATATATATATATATATATATATATATATATATATATATATATATATATATATATGTAAATAAGAACAACAATATAATGATAATAGTATTAATAATCATATAATCATAGACAGACAGACAGACAGACAGACAGACAGACAGACAGACAGACAGACAGACAGACAGACAGACAGATAGATAGATAGATAGATAGATAGACAGATAGATAGAATCTAAAATATATAACATCTAGTGTGAATATATATGCTTAAAAAAACATTTTTTTGAGAATGGAGTAGCTTGGTCACCTTCCCGAACCAGAATGAGTCGGGGATGGGGATGTGGTCGGTGCGGTAGTGTCGGCTGCGCCGGTTGCGGTACAGGACCGAGGTCAGGTCCGGAAAGTTCCGGTTCAGGTCGATGTTCTGAGCGTTGCCGCGTCCGTTGGTCCATCCGTTCATTAGTGGGCCCTGAGGAGTTCAGCCAGCTAGCACTGTTAGCACTGAGCTACATGCCAGCTAGCACTGTTAATACAGAGCTACCTACCAGCTAGCACTGTTAATACAGAGCTACATGGGCCAGCTAACACTGTTAATAAAGAGCTACATGGGCCAGCTAGCACAGTTAATACAGAGCTACATAGGCCAGCTAGCACTGTTAATACAGAGCTACCTACCAGCTAGCACTGTTAGCACTGAGCTAAATAGGCCAGCTAGCACTGTTAGCACTGAATTAAATAGGCCAGCTAGCACTGTTAGCACTGAGCTACATACCAGCTAGCACTGTTAACACAGAGCTACATAGGTCAGCTAGCACTGTTAGCACTGAGCTCCATACCAGCTAACACTTTATGCACTGGGCTACATACCAGCTAGCACTGTTAACACAGAGCTACATATGCCTAATAGCACTCTTAATAAAGAGCTACATGCACCAGCTATCACTGATAATACAGAGCTACAAAGGCCAGCTAGCACTGTTAGCACTGAGCTAAATAGGCCAGCTAGCAATGTTAACATAGAGCTACATACCAGCTAGCACTGCTAATACAGAGGTACATAGGCCAGATAGCACTGTAAGCACTGAGCTACACACGCCAGATAGCACTGTTAGCACTGAGCTACACACGCCAGCTAGCACTGTTAATACAGAGCTTAACACGCTGGCTGTTAGACATTAGTGGTTATTTAATTTTAGGAAAACATATGAATTCAGTATGAATATGAGTAAATTGAGGAGTTAAATGAGTAAATTGAATTGAGTAAAAATGTTAAGATGTCAAAGATGATGACCATGTATCCGATGTTGTGGCAGTTAAGACACAACCTTACAAATGTGTAATATCATACACATTTATTTAATGTCCAATCTATCCAACAACTATTGTGCAAAGATAGATTTTATATATTTGTCTCATATTTCACATTCATAAAAATATGGCAAAGAAACTAATGCAAATCAGTGGAAATACATTTGTAAAATATATATGTCATAATATATATGTCTTAGACAAATGTATTTTTCTCTCAGATGTGACTTTTCTTCACACATTACTTATTGCTTTATACAATTGCTTAATAAACTACCAAAGCAGTTTATTAAGAAAACCAGACAGACAGACAGACCATGCATCAATGTCTATCAGTGGCTAAACTCAAAAAACATTCAGTGCATTGCATTATAAATATTTTTGTAGAAAATATTTGTCAATCAAATTTTAGCAAGCAATATCAAATTCACTTTGCATTCTATTAAATATTGCTATGCAGCTGTCTTTAATATAAATCTTTGCATACAGAAGATCATTCCAATATCTTTCTGTATGCAGAGGTGTGCTAAGATGTAAGGGTAACATCTGAGGCCCTTTTAAACGTACAAAAATTTGAAGGTTATGTCAGACTGACATGACGTTGAATGAACAGGAAAGGATAGGAATAGGAATTGGAAAAGTCCCAAATGCACTGCATGCATCACCAAAAAGATCCGGAAATCCCAACTGGAAAAACAAATGATGGAAATGGAAATTATGAACAGATTCAGCAGGGGGCGATAGTGGTCACATTTCCTCAGAGGGTTCAGTTGGATGAGGGGTCCCTGAGTTCAGGTTAGCTAGACAGAGAGATGTCTGTCTGTCTTAAAGGGGACATATTACGCCACCAGGTGTGAGTGGGATTAACCTTACAACCGTTTTGAAAATCTGCCCCATGTGACATCACTAGTGGGCGTGTCCACCTAGATCTGTGCTGGATAGAGCAGTCTACCAGCCTAACCATTGGACTGAAGTAAACATTGCTCATCTATCCAGCACAGATCTAGGTGGACACGCCCACTAGTGATGCCATATGGGGCAGATTTTTCAAAAAGGCTTGTAAGGCTAATCACACTCACACCTGGTGGTATAACATGTCCCCTTTAAGACAGTCAGACAGACAGACGGAGCAGACAAGCCATGCGGGACAGAGGCGGATAATGGAAGGTTGATCTTTCTTTTTTTTTCCTCAATCTTAACAGTATTTACTTCCTGGTGGTTGGGGTCCCAGTCGCTGCTATCCTCTACCTCGGCGGCCGCCAGCTCGTAGCCGTCGGGGTTCATGGAGGCCAGGATGTGGATGCGTGTGGTGTTGACCAGCGCCTGCACGCGCTCGTTGCCCAGCGTGTACTCGGAGCACAGGTACTGGGCCAGGTAGATGAGCAGCTGGCGGCCCAGCACTTCGTTACCGTGCATGTTGCCCACCAGCTTGATCTCCGGCTCCACTGGGAAGGAGTGAGAACAGGAAGGGAGATGGTGAGAGACCAGAGACGGGTGAGGCGGGGCAGGGTCGGGGGAGTAGGTTGAGGGGGAGAGACGTCAGGTCGGTCGGGGAGATGAAGACAGTGGACACTAAGATAAGAACATCTGTGTTGCCCATTAGCTTAATCTCAGGCTTCACTGGGAGGGGGCGAGGGGAACAGGAAGGAAGAAGAAGAATCAACAAATAAACAACAACCATATTTCTCTGGAGCCCGTTCATATGTGTGAATAAATGTTGCGCATTTTGACTAAGGGTTACTGGACATAGTAAGCTTTTACAACACATATTCTACGTGAAAAGTAATATTTTTAGAATTTATCCGGAGTCCCCCCACAAGTGTCAATCAAGGGGTCCCCAATTTTTTCCAAAAAACCCCCTTTATGTCTGTTACCGCGGCGACTAGGTCCGGACTCACTGAGCTCGTGTTGCCCGGGGTTACGGGAGAACTCGATGGCCAGCAGGTCGCGGCCCTCGGTGCTGCGGCCCAGGCTGTAGACCTGGGCGATGTGGGGGCACTTGGCGGCGGTCCTCTTCAGCAGGCCGTACATCTGGCCGTTGGTGGTGTAGGTGAACTGGATGATGGTGCTGGGCTCCTCTGGGGACAGGCTGGCGAACGACTGCTCCTGTCTGGCTGGAAGGAGGGGGGGAGGAGGAGGGAGGAGGGAGGAGAAGGAGGAGGAGGAGGAGGAGGAGGAGCAAAGACATGAGAAAAGTTAAAGAGAGGAGAAGAGAGAGAAGGTAAGGTAAAGAGGAGGAGGAGATGCAATGTACAATAAGTACATTTGTCAGAAGAAAGAGAAACAACAATATATCTCTGTCGGTACAGTAAGGATGTTCTTAGAACAAACACTAACAATCACTAGGTTAAACAATTCCCCGTAGACAACAAAGATAGCTAGGATAAGATGCTACCAAATGCTAAGTACTATTTTTTAGTTCCAGAACGTACAACATACACTAGTGCTTAAGAGGGGTGGGGGGGGTGTTGCCATGAGGTGTTGACGCAACACCTCATGGTTATATCACCATACCTGCCCACTATATCGTGCTGCAAACCTTTTTGCTGCTATTTCTTATCGCACATATTTGACTGCGTGCATTCCACACACTTAGAGAGCGAGATTGATTTGATCTATTGGTCTTTATCCTGTTATCACACCGGGTTAGGCTAGCAACCTTTCAGCCCGGCCAGCGGGTCGTAGCAGCCCTCCTCCTTGCTGGCGAAGAAGCGGTCGCAATCCAGGAAGTAGGGCCAGGCCATGTCGATGGACTCGAAGGCGTGGCCGCAGTGCCGCCGCAGCTCCTCGCACGTGCTGCGGCAGGGCTTGACGGCGCGGTCGCCCTGGCAACGGGGAGCCAGCACGGAGCAGCCCACCATCTGGATGTCCGGCGAGCACTCTGCGTTCAGCAGGCCGTGGACCACCGTCAGCAGGAGGTACTCCGGCCCCGACTCGGCGTCCAGCTGGGTGCGGTGGCCCAGGATGTTGGGGTAGATGGTCCTGTTGGGGGGGAGGAAGGGGGAGGCATTAGGGGGGCATTAGGGGGGCTTGTGGCCCAGGATGTTGGGGTGGATGGTCCTGTTGGGGGGGAGGAAGGGGGAGGCATTAGGGGGGCATTAGGGGGGCATGTGGCCCAGTAGGTTGGGCTAGATGGTCCTGTACTGGGGAGGGAGGGAGGGGGAGGGGTAGGGAGGGGGGTGCATTGGGGCGGCACGCGGCTCAGGAGGTAGGGCAGGTCGGCTGGTAACCGGAAGGTTGCTGGTTCGATCCCCGGCTCCTCCTAGCGGAGTGTCGAGGTGTACCTGAGCGAGACGCCTCACCCCGACTGCCTCGACGAGCTGGCTGTCGCCCTGCGTGGCTGACACCGCCGTCGGTGTGTGAATGTGTGCATGAAGGGGTGAATTATGGAACACAGCCTGTGTCATGAGCAGACGTAGCTCATTAGTGTGTGTGAAGTGTTGTTATTCGTGTGTATATCAGTGTGTATGATGTGTAGTTATTAGTGTCTATATCAGTGTGTGTGGGACCCACCTGGAGTACTCCATGTTATTGCAGTAGCCCAGGTTCAGCTCTGTGCATTTAGCTGTGGGAAAAAAGGTTTAGATAGTTGTTTACAATTACATTTAGGGCATTAAGCAGACGCTTTTATCCAAAGAGACTCACAATAATTACATTTATTCAGAAGAAAGAGAAACAACAATATATCGCTGTCGTTACAGTAAGGATGTTCATAGAACCAAGTGCCAAGCACAAACAGTTGCTAGGATAACCGATTTGGATTTGATTATCAGATTACATTAATTTGTATATTATTGACAATTTGTGTAAATACGTTTACGGTAATTTATGTGATACCACTACCTTCATGTAGTTATGTTTAATAACAAGCAATCTTGAAAGAACATTGATAAATTTGACAATTTTACATAACTTGTTATAGGTACATTATGTATCGCCTATCATTCATTCGATGCCACTGATAAATACTTAGATTAATGGATTTTTAATAGAACCTACGTTTTTCCTCAACTGCTCCATTGTTACTGCATGGTCCTGTGGAAAAAGAAAATAGCAAAAATGGCAAATCAGTAGAGCCACCAACATCTGTCCCTTCAGGCAGGGAGGATAAGATCCGCTAGGGGGCGACAGATTCAAGCGTAACAACAGCCAAGCCGGACAGGGATAAGATAACTAACAACATACTTCGCGAACAGCTTTAGTGAGTAAATGGATGTAACTAATACGTCCAACGTGTTCACAACAACATCCAAAAAGCTGGATTCGTTTTTGACAAACGCAGACTTTCATGGCAAACGACGATCAATGCATGACAGCGAGGCAACATGCGCCGAAATTAACTCGGAACTGTGTTATACAGTATGTAAAAAACGATGCATTCGGCTCATTCTAACAACTTTACAGCACAAAGCAGCGGATACCAGACATGCAACCTTATCGCCGTGTAAGCACCTACTTGTAATGCCTTTAAAAGTACTTTTTCCAAATTCAAAATCTTTAAAGTGAGTTGACCTTACCCACGTTGTCTCCCGTCCCGCAGTGCTGCGGTGGGGCGCACAAACATTGAGTGAGCGAAAGAAAGAGCACGATTTGTGCGAAATGCATGTTGCAGTATTACGCAGCCGAGCAGGGGTTTGCGATGTGGCACTGAGTCCAGTCTGCGTGTGGACCTCCAACTTCCCTCCTGCAATTAACCACCAGCGGATACCTCGTTCCTTTGTTTTCGCGGAGCATCCCTTCGCCGACAGATGTGTGGCTCTGCATAGAATTATGGCTTTGCATCTGCAGCGATCATGTTACACAGCAAATGGGAACACTCGGGCAAGAGCGCTGGGGAGGGAAGGTTCATGTTGAGGGTGGGATAAGCGCGTTCATTTGAGTTTTGTTTGACGTTAGGGGTGATCGAAGTTATGAACTTTACGCATGAAACAAAAAAAAGAGTCACGGTAAATGACACACATGTCTTTAATACAAAAAAGCTGTACACATACATGACGTGATGTGGACAGAACATCTGATCGCCTCAAATCCGATCCAGTCCACTTCAAATGTGTTTCTAGAGCATGCGACTGCAATGTGAGGAACAGTCAGCAAGAAGATCAGACCTCCATTGAGCACTAAGACCTGAAGTCTTTGTGGCTCCAGAGTCAAACCAGTTCATTCAGGTCGTAACGTGCCAACACACAGCATGTACTTCACCAAGAGACACATCATCCCTCCCAACCATCCAATATTATCCAGAGTGACTTACAAACCACTCACACACCGACAGCGGAGTCAACAATGCACAGCCAGCTCGTCAGGAGCAGTCAGGGGGGGGCGTCTCGCTCAGGGACACCTTCGGCACTCAGATAGGAGGAGCCGGGGGATCGAACTAGCAACCTTCCGGTTACCAGTCAAACCCTCTCTACCTCCCTAGCTATGCCAACCCCCAAACCAAACCCTAAAGGCGTCCACCCTTCAGGAGACGCTGCTCAGGGGCCTCTGGTCCCCCCGTCCACGTCCGTCATGCTGCTGGCGCTGTGGGTGGAGAAAGAGTAGCGGTCCCGTCTCAGGATGCGGTGGCTGATGCCGACCAGGGCGGTACGGTACTGCTGGCGGAGCAGCGAGTAGACGAAGGGGTCGCTGGCCGCCTTGGCGTAGGCCAGGCACTTGGCAGTGATGCCCCACGGACGAGGGATGTGGACCTGGGGCACCAGCTGGGCGATCCTGGGGACGGAGAAGGTAGAGAGCTGAAAGGGGGACGGCACGTGGCTCAGGAGGCGGAGCCGGTCGGCTGGTCACCCGAAGGTTGCTGGTTCGATCCCCGGCTCCTCCTAGCGGAGCGTCGAGGTGTCCCTGAGCGAGACGCCTCACCCTGACTGCTCCCGACGAGCTTGGCTGGTGGTGTGTACGGGGAATGAGTTAACCTAGCGATTGTTAATACTGGCACTTGGTTCTAAGAACAGCTTTACTGTACCAACAGTGATATATTGTTTCACTTCTTATGACAAATGTACTTATTGTAAGTCGCTTTAGTTAAAAGTGTCTGCTAAATGCCCTAAATGTAAATGTAAATGTAGTGTGTGAATGAATAAAAGCGTCAGCAAAATCCCTTAAATGTAAACAAATGTAAGACCTGGTTTGACTGTATCCTGTATATGTGGGTCATACACTTTGTCATGAACTAGCTTGTAGTTCATGACAAAAAGGGGAGGCCACACAGAAAGTTTAACTGAAGTATATTTATTTAGAAACAATAACCTCTGTAAAGAGGTTATTCAAGGTCATCACAGAGGTGATCCAGAGGTCTTCAACGTGTTCCAGGCCAGGGACCCCTGGGCTGATAGTGACACTGTGACGGACCCTCTATTTCATATTGATTTGCTTCACCACCACAAGTTAATGAATATTTTTTGGTAGACCCACCATTGACGTTCACTAACACACCCAAAGCTCAATAATTAATAAACACACACACCCACACACACATACGCATGCACACGCACAAGATAACAACACAATAATAAAGTGTAGAGTGGTCTAAAGTGCCATGTGTAGAAGTGGCATCCAGCATCGTATACATGCGTCATTACAGAGTACATATTTTAACTTTTGCAAGAGAGAGGTCTCCGCTTTAATCTGTAAGAGAACCTTTGGGGATTCATTGAGTTCTTAGTGGCGGCGTGGTGAGGTGGCTATTGAGGGTTTGATCACTAATGTACGCAGCCTTTAGACCCTTGAGCAAGATGGCTGAAGATTCTTAGTGCCCTGCTGCTCCATTCAACACCCAATCGGATTAAAGCTTCATGAAAAACGACTTAGCAATTGTTA
Source organism: Pollachius pollachius (assembly GCF_949987615.1). Classification (NCBI taxonomy): domain Eukaryota; kingdom Metazoa; phylum Chordata; class Actinopteri; order Gadiformes; family Gadidae; genus Pollachius; species Pollachius pollachius. The sequence goes on along the minus strand of NC_136935.1, from coordinate 50,842,844 downwards.
TGTATGCAATGGATAGTCAACAGTATGTATGTTATTCCCATGCCTTAGGGGGCCCTTAACGGCACCTGTTGAGTGTAACTTGTAAAAATGTTACAAGACAGTGTAAGATTGTTACAAGTATGCAACGTCACAATAACAATGCATATTGTTGACCACCTGTGTGTGTATGTGTGCATGTGTGTGTGTGTGTGTGTGTGTGTGTGCATGTGTTACATGCACATCCTTACACACGGGTGTGTGTAAGGATACATGACACCGATGTCTAATGGGTGTGTGATGTAATGTAATGTAGATTCCCGTAGCAGTTACCTTGTTATCACATAGGGAGCGAAGCACACTATAAAAGACCCGATGAAGAGGCAAATCTTTTTAGAGGCACGATGACTCCTCTTCCTTTGCTCCGCCAGACATCTTTCTTTAACACTGTAGAGAGAGAGAGAGAGAGAGAGAGAGAGAGAGAGAGAGGGAGAACAGTGAGAAAGTCAGCTCCACCTATCCTTGGACATGCTCTATCAACTGGCATTCCCAGGGCCGTTTCTGGCTATATGCGGACAATGCTTCTGCATAGGGCCCCAAAGACACAAGGGGGCCCCAAATCTTCCATTCCAGCCTTTTATTTGGTCAGAAGTTCGGGATGTCGGGGAGCCCCAGTGTTTCCCATTGATCGTCATTTAGCGTGGGTTTAAATTGCGGAGGACAACTTCAGATTATTGGTTTGAATTCTTGGCTCTTTTCCTCTTAAAGGATTTGACCCCAGGTTCATTCTTGCTATCGTCAATGTGGAGGTGTAAATAAGCCATGAATTTAGTTCAACTTAACCCCTTTCGTGGTGCAGGCGTGTTACTTTATGTGTCAGTTGGCGGGCCATTGACATCCATTCTGTACAAAACCAGTGATTAGCAGCTCTTAGAGCTGATTCTTTTTTTTGGTTAGCGCATACAAGCCCTGGCTAGGTTGTTTTCTCAAATAGTGCCACAAAAAAATTAAAACTAGTCCTCATGTTTCAATTTGGTTTTTATTCGCCACTAGGCATGGTCATAGACTTTGAGACTGAGGCCCATCCTGACATAGAAATTGTCAACAATTAACCTGGTTCTAGGCATCCGGCAACACCCTTTAAAGTGCATTTGATTGATGCATTTAAATGTAAAACTTATTCCGCCCTTAGAGAGTTTGTAATCCCCCAGCATAGATTCAGAAATGCGGGGCCCCTAAACAACATTCTGCATAGAGTCCCCAAAAAGCTAGTAACGGCCCTGGACGTTACCATTGACCGAGTGTCTCCCTTTACCTGGGCTGAATATCCACCAACAGCAGCAGCGTCTGCACCGTGATGACATCTATCCTCTTACAGTGGAACCTGGCCACCCTCAGGACCTTCAGGTAGGAGATGGTCATGACGGTGAGGCACAGCAGAAAGCCGCTACCGTGCAGCACCGCGGTGAACGCCGCGAAGGCGCCCAGCTGCGAGGGTCCCACGGTGCCGCTGTTGCCGTCCCTCTTCCCGCCATAGTGCAGCGTGCACGAGGCGTAGGTGTGGCTGTATCCGCCCCAGGACATAACCAGCTCCGAGAGGGAGAAGGCTGCGGAGTGCAGCCACGAATACGCAATTATGATGAAAGCCTCCCTCGGTCCCATCCTGGTGGAGTAGCTGAGAGGGAAGACCACCGCGACCCACCGGTCCACGCTCAGAGCCGCCATGGAGAGCATCCCGTTGGAGGTGAGGAAGGTCTCCGAGAAGCTCACGGCCTTACAGTAGGCGTCCCCAAATGGGTTCTCCCGGGTGGCCACCCCCACGAAGGTGGCCGGCATGTTGATGAGGGTGAGCAGGATGTTGGAGGAGGAGAGGTTGAGGACCAGTATACCCGGCACGTGGGCGCGGATGTCCGCGCTCTGGAGGAAACAGAGCAGCACCGAGAGGTTTGAGACCAGCGAGACCACCGCTACCACCATGAGGACAAGCTCCAAGAGGAGCTCCGTGACGTTCATCTCATCTCGAGACGTCCCGCCGTGGACGACATTCCCAAGAGCCGCGAGAGAAAGTTCCCAAAACGGGCGAATTTGAGGTCATTACGCATTCATGACGCAAAGTTGTTGGGAGTACAAGAAGGGAAGAGCTGTCCAGTGTGCTGAATCCTCGCACGGCTTCTTCTTCTGTTTGTAAAATAAAAAACCGTTTTTATCCATTTTAGTTATTTAAGAGTGAAGTTAACTTCGCCCCGGATCCATCGCCGCGAAGTGATGGAGTGCGGTGTGTGGTGAAGCCTACTTGGCATCGACCATGTGAGAAGTGGCGAAGCTCTGCCAACCCAAAGATGATGACGCGCGCTGAGCGCGCACTGGTGAGTCTGCGCGCTCAGCAATAGCGGGTTCATGTGATCATTGAACTGATTTATTTAATGTTTTGCAATACTTGCTACAAAAGACGTTAAGTAGCCTATACAGTTATACAATTGTAGGAACTCTTATGATTAACACCCTATAATGTATTGAAGTAGGCTAGTAACCAGAATTCCAGGGTACCAAAAAAGGGGTTTATTTCCACATGTGCGTAATACCTGGTTATTATGGGCCCACCTGAGATCAGAAGAACATTCCATATATTCACTGATCTCCTAGCAAACCCAAATCGGAGGATGATTCTCTCTCTCTCTCTCTCTCTCTCTCTCTCTCTCTCTCTCTCTCTCTCACTCTCTATCTCTCTCTCTCTCTCTCTCTCTCTTTCCCTCTCTCTCTCTCTCTCTCTCTCTCTCTCTCACCCATTTTGAACTTCAGATCTTTTGTCACTGCTGTGTTGATCTCTTCTCTGGCATGGAGCAAGGGAGGGCTTGGCAATGTAATGTACACATTGTATCACATACTCATATTCACGGTTGAAAATGAGTATGTGATACAAGGAGTAGTATGTGATACAGGAGTATTGTTATGTTGGTGATATTGTGATAATTTTGATAATCCTGAGAGAGAATAATTCTGGGGATATTGGGATAATAATATATGTACATTCATGTATTCTACGTGTGAATTGTACACCGAACATTGCTGCATCTTAAGAGCCTAACTAAGAGGATTCATTAAACAGGGCGAGCAACGGAGCTGAACTGATCCGTCAAGCGTTGCAGGACCAGAGGACTGAGAACGTGTTAATAAGGGGGAGGCGCTAATGAGCTAACGCTAGAACAGAGCGGCAAC
>NC_136935.1:50829652-50834652 GCF_949987615.1 Pollachius pollachius | reverse complement strand
ACGTGAACTCACACGCACACGCACACTCGCATACACCTTCCCAGTCACGCACACACACACACACACACACACGCACGCACGCACGCACGCACATTCTCTCTGTCGCAGGTACTTGCATGTGCAGTGGTAAAGCATTTCATGATGATTTTATAAGTTATGAATACTTGGGAGTAACAATTTAAAAAGGGAGACGAGAAGAAACCAATGTGGGAACACTGAATTATTCAATCAGCCTCTCTGTGGATAACGGTTCAGGCTGACAGCATTTAGAGAGAGCGAGAGAGAGAGAGAGAGAGAGAGAGAGAGAGAGAGAGAGAGAGAGAGAGGAGTCAAACTCAAGGTATGAGTCAGCGTCTGCCAGAATCGGGGGCAGGGGGAGGGGGGGGAGGGAGGGGGGGGGAGGGGGGGGAGGGAGGGAGGGGGAGGGGGGGAGGGAAGTGGAAAGACAGAGGGAGACAACACTGGAATTTTGCAACACTATTATTGGAGTCCTGACAAAGGAATTGTGTGTGTGTGTGTGTGTGTGTGTGTGTGTGTGTGTGTGTGTGTGTGTGTGCGTGCGTGCGTGCGTGTGTGCGTGTGTACGAGTGTGTGTGTGTGTGTGAGTGCGTGTGTGAGTGTGTGCTGGTCTTGTTGTGCGTGTTGTGTGTTTATTTATCGTGCTTACGAGTGGTGATCTGTGTTGCATGATCTGCTTGAGGTCGTCCAAGTTTCAGGCTTTAAATGTTTAACTACGGAACAAAAACAGCTTACTTTATCCAACAGAAGGGAGTGTGTGTGTGTGTGTGGGGGGGGGGGGGGGGGATTCTCCTTCGGTCTTTATGGATGAGCCTTTCACGGGAAACCTCGTAAAAAACAGATTGGAACTTTCTCAGGAGTATTAAGCAAGGCATTCAGTCCAGAAGCCATCAAACATTCAAAGTGGTGGAGCATTAAACTTACTCTCTGGAGCCATGTAACGCCGCGGTATGGCTTAGGGCAGAATCGGACTTGCATCATTTACATCACTTACATAAGTTAGTGAGCCTACATGAACCCATATAACATGAACTTGTGGACCATACGGGCTGAATGTACCACAGGCGACCTGGTTTGTCATCGTATCCATTAACACTCTCACATCGCATCGAGAAACAGCATGCGAGTGTAAAACACACAGCAGAGTCCAACGTGATGATTATAGGCAGGTGGATTAGCCAACACAACACATGGTTCTACTTAGAACTCGTAACTGCTTGGATTCAAAGCCACAGGGAGCAGTTGTGTGTGTGTGGAAGTGCACGTCCGTGTTTATGTAGTCGTTTTCATTGCCCTAGAATGGTACTCTTGCACAGTGTGCAAGACTATTACACCGTTTTCATATATATTGTTATTATTAGTTTTAAATTAATGTTGATGTATTGGCTAAATGTCTTTAATACGCATCTCAGGATAAATATGGGGAGAATATGGTTATGTTACACACAGATAAGCTGGGATTTATATTTTGAGGAGGGAGGCGGATGTTAATATAAATGGGTTTAAAAAATAATATTTTTTTAATTGAACAGAAATTAGAACTTTGGCGGACAATTGAAACAAATGTGTAGCCTCTGTTAACCTTTTATATGTTGTATAGGCCTATACCGTATTCCCTGAATACAATATTAGCTGTTTATGTGCAGAGACCTAAATGGATGATTACCGTGCTTTCATGCTCACCTCTAACGACTCTCCAGTCTGTCATTATAGGGGCCTGTAATGGCAGATACAGGGGCCTGTAAAGACACGCTGGGAACCTGTCGGCTGCCACGTCAGGAGAGACGGCCCGTGACTCAACACTGCTCTCTAGTGGCTACGCTCTCAGTTACCACTACTTTAACCTATACCTACAGGGACCTACTCATACCCAGGCGTTTGGTTCGGGCACAATTGGACCCTTTTACCACATCGTTCGAATGAACTTCCTGTTCCTGTCGGTTTAACATGATGCAGGTTTTGCTCATGGCCGACATATATTTACTGGACAGTTGTGTCTGTACTGCTACACTGCCATACCTGAATCGAGCAGACCCACAGTCAAATTTTATGAGCTACACTTCTGTTTTTCAGACTGTGAAATGGGCCCTTTAGTCCATCAGAAAGACTCACGAAACTATTGTACTGACTAAAAATAAAATAATGAAAACATTGGCCACTTTCTCTTTTCGATGTAGGCCCACTCTCGTTATTGAATGAATTTGACGTATCTGACATTGCTATGAAATAATATCAAATACCTTCAATATATTGTATGGTGAGTGTCTATACACATATTATTAGCCTGAACAATAAACGTGATGCTCTAAATGCAGTGTAATGCAGCTATGACTGCATTTATATAACTGGATCCTTCTCTTTCTCTCTCTCTCTCTCTGGGCTTTTCCTGGTTAACATTATTAAACAGAACATGGATGCATATGGATGTATACAACTTCATTATGACCAGTAATGTACGAGGTGGGGGAGGATTTAAACATTTAGGATTAAAATAATAAACAGTCCATGCACTCACACATGCAAGCACACACACACACACACACACACACACACACACACACACACACACACACACTCACACACACACACACACACACACACACATGCACACGCACACACACACACGCATGCACACACACACACACAGACAGACAGACAGACAGACAGAAAGACAGACAGACGCACATGCATGTATGAACGCACGCACACACACACACACACACACACAGACAGAAAGACAGATGGACACACAATCATACACGCACACACGCACACACCCACACACACACACACACAAACACACATGTAATTGCTGAGGCGGAGTCAACGTGGAAGAGGAAGTTTACAGTGCTGCCACGCCACTGAACCGGGGCCAAGGACCCCACTGTCATGGCCGACTGGGAGCCAGGGGACGGCGGCTCCTTGGAGGCAGAGGCTTTATTTTTGTTCTCGTTCGCGTTCCCAAATGACAGCCTTCTGCTGAGTTAATGTATATTTACCTTGCTGCCTCCACCTCCGCTCAAAGTATTTTAGAAAACGTTTTCGGCCACGCGCTTGAGGATGAAAAGGATGGCGGCATCACCATCGCGTCAACTCTGTCTTGGCTGTCCTGACATGTTTCATTTTCTCAGGGACCAACCTCATCATATATATTTACATTTACATTCAGGGCATTTAGCAGACGCTTTTATCTAAAGCGACTTACAATAAGTACATTTGTCAGAAGAAAGAGAAACAACAATATATCGCTGTCGGTACAGTAAGGATGTTCATAAAAACAAGTGCCAAGCACTAACAATCACTAGGTTAACCCATTCCCCGTATACAACAAAGATGGCTAGGATAAGACGCTACACAATTCTAAGTACTATTTTTAAGTGCATGGACGTACAGCATACAATACAACAATAACAATACAACATTCATACATCACCCCAAAGCCGATCGGTAAAACAAAGTAAAAATCCCAGCACTGATCTATCATTCTGTGTCGGGGGCCATCTTAGGTTTGCATGTTCTTTGTCTATTCTGGTCTGTCCCTCCTTGTCATTAGGACTGGTCTCATAATGACCACCAGGGTCTGGTGGACCGGACCAAACCGGACCAAACCGGACCATGGATCCGGATCCTGGTCCCAGCTGCCTCCGACGTTAGCGCGTCCCAATGGGCCGCCCCGTCAACAGCGGCCAAACACGGGCCCCGGAATGCCCAGTGGCCCCTGACCACAAGAGGGCCCCTCTAAAGGGCCTCTCCGGATTATAGTGGCGGAGAGGCTCGATTTGTTCCCTGACCAAACATACAACGTCTACAGGGGACGGACCCAGATGCTGTAATTGCTGACCTGGTTTCCTGGCTGGGACTGGGAGGCAGCGTTGCCCTTCGTCATCCAGTGGTCGACAGAAGGGACACATGAGGAGACCAAATTCCAGACTGGGTTGGCGTTGGGCTACATGTATTTATGTATACCTGTGTTACAGCGTCTGGTGTCTGTAGATGAATACATGTCATGTATGTGAGTGCCACAATGTTGAGCATATACTTTTAACAGTTTATAAATCCTGTATGGGAAACTATCCGCAGTATGGTAAATGAACTGCATTTTTGTGGCTCTTTTCTAACCAGTGGTAACCACTCAAATTGTTTACAATATTGCCTCACATTCACCCATTCATGCACACACTCACACACTGACGGCGGTGTCAGCCACGCAGGGCGACAGCCAGCTCGTCGGGAGCAGTTAGGGTGAGGTGCCTTGCTCAGGCACACCCTGACACTCAAATAGGAGGAGCCGGGGATCGAACTAGCAACCTGCCGGTTCCCAGCCAAACCGATTTACCTGCTGAGCCATAACACAGACATGTTATGCATCATTTGTGGTTGAGCATGGCCTGCTTGCTTGTGACCCTGGTACCCCTAAACCTCTTTATCCAAACCCGGACGCCTCCTTATGTGGATCAGTAGCGGACTCCACTGTGGACAAACTGGAGATGCTATTCTGCAGTAAGACACAGCGGCGGCTAGTTCCTGTCTCCCCACCGACCACTACGTTTGTTGTTACTGTTCCACTACCGCTGCATGTGGTGGTCATTGGCTGAACCATACCGTGACTGGCGCGCGTCGTGCCAGAGCTTCAACCACCTTGGATTTATTTGAGCTCACAGTTTACGCTCCTCTAAAATGACTTAAGGGACTTTTTCGGAGCGTTCTTCTGCCAGTCTGAGGGTTTCTAGGGTGGGTGACCGAAGCTCATTTGAACGTGAGTCTGCTCATCCCTTGCGGTTATTTAAATAAACTTTATTTGTTTATATGAGTAGTTGCTCCCTCCAAGACAAAGATGAGGTACTGGAAAAATAACTGTGAACGCAGGCAGCCAATTGGCTGAGCAGACGTCAGCTGACTTTCGGGTTTGAGTGGACCTTGAGTGACGTTATGTGTCCACATCATTGCAGACATCGGGATTTTGTAACAAAGTGACCTTTTCG
>NC_136935.1:50802152-50827152 GCF_949987615.1 Pollachius pollachius | reverse complement strand
ACACACACACACGCACACACACACACAAACACACACACACACACACACACACACACACAGGGAGTGAGGCATGCAACCGCATGTGCAATTGCACCCACACAAGAGAAACCCATTCTGAGCCAGACACACACACACACACACACACACACACACACACACACACACACACACTCACACACACACACACACACACACTATTATGGGGAGAAAAAGCTCTAAAGGAAAGGTCTCAGGAAGAAGACTCACCAAGTTCACCAGTGGTCCTCCAGAGTTCCCATACTTCCGGAAGACGAGGTAATGGAAAGAAGAACATATGAATACATAAAACTCGGTAATCACTTGCACCGGCAAAACAAACTAAAAACATTCATATAGCAACAGCCCAGCCCTCCCCTGCAGGAAGCTGGTTTCCAGCGTGAGCTCACGTTTATGATGGCGTCCGTCTGGATGTAGTCGATGTCCGAGTCTCGTATGCCCAGCTCCTTGCCGTCGCGCTGGGTGGTGCTCACTATCCCCGTGGTGACGGTGTTCTGCAGGGCGAAGGGGCTGCCGATGGCGACCACAAACTCACCGGGCCGGACGTCGGCCGATCGGCCCAGAGACAGGACCGGCAGCTTCTTCTGCAGGCAGGGGCCAGACACACAGACACACACGCAAGCAAACAGATGCACACGCAGACACAGACATGCACAGGCATGCACGCACGCACGCACATACGCACGCGCGCACATGCACGCAAACGCTCGCTCACACACAAACACGCATTAACACGCAGCCACACGCAGAGAAAGACAAAGATGCACACACACACACACACACACACACACACACACACACACTACGAGTTTTACAGAGCGTACTTGGTAGTCAAAGACCACACACACATACATGTACTCAGATTACTTTGGTAGATTTACAAGACCCTTAATATTTACTATAGGAGATACAACTATGGAGTTGTTTATGAAACTCTAGAGACTGTTTTGAAGAACAAAGATGATTAAAGGGGATTCATTGCAGACAGTAGAGGGAGGAAATGAGGGAGACGTGTGAAAGCTATTTCAGACGGAGGTGTGAGGAGCCAGCGATCGGCTCAGTATCTGAGTGTTTATCCCCTCTGGCTGTCTGGCGGAACAGATTCATTAAACAGCTTCATTAAACTGTTTCATTAAACACCTCCGACCGCGGCAACAGAAACCCATCATGTGTTGTGGTGCTTAGAGTTTAGAGAATGATACTGAAATATAAAACATGCTATAAATGCATTATGGGGATAGTTTTAGAGTGAGTGTTTTGAAATATCAAACAGAGACAGGGATACAGAAAGAAAGAGAGATGGAAAGTAAGGAAAAAAGAATGAAAGAGACAGAAAAAATTGAAGAGAGAAAAAGAGAAGGACGGAAAGAAAAAGGGAGAGACAGGAATAAAGAATGACAGAAAGAGATAGAAAGACAGAGAGACAAAAAGAAAGATAGGGAGACAGAAAGTTAGAAAGAGAGACAGAAAGAAAGAGAGACAAAGAAAAAACGAGAGACAGAAAGAAAGAGACAGAAAGAAACAAAGACAGAAAGGAGAGAAAAAAAGAGAGACAGAAAGAAAGTAAGAAAGAAAGAAAGAAAATAAGAAAGAAAGAAAGAAAGAAAGAAAGAAAGAAAGTAAAAGAGATGGAATGAAAGAAAGAAAGAGAGGGAGACAGAGAGAGAGACAGAGAGACACAGAGGAAGAGAGACAGTAAGAGAGACAGGAAGAGCCCCTACCTCGGCGGTGACCTTGATGGTGGCGATGTCGGACTTCCTGTCCAGGTCCTTGATGGTTGCCTCGTAGGCCTCCCCGCTGTGCAGACGCACACGCACGTGGGGCCGCCCGGTTACCGTGGCAGCGGGCGTGACCACGTGGGCGTTGGTGACGATCAGCCCCGACTGGGTCATCACGAAGCCAGAGCCGCTGGACAGAGGGACGTTACGGCCGTACAGAGGGTGTCTGAGCGGGGGGGGGAACGGAAATGAAACTGAAATTTTCTTTCCGTTTCAAAAAAAAACAAAAAAAACAATCCCCATCGACTTAAACATGGAATAGTATTCCACCAGTGGAGTCTACTAAACATATCACGTCACCATAACACCACCGCTGGTTTAAAAAACAAAATATTTTCAGTCATTTTAGAGTATGCATAATCAGGGCCCTCCCTTTAGTGGGTGTGAGTTAGAGAGGTGAAGAGAGAGAGCGAGAGAGAGAGAGAGAGAGTGAGGGAGTGGGAGGGAGACAGGGGGGGGGGGAGAGAGAGAGAGATCCAGAGGGCAGATTGGTGTGGGAGTGAGAGGAAGAGATTAAAATTAGTTGCTAAATTATTTAGTTTTATAGAGGAAATCCTGGTTAACTCCTGGGTTCAGCATTGGGTCATTTGTGACCTTTTTATTTCTCTATCTATATCTCTCTCACACACACACACACACACACACACGCACACGCGCACACACACACACACACACACACACACACAGACCATAATTGTACACAAACCCACCGCAGGTAGAGCTCGATGTGGACGACGGCCGGCGCGATCTTCTCCACCACGTCGGCGATGAAGTTGAACCGGTAACGGGCGCTGTTGGGGTGCAGGGCCACACGACCTGTAGCGACATGAACACACACCGTTCAGCCTCTCACCCTCACACTAGAGCCCTTACAGGACCTGTAGCGACATGAACACACACGTTAAGCATCTCACCCTCACCCTGGCCAGTCAGACCTCTCATTATACAGCAAAATATCAGTACACATGTTGTTTTAAATGGTAAATGGACAGCGCTTCTGTACCGGTGGTCACTCAAAGCGCTTTAAAATATGGCCTCACATTCACCCATTCATGTACACATTCACACACCGTCGGCGGAGTCAGCCACGCAGGGCGACAGCCGGCTCGTCGGGAGCAGTCACACATTCAGCCACACATTAGGGGCAAGGCTTCCAGGAAAACGGTTGATGGGTTGAGACGGCCCAATCAGGGTCGATCTGCTAATTGGCCCTACATCCTGGCCTCGGGGATCCCCCCCCACCCCCCCACTCTACACTTAACGACCCCTCTGGAGAGACTAGCCAACTGATGTATGAGCGGGGGGATTTAAATGACTTCCACCCCCGCCCTGTTCAAATCTACTGGACTGAGGTTAACACAACAAGGGACACAATGAACACAGTATGAGTGAGGGGAGGATCAAGATCCAGACGCAAGACAGGAGACATGAACATCCATAGCATCTGCATCACACACACACACACACACACACACACACACACACACACACACACACAAAATCTCTCTTGCTTCCATCTTGCCGAGCCAATGTCTGGTCAGAGGAAGATGAACCTGCAAAAGATAAACTCCTACCTGTGTCCGACGGAAGACAGGGTCCCTTGTTGATCCGTGCGACAGCGGGCAGTCCCTTCTGGATCACCTTACGGCTGGCTGCTCTCAGCTTGCACACGTTGCCATACGTCTTCCCATCACTGCCACACACCCTGTGGGTCGTCTTACACTGGCACGTCCGCTTCGAGGCCGGCCGCTTCAACGGACTGGAAAGCAGTTTACACTCCAGCCCCTGTCCGCAGGGAGGGTCGTTTTTGGCGCCACAGGCGTCCCCCTCCGCCCGGACGCAGACCAGGCAGCAGTTACAGTGGTCCGGCGCGTAGCCGCCGGGACAGATGGGACTGGGGCACTTAGTGACGTCACAACGGGGGGAACACTTGCTGGGTTTGGGGACCGCTGCGGTGGGGTGGTGTTGCGCGCAAAACAACACAACCACCACGAGGGAAAAGTGCATCGTTTTGGATTTTTAAACTGCAACTACAACGCGCAAATTAAATGTTAAAATGTTTAATTGTGCATGATAGGAGTTTCCCACCCGAGCTGGAAAAATTGGGCCGTTGGTTGAAGAGGTCCTTCTGTTAAAAAAAGTTTAAAGAACAAAAAACATGCTGCTGAATGTAACAGCTCCCAGTTGCCCTGATAATAGAACAGAAAAATAGTTTTTTTTTCAATCTTTGACGGATTTTCCAACTTGTTGCTGCACAGCTGACTTCTCATAGAGTCCACGACAAGGATCAAATGAAGCATCATTCCTCTCGGCGACTGCATGAAACCCAATATAAAAAACTTTGAGCCAGAAAAAAAGAATGTTGCGCAGGAGCACGACCTGGTGGTGGCAAGGGGGAAAAGCGTAGGCAAAAGCCAGTGGTGCGTCTGTGCGCATGCGCGTGTGTCAGACATAAACAACCAATCACAAAGGGGCCGCTCTGACCCTGAGAGCATTTACCATATACATATTTCATACCTGCCTTTCGAGTATAAAATATGCATTGGATTCAGCACATCTGCATTTCCAACTCACAAGCAGGTTTTACTTGGCTTCAAAGGTTAAAGTTATTGTGTCTAGTTTACATTAGTTTGTGCACATATTTTCAAATGAATAAGCTATCCTGTTTTTCCTGTCTTAACTGTTGAAGTTTAGAGTTTGAGATCAAGAGAGAAACAGAATATAAACCATCTTGAATTAGTGGTATTACTGGTCTCGCTGGTGTTCTCAAACGCTAACATTAATTACCATATTGTTTTATTGTAATCAAACACCGGGGCAAAGTCTCAGTTCCTTGTGTGTGGGCGGTGTCTGCCTCTCTCCACCCAACTGCTATTAATAGTGTCATGTTCCACTTCTCCGGACAGACTTGCTGTTCTTTCTTTACCTGTTTCCCAGCACTAGGGGGCGGCAACCTTCACTATCAAACGATCCATTACACTTATAAAATGTATCCGGAGCCACAAAACCTATTGGACCCCTAAAATTAAGATAATACAGCATCTTATATTACAAACAGTATCTAGTTTTATACATAATTACTACACATAAAATAACCAATGGCGGATAGTTTGTTGCATTTATGAAATGTGTGGGTGTAGGATGTGTGGATATTTTAGTTGGCCTAATGTTAAAACACTTTATTTTGCTATTTAAGTGTCAGAGCATCATCCTGACCTCTTGAAGCTACTTGGAGCCGCTGCAGAGGGCTGGACGAGCCTTGTTTGGCTCCAGAGCCTTTGGTTTGTGACCCCTGCCCTGCAGTCTAACCATACAAAATAAATGATCCATGTGTCCCAAATTTTATTTTCATTTCTTAAATATACATTTATCATACAACCATTCCAATTAGAATAAAAAGTTCAAGATGCATACGTAAGAAAAAAAAAAAAAAAAAGCATTGAGCATAAGTGTGTGTCCGTTTTCCACCTCAAACACACTTTAAGAGATGAGAAGTGTTCTTCCTTCATGCCAGCGTCGAGAGCTTCTGGCCGGCATTTAAATACATTCATTGTTAAGAGAGAAATCCTGTTCCCACAGAACTTCCTCCATCTGAAATGTCCAGGAGCAAAATAAAAAAACGATAGAAACAGTCAACGGGATACATTCAAGCAACGTGGAACTCAACTCCTCCTCACCACAAATCAAATCCAAAGAAATCAGGTTTTCAAGTTTTGATATCCTATTCTGGAAAACTTTCAATGATCCTTTTTTGGGATATTTTGGCAACAGCGAAGCAAGAGGGAATTGGGTTGTGGTTGTTGGACAGATGAGGCCGAAACTGGACAAAAAGGTCGTCATAAATTATGTTTTTTTTATGTTTTGCTTACTTATGCACCAAACCAATAGAATACCAATAGAAATAGAAAAGTGTGCACGTGTCCGGGGTGAGTGTGCACGTGTCCATGGGGGTAGGGAGTGATCGACACAAGGCAAAGAAGAGTCTATCGAGGGAGTGAACAGGTTGAGCCTTCATCAAGTTGGTGGTGGTTCGGGTCAGGGATCGTCTGTAAACTCTGGAAAACTTTGCATAAAATACTAAAAACGTATCAGTACCAGCAGGTGTGTCATAGAAAATACAGTGGTACCTTCAAACTCGGAAATAACAGCGTGACACTACGGTGTGTTTGGGGTCGTTTGTAGCTCGAAGCTGAGCTATAGGACGTAGCGAGTTCCTTTAAAAACTCTTCAAGCAACGCGTGTAAAACCCAAGGTTTCCTCAAATTGAATCGCCGTGGAAATCTCACAGAACCTCAAGGCCCACAAAGGAATTTGGAATGCCAATATCTCAAGCTCTCTGAAGAGTCTTGACCCCTCTACCCTGACCCCTCGTTATAAAAGGTCAAGGCCCATAATATTCAATAGTCGTCCCTTAATTGATCACCCTTACGAACCAACCCCAGGGCGACAGTATTCATCCGACAAATACTGAGAATGTTCTGACCTTCGAAGAGTCATCAACAGGAATGTCAGTACTAAGAACAAAACATTCTTCATAGTCCCGACATTCAAAAGGAGTTCTATGACCGGGCATTCTTGTAATAAACAGCCAATCACCAGCCGGGGGCCGTTCCAATTCACACCCTAACACCTCCCCAGGCCGCATTCCAAACGAGAAGGCTCAGAAGAAGAGGGGAGGAGTCTCGAGAGGTAAACCGACAGATGGACCGCCTCTCCTTATCACCCCTCCTCCTCCTCGTCATCCTCACTATCTACCGGGAGGTGAAGAAGGGCCTCTTCTTCTCCTCCTCTTCCTCCTCCTCCTCCTCCTCCCCCTGACTGTCTACCAGGAGGTGAAGAAGGGCCTCTCCTCCTCCTCCTCCTCCTCCTCTACCTCCTCCTCCCCCCCCCCCCACTGTCTACCAGGAGGTGAAGAAGGGCCTCTTGCAGTGGAAGGTCTGCGTGAAGGCGTTGCCAAGGGTGACCACGCGGCCGTGGCCCCCAGAGCGGCTGCGCTCTACGACCACACGAGGCATCTGGACCAGCTGGATGGGGCTGCGTCCGTCCTTCAGCGCCTGGCTCAGGTTCAGCACCTGGGGGGGGGGGGGGGGGGAGAGAGGGAGGGGGTGTGCAACTTAAAGGGGTGATATCACGCCACCGGGTGTGATTGTGATCAACCGTTACAAGCATTAATTGCAAGTACTTATAGTGATGCGTGAGTGTACTTGTGAAATTAATTTAGCTAATAGTGTATTGAAGTGTATTGTAGTGTCTTTTTCTATCCTTGGCTGGGTATTGTGGGCTCATGGTTTTGTTTAAGTGGGATATGTATGTACACATGTGTTGTGTTGTGTTGTGTGTACGTATGCTGGCTGCTGGAACACCTACATTTCTCTGCTGAGATGAATAAAGTATATCTTATGTTATGTTATGCTATCTTATTGTAGTACATTTGCTTTAAACTGTATAATGTATTCTAAGTAAGTGATAAAGGGGTGATATCATGCCACCAGGTGTGAGTGTGATTAGCACATTACAAGCTGTTTGGAAATAAGCCGTTTCCTGTGTTTTAGTGACATCACAAGTGGGCGTGTGCACCTAGATGTACGCTGGATCGATCAGTCTACCAGCCTACCCAGTGTGATGTCACTAAAACACAGGGATGGGCAGATGGCTACATGGCTTGTAATAGCTAATCCCACTCAAGCCTGGTTACTTATTGCTTGAATACAGTACTCTTCATGTAAGTGTACTACAATACACTTTCAGATAAATGAATTTCTTTCAGTACACTCACTTACCACTCGAAGTATTTGCAATTATGTATACTATTTCACTGAAAGACAGCTCAAAATGGACTTACATTAAAGTGACCTTTATGCAAGTATACTTTAATAAACTGATTCAGGGTGAAGAGCAGGAACATGGGCGAAATCTCAAATCTTACCTGCCCCCTCATGACCGACATCTGTCTTTCGAACATGGTCTTGTCGAAGCCTTTGTCCGTCTGAAAAAAGGTTCAAAACAAAGTTAATATCATCGCAGAGGAGCGCTCCTTAACCCTGGCGTGTGTCACGCACGTGTGAGGCATGCGACGCTGGTCACGGCAGTGGCCTGCTAGGGGGCAGCAGACCAGCGTCAAATTCTGTGGCCCAGCGCTAGATGGCTGTGAGGGGAATAGCCACCGCATACCACAGAGTATCCGCCCAGCGAGAGACAACCACCAGCTTCAGCAAAAGACTCAGGACTCACTCGTTCAGAGTTCCCCTAGACTCTGCAGAGCCTTCCCCCTTACCACCACCACCCCCCCCCCCCCACACACACACACTCCTCTTACGCACTTAAGTTACTTAAAAATACAAATTAGTATTGTGTAGTATCTTATCCTAGCTATCTTTGGGGAATTAGGGGAATTGGTAAACATAGTGATTCTAAGTGCTTGGCACTTGGTTCTATGAACATCCTTACTGTACCGACAGCGATATAATGTTGTTTCTCTTTCTTCGGACAGATGTACTTATTGTAAGCCGCTTTGGATAAAAGCGTCTGCTAAATGCCCTAAATTAATAAATAAATAAAGAAGACCAGAACCTGTTTGTTTTCTGGATAACATATGGCATGATGTATATGGTGGTTGTGTTCATATTGTTTGTATCTTTTGTTATTATTATCTATTATTGAAATATGTGGGTTAATACCAAATTTGTATCATCTTCAAAAAGGAACATGTCACCACAGAATTCATACAAAAAGTCTTCACAAACAAGAGTCACACCCAGCCGTATCATTCTTCACATCAATACTCTAATCAAATATTGACAGAGTCACAGAAAAATCGACTTATTTATACACATTCTACCTTCTTCCCGGCATATATAACATCCAGCTGGGGCCAGACTGGGTGATGTCATGAACTGGCAGAATCAATATAGATATTTCCAAATGTAAATCAGATATGAAGAGTAAACTGCACTAAATCGTGTAGAATTTGCAAAAAACATTCTTGTAAGTCAGCGGTAATCAAACTGGTTTGTTTCATGTTCGCTCGCAATATCTGAGTCCTGTCCAGAAATGAGCCAAGCCATAAGCTAATTAGCATTAGACATGGGAAGCTCATTTCAGTGCACATACAGAATCGGAAAAAGCGCTTGAGTGTGCATTTGTTAAACGTGGTGAAAGGCATGGGTTGGACTGTGTGACGTGATTGCCTCTGCTGATTATAAGCATTGCTGCTCTTTCCAGAATAATTACATCTGATGACCGGCTTGTCTCTCGCCGGATACAAACTCCAGACGAGCCCGGGTCTGGTCATTTGTTTTCAATCGTTCTTAAATAACCGTTGATGGAGCCTCAATTTTAAATGCTGCTGCCGTCCCCAGTTTAAAAAACAGGATTTTATTTTCAGCATGTATACACATTCTGTTTTGGCAGTGCAGCGGTGGAACGAGCTCTCTGCCGACGTCAGGACCGCGGAGTTGCTCAGCAGCTTCCGCAAACGACTCAAGACTCCCTTGTTCACCTGGACTTTGCATAGCACCCCCCCTTCCTCTACGCCCCACACCCCTCTCACACACTAACGCACGTATTGCATGTTGTACGTCCTTGCACTTAAAAATAGTTCTTAGCACGGTGCAGCATCTTAGCCTAGCTATCTTTGCTGTATACGGGGAACGGGTTAACCTAGCGATGGTTAGTGCTTGGCACTCGGTCCTATGAACATCCTTACCGTACCGACAGCGACATATTGTTGTTTCTCCTTCTTCTGACAAATTGTACTTTTTGTAAGTCACTTTGGATGAAACAAGTGTCTGCTAAACGCCCTCAATGTAAATGCGTATACCTTGAACATCTCATAGAGGTCCTCACAGAGATCCTGTACAAAGTTCATGTCTGAGAGGCGGGGCAGCACCAGGTCCCTAGTCTCCTTGGAGAAGGCCACCTTGGCGGCAGGGAGCCAGGCCCAGTGGAAGGGGTCTGGGAGAGAGGGGGGAGAGGGGGGGTTAGGGCACGGATCCCTGGCAGGAGAAGGGAGAGCCGTAAGACGAGAGGCCGGTGGAGTGCTGGAATACTCACAGGCCCGCCATTCATCAGGGTGTTTAAAGGGAAAGGCAAGGCCGTTGTCTATGGCCGCGATCTTCACGCAGGAATCTGAGCTGGTCTCGGACCACTCGGTTTCCTACGAACCAGGAGGGAGGGAGGGAGGAGGGAGAGAGAGGGAAAGAGAGGGAGAGGGAGGGAGAAAGGGAGAGGGAAAGAGGGGTAGAGGGAGGGGTTGAGGGAGAGATAGAGAAAGAGGGTTGGAGGGAGAGAGTGAAAGAGAGGTTGAGGGAGGGAGAGAGGGAGAGAGTGAGAGAGAGTGAAAGAGTGGTGGAGGGAGTGAGAGAGTGAAAGAGGGGTGGAGGGAGGGAGAGGGAGAGAGAGAGCGAGAGAGTGAAAGAGGGAAAGAGGGGTGGAGGGAGAGAGGGTTGGAGGGAGGGAGGGAGAGAGGGAGGAGGGGGGAGGGAGAGGTGAGGAGTCAGTGAGAGAGGGGTGGAGGTAGGGAGGAGAGGAGGGAGAGAGGAGGGAAAGAGAGAGGTAGGGAGAGAGGTAGGGGAGAATGAGCCGTCAACAATAACAGACTCGATAAAGAATGACTTCATGACCAGCCGGTTATTGAACACTGTCCAACGGGCTGATTAATAGGACGGGCGGATGTGATGTTCAGTCGGCGATCAATAAAGAGCAAATTGACACGATGCCGACAGACAGCTCGCTGGTGAATGAAAGGTCACCGTGGCCGATGGTTTGTTTCGGCTTATCTGTGCGTTGGTTCGAGCTTGCTTGTGTTAAGAGTGTGTGTGTTGAAGGCAGGACTTCTGTGTTTATGTTTGCAATGTTGGCAAAAGTGTAAACCTATCAAACAGAAATATAGCCTTCCAAAAAATAACATGCCACGACTCAAGGGTTTTAGCTTTGCTACGGCAAACATCGCGTCACTCTCCTGATTATGCATTCACTATGTACACAAAACATAGTCAAATCATGCCAACGCTATTGCATATAGCGGCGTTTATTGGGTCCAACCTTTTGTGCTTCTCCTGGCTTCTCATACTTTATCAACCAGTTATCGTTCCCTCGGTCTGTGGAAGGCAACGTCAAGGACAAACACACAGACAGAGAATTAGAAGGCAACTTCTTTATATAGCAGCAGCACCCTTCAAAACACAAGGGCCTGCATAGGCAGGACGATTATTATAAAGGACACACACACACACACACACACACACACACACACACACACACACACACACACACACACACACACACACACACACACACACACACACCTTGTGTTCCTATGCTAATGCAGTTACATTTCTGATCACTGCTGTAAAAATGTACCGTTTAAATACAGAGACATAACACATGCAGAGAACCTAATGTATTCATACTGTTATGCGATGCTATCTCTGAACACTGTGTCCTTCTCCTTAAATGATACTACGTGGACACACCCTGAAAAGCACACACACAGTCAGACCTCTAGCCCTCACTCACACACACACACACACACACACACACACCTGTGTTCCTGATAACATAGTCCAGAACCACCAGCCTCTCAAACTGGGACTGCAGCTGCTTTCTGATGTTCTCCGGCAGGGGGTCCGACTCAAAGCGCCTCAGCCAGTAGTCCGCTTCATGGTAGCCCTCCACGAACAGCTGGAAGGACCCCACCTTCACACACAAAATGGACGCCTTGTTATTTATTGTATGTTGAACGTCCTAGCACTCAATGTGCACACTTATGCATGTTGTACGTCCTTGCACTTAAAAATAGTACTTAGCATTGTGTAGCATCTTATCCTAGCTATCTTTGTTGTATACAGGGAATTAACCTAGCGATTGTTAGTGCTTGGCACTTGGTTCCTTAGTGTAGCGACAGCGGTATATTGTTGTTTCTCTTTCTTCTGATAAATGTACTTATGTAAGTCGTTTTGGATAAAGCATCTAATAAATGCCTTGAATATAAATTTTAACACGTTTTACTTCATCAAGAACATGTGCATGTGCAACATCCTGGTCTCCGACCGTCACGAGATCATTTGGCTGATAAACTGAGACTTCCTTAAACGACTTCGTCCGGCATGAACTGTAGTGTGGCTCCCCATCCTGCTGCCTGAAAACACAGCCCTGAATCCATGTATCATATTTCTATCGACTAAGAATTGATACGGCCGATTCCCGCCTATACTTGGCAAGAAAAACCCTAAACTAGAATGTAAATCACCAAAGGATGAGTTTGAATTCCAGTCCGTTTTGCGTACACATTGACGCCCCAATATTTTAGATCACGAGTTATAAGCGCGAGGCGAGGAGGTAGAGAGGATTGACTTGTAACCGGAAGGTTGCTAGTTCGATCCCCGGCTCCTACGAGCTCAAAGTGGTGAGGTGTCCCTGATCGAGACACCTCACCCTTACTGCTAACTTTGCATGGTGGAGTTGGCATGGGTGTCTGAGATAAAATGCCCTAAATGTAAAGGTTGACCGTTTGAGTCATACTACATCAAACAGTAGTGTGTGTGTGTGTGTGGGTTACCTTGGGGGGCAGCCCCACGCGGTGGAAGCGTCTCCCCACCTTGGGGACCTTCTCCAGAGCGTACTTCTTCCCCCGGGACTTGGCCCGGTCGAACGCGCTGTAGTGGAATGTCTCGCTGGCCAGATACACCACCTGGGGTCAGAAGGAACAGTCAGGAGACTTCGGCGTTCCTCTCTTCAACGTTCCTGGGGTCATGCCCTGCACCCCTCCAGACCTTTTAACACCCAAACGGTTCCTTCCGAGCTTCATTCAACAGAATTATAAAACAAACTCTTATTGCTCTGCTCCTGAATGTTACACTTCAACTGTTACAAAACAAGAGAGCACTGCTCACCTCTGGATGGGTACATCCTATTCTGTACCGTCTACAGAATTGTACAGCAAACTCTCATTCCAGCACTCAACAGCCTGGCTGTTGAGTGCTGGAATAAGAGTTTGCTGTATAATTCTGTTATTACAGAGACTTCAGTTCAGTGGCAGCTGTATTGTAACAGCCAGTATTATACCTTATACTCTTATTACAGACTCTTATACTCTTATTGAAGACTCTTATACTCTTATTACAGACTCTTATACTCTTATTACAGACTCTTATACTCTTATTACAGACTCTTATACTCTTATTACAGACTCTTAAACTCTTATTACAGACTCTTTTCAGAGACTGCTCACCTTTCATGAGCGCTGGAATAAGAGTTTTGATTTGTCTACGGGCGCCTCATGCGGGCGGCCCTTGTTTGCTCAGGCCGGGGGGAACCAGGACCCACCTTGGTCTTGGGGACCACTCCGAGGCCCAGCTTGGTGTCCACCAGCGAGGCGGCGGCCTCCGAGAGGTAGCCCTGGTTGGGCAGAAGGCAGCCTCGCCCGAAGCAGCACGGACAGCACAGCTGGGGGGTCGGAGGGCAGGGGGGAAGAGAGAGTAAACACAAACATGTTGTGAGAGACGAGCGTGAGACGATATGCAGAAATAAAACGTTTTAAGGGAATTTGTGATGTTCGTAAAAAAAAAAGGAAAAGAGCAGTTTCGATTTGACTCATCTCTTCTGGGCGTGAAGGAGAATGACGAGGGGAGAGTGTTACCTTGTGAAAGTATTTGGTCCATTTGGGGTTCAGGTGACCGTAGGGCTCCTCTGACTTTGGTTTGAAAACGCCGATGATTTTCTGTCACAGGGGATCGGCAGAAACACCCACACGGTTAGAGAGCAACACTTCCATTTATAAACACCGTGGTGTTGATCTCGCCACAAACACCGAGAGACGTTTCATCATCTCCATGCAAGCCTCATGTCCTCATTCTCTGAGACTGGTTAAAACCGGTTTCATACAGTATATTCCTCATTTTCTGATACATTTCGCTTCGCTCCTCCGAGCGATGTGTGCCGTGCCGGTCAAATACTGATATCGTACACTTTGCACGATCACGCACTTAGCATTGTGTAGCCTCTTATCCTAGCTATCTTTGTTGTATACAGGGAATGGGTTAACCAGGTGATTGTTTCTATGAACATCTTTACTGTACCGACAGCGATATACCGTTTTTTATTCTGACAAATGTACTTATTGTAAGTCGCTTTGGATAAAAGCATCTGCTGAATCCCCTAAATGTTAATGCAATGTAAATGTACACAATCTATTAAGCATACACTAAGTTAATTACTGGTTACTTAATTACTGGACCAAGATGCAAGGCCAGACGGGGACAAGACTGCGGGAGGAGGAGGAAGAGGATATGGAAACAGGACAGAATGACGCAAAAACTAATTACCAGTTTTTTTCACAAGCTTAGAAATACGGTGAAAAGAAGGGAAAGAAAGACCGGGATCGATGGTGAGCTACCCCAAAAAACCCAGGGAAGGTAAGGAGGAAAGTAGGAAGGAAAGTAGGGAAGGATAAGGAGAGGAAACTCTCTGCATGCCAGCCCCACTCAGATCAATGCCCTCCCCCCCAGTACCCCATTGAGCTCGTTAATGTGATGCTGATCACACACTGAATACATTATCAGCAGGCGCACCACGTCACACTCATTATCCTGCAGCCACTGCCCTTTCTTCCCTACAGCCTCCCTCTTCCTCACTACTACCTTCATATTCATCTCCCTCCTCTGCTTCAAGTCTCTCTGCCCCTCTTCCTCAATACTACGTTCATCTTCATCTCCCCCTTAGCTTCGAGTCACTCTGTCTCTCTTCCTCAGTAGTACATTCATGTTCATCTACCTCCTCTGCCTCAAGAATCTCGGCCTCTCTTCCTCACCACCATCTTCATGTTCATCTCCCTCCTTCAAGTCACCCTGCCTCTCTTCCTCACTACTACCTTCATGTTTATCCCTCCTTCAAGTCACCCTGCCTCTCTTCCTCACTACTACCTTCATGTTCATCCCTCCTTCAAGTCACCCTGCCTCTCTTCCTCACTATTACCTTCATGTTCATCTTCCTCCTTCACTCCCAGTCACTCAACCTCTCTTCCTCACTGCTACCTTCATGTTCATCCCTCCTTCACTTCCAGTCGCTCTGCCTCTCTTCCTCACTACTACCTTCATGTTCATCTTCCTCCTTCACTCCCAGTCACTCAACCTCTCTTCCTCACTGCTACCTTCATGTTCATCCCTCCTTCACTTCCAGTCGCTCTGCCTCTCTTCCTCACTACTACCTTCATGTTCATCTTCCTCCTTCCCTTCCAGTCACCCTGCCTCTCTTCCTCACTACTACCTTCATGTTCATCTTCCTCCTTCACTTCCAGTCACCCTGCCTCTCTTCCTCACTACTACCTTCATGTTCATCTTCCTCCTTCACTTCCAGTCACTCTGCCTCTCTTCCTCACTGCTACTTCCATGTTCATCTTCCTCCTCTGCTTCAAGGCGCTCTGCCCCCCTTCCTCGGTAGTACATTAATGTACATGTATCTCCTCTGCTTCAAGTAACCCATCCCCTCTTCCTCAGCCTGGTGGGGGGGGGTCCTCCTCGACATCAAACACAAAGCTTCGCTCTTCTTCCCCTCTTGCTCCTCCATTAATAAACCATCTTGTTTACCTATGGATTCAAACGGGCTGTTTACCAGCCTCCTAAGACTCTGGAGCGCGCGAGAGAGACGAACACCATGCTCCAGTTCTCTCTGTTCAGCTACCGAATACCGCCGTGCACACAGGGACCCATTGAGCTGTTCCAGGTATCCAAACATTCGTTTCCCAGGGATTGCATTAACCGTCCCTACAGGTCGACGTAAACAAGCTTATGGAGTGTATCTTATACGCTAAACGGGTCCCATGGTGTTTGGCTGTGGAAATTGTTGTTTTTTCAAAAAGCAGTGTGTGCGTGTCTTGGGGGCTTCCCAGCTCTAATTCCCCGTAACGCTTGAATGGCCACGATTGCTAAATAGGCATAGGGGATGACTTCAGCACGGAACGCATTCCATGCTTAACAATCACTTGGTGTGTGTGTGTGTGTGCCGATGAGACAATGAATCACCCATGTTATGCTGTCGTTAGGACAGGGCGTCACACTGTCCAGCACTCCCATGAAACCACAAGCTTTCTCTCGCTAAATACTTGCATTCAGTGACTCGCCATGTTTAACTGCAGCTAGAGAAATGGACTGGACTCCAAACGTTCTAACTTCTCTCTATCGCACTGTACCCGTCTACAAGCTAGAGTTGTTCCGATTTACTGCATTTTAGACAGTATTGGAGGGATTTCCGATATTGTCTAAAATGCAGTCGCGAGTACGCGACTCGACCGGGCCAATCGCGAGTACGTAAGACTATGCTTTGATGAGATAGCATCACGTGACTTGCTCCTTTACTACACAGGCAGAGAACCTCAAACACAACGGTGTTATGCTGCGTTCATTAAGGGTCTGAGGTTTAACGTCGGAATGGGAAGTGCGCCATCTCTTAACTAGAAATAGCAGAATACAAATGTATTATAATAATTATAGATTATGAATTTAATGATCTAGTTCTGAAAAAAATAAATAGTTGACAGCAAGCGACTGATCGTTGCTGTCATCGTAAGAGAACCCTTTAATAAGAACAAATGCTATTGGTAGTTACAATGCTAGAAGATGTATCGCTATATACTCGGGATCGGCCGATAGTCAAGTTCAGGAATCGGTATCGGGAAGGAAACAAAAAATGGTATCGGAACATCTCCACTTCAAACTTTAACTCCCCCATCCCTCCCTTCATCTCACCCCTTTTGGGTCCTTGACAAAGTAGCTCCCACTGGACCCCTGGGAGATCCGCTCCGGGAACGCTCCATTCTCGATCGCCTGTTCCGCCCGCTGGATGATGTCCGCAAACTCCAGGTCGTCTGGGAAATGGTTGAAGTCCCCGCCGTTGACGCCTGGAGAGGAGGGAAGAGGTGAGCGTAACGTTGCAGTCAGGGTGGACCAATGTATAGAAAATGGACTGCATTTACACCGCGCTTTCCTAACCGGTGTCCACTCAAAGCGCTTTACATTATCGCCTAACGTTCACCCATTCATGCTCCTCCCACTCATGGTGTCAAGACGCGCAGGGCGACATCCAGCTCGTCAGGAGCAGTCAGGGTGAGGCGTCTCGCTCAGGGACACCTCGAAACTCATCGAGGAGGAGCCGTGGATCGAACTAACAACCTTCCGGTCAGCCACTGAGCCACATGCCGCCCCAACAGGATGAAGAAAAATAGAATTGATAATAAAGTAACAAAAAGAGCTAGATTAGATCGTCATGTCCAATTCCTTTAGGAAACGACAGGTAGGTGATAAGGTTGTGGGTGGTTTGTGGGACAGTAGCGGTCTTCGAACAGACTTGTGGGGGAGGAGGACAAGAAGAAGAATGAAGAGAAGGAGAATTTTGAGAGTCTGAGGGGAAGAAGATAGCGGCGAGACCACAACAGGTAAACTCGTCCGTGTGTCAAAAGTAGAGCACCAGCCCATCCGTCTCTCTCCAGCCGCCCTGGGTGAGAGAGACACGAGGCGTCTCTTGTTACCTGGTGTGACATAACACCTCTAAAAAGCTTCTCCTCCCCGCTGTGGCCAACAGTCAGCTGACAAGATGGCTCCATATGTTCAGCGTCGCTCCCGTCGGGGGAGAGAAGAGGCACGCGGGGGGAGGGGGGGGGGGGGGAGATGGAGAGATGGAGAGATGGAGGGAGGGAGGGAGGGAGGGGGGTAGGGAGAGATGGAGGGAGGGAGGGAGAGATGGAGGGAGGGAGGGACAAGAGGAAGGAAGGGAGCAACAATTTGTCACAGGGAGTCAGGGAGAGGCAGAGAAGATTCTGTCCTCATTTGGTGTCCGAGAAGAGAAGGAGTAAACAAAGTAAGATACAGGAGGAAAACGGAGTTGGGAGGAGTGCTAGATATGGAAAGAATAGAATTATTGACGACGAGTCAGCCATTAACAAGCACTACCCCTCCCCTGTTGTAGGTCCTGGCACTTAAGAATAGTACGTAGCATTGTGTAGCGTCTTATCCCAGCTATCTCTGTTGTATACGGGGAATGGGTTGACCTGGTGATGGTTAGTGCTCGGCACTCGGTTCTATGAACATCCTTACTGTACCAACAGCGATATATATACTTTTTCTCTTTATTCTGACAAATTTACTTATTGCGGAAGTCGCTTTGGATAAAAGCCACTGCCAAATGCCCTCAATGTAAATGTAAATGTGAATATAGACTTCCATTATTGTTAGATACAAAACTTCACTCCCGACAGAAACGATCGCACGCAGAGAGGTGTCAGGTGATGTCAATTCAAAATCACCAATATACACCTTCATGCTTACGCCTCATAAGTAGGTTTTTCACACGCTACAAAGAGTGGTAATTTAGGGGCCGGATCTGGTTCTATTTTAGGTAACGGGTTCAGTCTGAACATCTGCAAGTGTTTCCTCCTGGTGTGAGCGAGCACTCAGTGTGTGGTCATCCAGAACGCTCTGCGAACAGGCCCCCTCACTGGGCAGACTCTACAGGCCCCATTAACTGACCCAGGAATCCCAAAGATGAGCATTAAATATGCAGAAACACATTCGGATAGTGGGTTTCCTGGCACACACTTGATACTGCGATAAAAGGGAGAGAGGGGAGGGTGATGATCTATTTGATTGCATGGTTTGATTGATACCTCGCATGCAAGAGAGTGTATGGTAGAGGCTTATGCTGTAATAATGTAAATTGCCCAATTCAATGAACCTAAGAAGATTTGGAGGGCCTGAGCCATCCACACACACATCACAATGACATAATCAGAAACGCCTTGGATAATAAGTTGGATTAGATATATGCTTGCCTAAGCAATAAAACGACAGGCAAACACAATGACCCATATCTTCAGAATGGAACAAATAGGTATACACATGGTGTACAGTACACAGTGGCCTAAAGAAGCATAGTCGCCTACCTTCCTACGGGCAATGGTTAACTAAAGCAGGTCGCGTGTTGACACAAGCCATGTCAGAGATGACATGTTAAAACGTGTTGGGAAGGAACACTATGTACACACGATGGGACATGCTGCTGCCAGGTGGGACTAAATAATGTCAACAACTGGATACAAGGGTTAGAGACCAGATCGCAAACTATGAATAATATAATTTCAATTTCGATAGGTTTCCCCCATCCTTTGAAATGGTTTACATTGAATGTAAAAACATTACATTAAAAGGTTACTATAGAAGTGACTATTTTAGTTGTATTTGTGACGTCATTTGCGTGCAGGGGTGCCAGCGGTGCCCACTCTGCTGACCTCCTACCCGGAGAGGAGCATGACTGCCAGAAGGAGTGACGTGTACCTGGACCCACAGCATCAACACAACGACCCAGCAACCACCAATCAGACTCAAGGCTTTTTACCATGTCAGGAATCCTGTCGAACACACAAACACAACTTTCCAAATCCACAACAAGTGACGCAATCGCAATCCGACCTGGACCCCAGGTGAGGTTACCTGGCGAGGACAGGTTCTCCTTGTCGGAAGACGAGCTGTGTCTGTGCTGCCTGCCGCCGCCGCGCTTCTCCCGTCCGGCACGCCGCGGCGACGACGCGGCGGAGCTCCGCGCCAGGCAGGGTAGCAGCAGCGCCTCCTCCCCGGAGCCGTCCGTCTCCAGCTCGGTCAGGACGCTCTCGCATGAGTCCGAGATGCGCACGGCCACCCCGGGGTTGGACGCATGATGTCCTCCGAGCCTCGCCCGGTTCTGGTGCTCGAACGACAGCAGCACGGGGGCTTCGGGAGAGTGGAAGTTGGGGTCCCCCGCGTCTGCCGGAGACACCACCGCTGTTGCCTGTCCGTCGATCCCCGGTTCTGCTGTCCCCGTCTCGCACGGGTCGCACTCTGACATCATCCTCACGCTTGTTCTCTATGATGCTCTGTATTCACATGGGGCTTAAACCGCGGTCACTCAGCCTGGCATTCTATAGACACGTATTCAGGTCCATTAGTCTAAACAGGCCGGCCTTAGCTGGCTGGATGTCCACATAATCCGTCAGGTTTTGCCTTCTCTTCCTCTTCCGCGACGACGCGCATGCGCGCTGTGACCCGGCGCTGTCACTGATAGGCCCGTGTATTTATCTCTGCAGATAAGGCAGTCTAAATTCCGAATTCGTCAGAATTAAGTGGGTCAGTGTTGTTTGTGAAATGCAAAGTGCATTGCATGTGTTTTCTTTAAATGCGCATGGTTTGGTTTTGAAAACTGACATCTGACAAAAGTAAATGCCAGGCTAAAATGAAAAAAATATATGGATATGTCTTTCATATCCGCTAGATGGCAAAGCTGACTTACTTACTAGACTGGACTCACGGAGCTAGAGCGCAATATCTTTCAATCCTTCTTTTATTTTTAACGTTGTTATTTTTCCTCCTTTCTCTCACCATTTCTTCCACGACATTTAACATATTTTAACCCTTTTTGGTTTGTTTTTGCATGGTGTTATAGTAAATTATATTCAGCTCGTCGTGTGTGGGCCTGCACAGACATCCGTGTTGCCCTGGCCTCTTCTCCAGCTGAAGAGAGACGAGCGCACGCCGCAACAACAACCTCTGCTGCTGACGTCGTAGCTTCAGCTTTAATGGAGGAACTCTGAAACGTTCCCGCACATGACTAAACCCACATGAGATGGCACTTATTTAACCATTAAGATAGCGGCTCAGGGTGTTTCAACTTATTTCTATTATTTTTGCGTTTTCACAAAAGCTGCCAGAGAACACCGGAATCGTGGTTAAACATCAAAATTAGAAGTTAAACGACTAACACAACAATCAGTAATGCATAATCCTAGGTCGGTCTGGTTCTCGTGTCAAATCAATCGGTGTGGTTGCATTCTTTTTACTCCGGTGATGTCATGACTCCGATGACATCACCTGCGTACGTTTCAGTTCCTCTCCAGGCTGCACACATCAACCTGTCCCCTCGTCTCGGTACACATCTCTGCATCAATTCTACGCCACCCACCCCCCTCCTCCACACACCCCAACGCCTACCCCCTTTACCAGCAAGACATTGCACCCATCCCCGCCCCCCCCCGCCCCCCCCCCCCCCCAACACACACACACCCACCCGACCAAATCCACCCTCACCCAATCACACGCCTACCCTCTCTGCCGCACTAATAAGCGAGGAGAGCTGGAACACGCATGCAAATGAGCAGCCAGCCAGCTGGTATCACAGCTTCCTTGTGATGTGTCAAGGTGGAGGATTGTTACAGGGCTGAACAAGACAGCCATGCAGGAGCGCTAAGGGGGGGGGGGGGCGGACCGATCCAAAGGCGCGATGGATCCGATGAGACACGCCTCCTCCCGTACTTCAGCAGAGCCCTCCTGGGAGCGCTGGGATAGGGTCCGTGCAGGAACGGGCAGGAGAGGAGGAGGAAGTGGACTCTGTGCACACGCGTGTGTCTACATGTGTGTTCAACCGTCGTTGGGTGAGAAAACCTTGCAACAGTTTGCGACGTTATACAGGACGTGCCGCGTGTGTGTGTGTGTGTGTGTGTGTGTGTGTGTGTGTGTTTGTATACATACGGGTGTGATAGTGTGTGTTTTATGTATGTGTGTGTTTGAATATATATTGGTGTGAGTGTGTGTGTGTGTGTGTGTGTGTGTATACATATAGGTGTGAGTGTGTATGTGTGTGTGTTTACATACGGTTGTGAGTGTCTGTCTGTTTGTGTGAGTGCATACATATGGGCGTGTGTGTGTGTGTGTATACATATGGGCGTGAGTGAGTGTGTGTGTGTGTGTATACATACGGGCGTGTGTGTGTGTGTGTTTGTACACATATTGGCGTGAGTGTGTTTGTGTGTGTGTGTTTGTATACACATGGGTGTGAGTGAGTGAGTGAGTGTGTGTGTGTGTGTGTGTGTGCATATGGGTGTGAGCGTGTGTCTGTTGGCCCATGCGTGCCACCATTTCTGAGCACCGTTGGCATGAGGCCTTTTGTGGCCCAGCCAACAGGCCCCACCCCCACGTTCTCCACCTTCATCTACCTCGCAGCGCCCCCCAACGACCACCATCCCCTCCCCTGCTTTGAGCGTGCAAGGATGTTGCACAAAGGACAAATCCAAAACTTTATAGAAATCCTTTATATGCCCCATGAACATGCATTAAGGATAGTTTCCATGTTCAACGTTTTATTGCACACACATGGATGCACGTTTGTGTGAATGCATGTACATTCAATACACTATTCAACAACGTAAACATTTTAATCCTCACTTTGCGTTGAGGTGTGTTGCAATTTTTGACCTCTTAAACAACACAAGGTGCAACACGAAAACTGAATGACAGTGACGCACAATAGATGTCATGTTTTAAATTAACAAAGGTAATAGAGTTCATAGATTTCATACAACCCCGAATAATAACCATATTTAATGTACATCATTGCATTGTGGGTCATTTTCTAACCAAATAAATAACAGTATTGGAATACAGGGTTTAAATATGATATGAATGGTTCCCAATGTCTGTAGGTCTCCTGTTTGGTTTGTTGATTACTGAGGCGCTCTAACCAAATCCCGGATGTTTGTTATCGTTGTGTTTAAGTCTGGTTCTTCTGGTTCCTCTGCCAGGATTGTACTGGTCTTGTCATCTATAATGGGGAGGCCAAAACAAAAGTCATTGTGTTTGTGTGTGTGTGTGTGTGTGTGGTACGTGTGTGTGTGTGTGTGTACGTTTGTGTGTGCGTGCGTGCGCAATGCGTGCGTGCGTGTGTGTTAGACATCTCTCTGTGTTTTAATCACAATTGGAAAAACAAACACTACCTTTGGACCAAAGTGTTGCATGTAGCAGTTTGTACAATATGGCTTCTCATCATGCTGAAACAGAGACAACAAGACATGTATCTTGTACTTGAGATGCTCTCACATCTGGATCTGAACAGAGACAATGTATACATAACTCTGTTGTGTTTGTACCTCAGCATGCTGTCCAGCTGTTAGCTGACGTTTGCAGATCTTACACTTGAGACATAAAGGGTGATAGTCCCGCCCCAAAGACCGCCTCTTCTCACCTGGACCAATTACGACCGAGCAGATGGTTAATCTCAGGTGATTGACTGTACGCATATGTTATCCACACAATATGATGATGACTTTGTTATTTGTGCTTAATGTAGAAATAAACGCAGATACTGAAGAGCGTAAAGGCCAGAACACAAAGCGAGTTGAGTTTAAATGTGTGATTTTCAACTTTCTTATGCATATTTTATCATACATATACATGTGGGATGTGAAAAGTATTACGTAAAAGAGAAAAAAGGCAGCACATTTATAATACAGTACATCCTGTATATTCTGTGCCTCTGTGTTTGTGATTAGTATGAAGCACTTGAAAAACATAATGTTTTTCACAAGCCTGCTGCACATAATATTTGCACTGAATACATGTTGGGTAAAAGTGTTTGTAAAAGGTGTTTATTGTTCGATTCAGATGGAGCTGGAGCCACAGCCTACATGAAGGCCTTCCTGAGCCAGATGCCTCTAACATGACCGGCCTTTAATGCTACATATCCTCATAGCATAAGTGCATAAGGTCATATTTGAAGGGTCATCTTGTATTAAGTGTCAAAAATGCCTAAATCAAATAGATGACTTTGTGATCATGGAATGTAAAAAGCACTCTGATTCGTTTAGGATGTAGCCAATGAGGCACAGTGAATCAACAGTGTTAGGAGAGTAGAGTTAGGGTTAGGTATCACAATTTGGCCAAAATATGACTTAGACAATTATGCTACATGATTTAGGCAACGTGGCTATAACTGGAGGTCACGCATGATGAAAGTTTCTGCAAAGTAGTACATAATGCTCAAGCTGTTTCATGAAATACCACGCGACAACGAACGAAGGAGGGGGTGAATAAATAACGTAAGTTAGTCACTGTAGATAATGGAAGGATAGCATATCAATAAC
Organism: Pollachius pollachius; assembly: GCF_949987615.1. Lineage (NCBI taxonomy): Eukaryota > Metazoa > Chordata > Actinopteri > Gadiformes > Gadidae > Pollachius > Pollachius pollachius. Next base: position 50,803,407 of record NC_136935.1, on the reverse strand, counting down.
TACGCAAAGTGTGAACGGTATGCTGTGTGTACAGGCAGTTTAATGAGGTCCCTTCAGCTCAGATGTTAATGTTTGGACTATAGCATTGGCCTCCATAGCGAAAGCATCAGAGAGCATCTTACCGAAGTAGACCGGCTTCCCGCAGATCGGACAGTAGCTGACCATGATAGTAGCGTAGACCCTTTGTGATGCGCTTGAAGAAGATGTTTCTGCGAATGTGCGAATTAACAGGAAATCCGCTGCAAGCTCTTTTAAGCAGAAACCCCAGGATGTGGTGGGAGACGCGTCTCAGTGACAAGAAGGAAGAAAGCAGACAGAATGTGAAGGATTCTACGTCTGTCGCCATGGGTGCGACATATAGCTGCGGGATTTTGGCGTCTGTCTGTCTGTCTGTCTGTCTGTCTGTCTGTCTGTCTGTCTCTCTCTATCTCTCTATTACTCTCTCCCTACTGTTTCTGTTCAAAGGGTATTGAGTGATGAACTTCATACGCCTGTACAAAATATATATAAACGTATTATGCTTCATTTGCATATTCACCCTCTTCCATGTGTCATGGTTCACGTGAGATCAGAATAGCAAGTACATCCACCCTACATCAACCCCGGGATTGTGGCGTTGGACATTCCGGATTGGAAATGGAAACGGAGCGCTGAAAACAGAGAAAAGGATCAGCGAAGAAGAAAGACTATCAAGAAGGACAAAGCAAAACTCTGCGGCTCCAATGAGCGGCTATCGCCTTCCTCTGCCTGCTCTTTTCACCCTCTTTTCCTGATTAAAAAAACAAGTTGAGCCACTGAATTGAAAAAGGAAATCTGACACTCCGGCCTCTGTCTATCTGTCGCACACTCTCTCGGCCATCCGCCCACTCTCACTCTTATGTCTCTCTCCCTCCCTCTCTCTCTCTGTCTCTCTTTCTCTCTCTCTCTCTCTCTCTCTCTCTCTCTCTCTCTCTCTCTCTCTCTCTCCCTCTCTTTGACTGTCACACAAATTCACCTGCATGCACACACATACACACACACAGGCACACGTTCACACATGCACACAAAAATACACACGTTCATGCTCACACACGTTCACACATGCACCCACACACTCACACTCACAGCACACAGGCACACCTTCACGCACAAACTCACACACTCGTTTTCCTTCAATGGCATCAGATAAAGAGGAAGGGGCCAAAGATGAGAGAGAGAGAGAGAGAGAGAGAGAGAGAGAGACAGAGAGACTGGGAGAGAGAAAGAGATACAGACA
>NC_136935.1:50767914-50801952 GCF_949987615.1 Pollachius pollachius | reverse complement strand
TCTCTCTCTCTCTCCTCCAGCCCCCCAGCGAGGCGTCAGCGGGGCCGCCCGGCCAGACCCTCCCGCCACCCCCCCCCCCCAGCTCCACCCCCCCCAGCTCCACCCCCAGCCCCAGCCCCAGCAGCAGATCCCCCACCAGCAGCACCACCAGCAGCACCACCAGCCCCAGCAGCCCTCCCCCCTCGGCCCCGGGGCCCGTCTCTCCCCCACCGACCCCCAGAACGAGAACTACCGCCGCCCTCCCCCGCCCCCGCCCGCGGCCCCCCACCACGCCTTCCCCGCCCACGCACACGCCTCCTACGGCCGGCCCGCCTCCGTCGGGACCGGGGGGGCGCCGCCCCTCCCCGCCGAGGAGCCCAGGGCCTTCCACCCCCCCACCCTGTCCTCACGCCTGCTGCACCCCCACCACCACGCCCACCACCACCACCCGGCCCACGCCCACGCCCACCACCACGCCCACCACCACCACCCGGCACACCCCCACCACCACCCCCACCAGCACCACGCCGCGCAGCAGCAGCAGGGGGCCATGGTTCTGGACCTGCACGAGCAGGTACGTCTGTCAGGCCTTCACGTCCGTCTGTGAGTCCGTCCGTCCGTCCGTCCGTCTGTGTGTTAGGGGGAGGGGGCTCATTTGAGTGAGGATCGTGGCTCGCGGCTTCCGCCTCACTTGCGTCATCAGGTGGATTCAAAGATGTGCTTTTTGTCAATTTCTTCTGCGCCATAAACAGATAAATCGCCCTTCAGCGGACGCTGTAGTGTCCAGTACATGTTCTGTTGTCGCATGTTAGCAGGATCTCAAAAGCTGTTATACCGGCCCTCAAATATCCATGTAGCGTTGAATGGCCCCCTCCGTTCTGATTCACAGCCCTCCTCATGTGTACATAGACGTGTGCTTGTGTGTACATACATGTGCTTGTCTGTACCTACATACGTGTGCTTCTGTGTACATACAAGTGCTCGCGTGTGCACGAGTGTGTTTGCTGACGTGTTGCGAGTGCTGACCGGTTGCCTCTCCTCGTTGCAGCTGCAGCAGCAGGGTAGCGTGCCGGTGTCCTACACAATGACCCCCGTGCCCCCTCACGGCCTGGCCGGCCCGCTGTGCAGCGGCCAGCACCTCCCCCCCGCCTGCTCCTCCCAGCCGCAGGTTCCCAGCTGCAGTGTGGTCTTCAGCACGGGCCAGCACTACCACCCGGTGAGCAGCATTTCCGCCCGGTCCAGCAGCCCCATCCGGCTCCACTGCAGTGGTTCCCAACCTCCGGGTCGGGGGCCACTTGAGGTCTCCTTATTTGCATATGGGGTCGCAGGAAATTGCTAGCATACGCTATAATGTCATTTAAAGGGAAACCGCAGGAATCAGAGTTTTGGGCTTCATTGAGTTATTACTAAGGGGTGAAAGTGTTTGATGTGGTGACAAAGTATCTTGGGTTAATGTTGCTGTGCTTTGGAGGTAAAAATTTGTGCAAATTGCAGTAATTACAAAATTGTAATCGGAATTCAGGCAGATACTTGGTATTCTATCCATCACCCATGAAGTTATGGAGATTTAACTGTTTGTACAAGATAATGTTATGTTGAAGATGAAGAGGCTTAAATGCACTGTATGTTTTTAATCTCATAATCTAAACTTTTAAAACATAGACCCCCAACTTAGATGATTCAAAACGAATTGAATGTAGTAAGGAATATCTTTCTTCTTTAATGTTGAAAAAAACAAGATATTTCAATTGAATCACTAGCCAGTGCACTTTGGTGTTGTACTCTATTTATAGGATTCTTACCCTTTTCTCTCTAGATTGGGGACTTATTTTAGTAATAGTGATAGTAGTGATAGTGATAAAATGGCATAGATAACGATGTTAGAGTAGTTTTAGGAGTAAGAGAACATGAGCACAGTAACAGGCCTGAGTCTGAGTACTGGTATCGGTATCGGTGCATCCCTAATAGTAATACAATATTGCAGGATCTGCATTGTTGAGGTAGTATGTCAAAAATATTTGTTTGCCTTTGAAGGGCCGTGTAGATATTTGATTTCCTGTATATACAAACCGACTGCCTAACGATTGAGACCCACGAGCAAACTACCCCTTAACACTGGGTGTTTAGTGGAGCGATGCGATGGTTCACCGACAGATGTCCGTCGGGTAAAAAACGATTTGAGTGGCAGCAGACGCACAAGAGTTAGAGTTGGGGGTCGCAAACAAATTCAGAGCTAGAAACGAGGTCAAGGGTTGAAGTGGTTGGGGACCACCGTCTGGTGTCTTAGCCCCCATCCCAGCCCCCCCCTGTCTGCTTCACATGACTAGACATACTACAGGGCAGTGGTTCCCAAATGGGGAACTCGTACCCCTAGGGGTACTGCAAGGGGCACTCAAAATATACGTATAAATAAAAAAAAGGCAATATTTTTTTTTTTCAAGAGGAGAGGGGTTTCAATTCTGAAAGCTAGATAATAGAACATTGGGAAAATGGAGTGGTTGAAACGTAAATCTTAAACAGTTGTATGAGGCACCTGCCAATGTTTCTCACTAAATTGCGAGCATTTGCACCCCTTTAATGTTCGTGTTAACACTGTCAAATAGAACGCACAATTTCGTTTCTCCCACATTTTATTTTTGTGCTGGTGAAGGGGGTACTCAGCTGAAACAATATCTTAGAGGGGCTACACTCAAGGGCGTAGGAACCGGGGGGGACGGAGGGGACGTGTCCCCTCCAATATCGGAGACAGGCGCATTTGTCCCACCTAAAAATTATACCGGATCTGTCAGGTTTCCGATATGTGTCCCCCCCCCAATGTTAAACCCATCCCTACGCCCCTGGCTACACTAGTGGACAAAGTTTGAGAACCACTGCTGTAGGGTGTGCTGGTAGCCTAGCGCTACCAGCACAGCGGCCCGCTGTTGGGCGTTGGCCTCCCTCTAGTGGTGGGAGGGGGGTATCAACATCCGTCTAACTGTTCTTCTGTCTGCCCCGCCCGCCCTTCCTCCAGATGCTGCAGGCCTGCTCGGTGCAGCACCTCCCCGTGCCCTACGCCTTCCCATCCCTGCTGTCCAGCGACCCCCAGTTCCTGCTAACCCCCCCGCCCCACCTCTCCCCCCACCCGGCCCACCTTCCCCCCCCCGGCCCCTTCCTGCCCTTCCAGGCCCAGCAGCCCCGCTCGGTGAGAACTCACTCCATCAGCAGCCTTCACACAGTGGTCTAGAACGTTCTTTGGTTCGCTGTGGGTACATTAAGGGCGTTTAGCAGACGCTCTTATCCAAAGTGACTTACAACATACACTTATTGTATGTTGTACTTCCTGGCGCTTAATGTACACACTTATTGTGTGTTGTACTTCCTGGCGCTTAATGTACACACTTATTGTGTGTTGTACTTTCTGGCGCTTAATGTACACACTTATTGTGTGTTGTACTTTCTGGCGCTTAATGTACACACTTATTGTGTGTTGTACTTCCTGGCGCTTAATGTACACACTTATTGTATGTTGTACTTTCTGGCGCTTAATGTACACACTTATTGTATGTTGTCCGTCCTGGCATTTAAAAATAGAACTTAGCATTGTGTCTTATACTAGCTATCTTTGTTGTATACAGGGAATGGGTTAACCTAGCTCACAAGCTGTTTATTTTGTATTATTACATGAGTTTATAGTTTTGTTCCTATCAAGCACTTTAAGGTGCAATATGTGCATGAAAAGAAAACATTTCAGAATAGTGTTCTGATATTCTAACTAAAAAAATGAAGGTATACTAAAATAATCATATCCGCTGATAATGTGTTCCTTGTAAGGTTTAAGCATGACTAGTCATGACCATCGTTACTTCTGGTTGTCTGGTCGACGTCAATAACTAAACGTACTAACCGCTGAACGAGAAAATAGTACGAAAATCTCCATTGGCATCGTGCAATCGCAAAATGCACTCTTATGGTGGCATCCTACGACACAGTGCTCCGGATAAAAGCATCCAGCATATATGATTGATTAAAGGCCACCTTATTTTTAACTGAGGTGCATTGTTATCATGACTACTGTTGTGTCACATGCTGACACGCGTCGCGTTCTCTCTCCGCACAGCCCCTGCAGAGGATCGAGAACGACGTGGAGCTGCTAGGCGACCAGCTGTCAGTGGGCGGGGCCTACAGCTACCCCCACCACCACCCCCACCACCACCACCACCAGCACCACCAGCACCACCACCAGCAGCAGCAACAGCAGCAGCAGCAGCACCAGCACCACCAGACCCCCTCCTCCCCCCTGCAGTTCCTCTCCCACCACGACCCCATGTCGCAGGAGCTGTTCACCGTGGTGAGCACTGAGCACGCACACACGCAAATACACACGCAAACCCGAACACAACCACACACACACACACACACACATGCACACACTAATGATTTAGCCCCCCTCACATTATTCATCTGGCACACACAAACCCACACACACGCGCACGATTACACACGTACGCCCATGAACACACACACACACACACACGCACACGCACACGCACACACACACACACACACACACACACACACACACACACACACACACTACTGAATTAGCACCTCAGCTCCAAACCATCTGTCCATCAATCTATTGAGGTTGGCATGATAAAAAGCTCTTAGTATCTGTCACAACGATCTGATGTTTATCTATATATATATATATGTGTGTTTGTCTTTCTCCAGCCCTACCCCCACTTCATGCCTCGGCGAATCACAGGCCGGCGCTATCGCTCGCAGCACACGGTGCCCCCGTCACCCTATCACCCCAGCTTCCTGCCCTACGTCCTGTGAGTGAGACTCCCACTTCCTGTTGCCCCCATGCAATGTGTTCAGTGCCCTCCCCCCCCCAAGTCACGGACCGTGAAATCTAAAGATTGTGTTCATAATAAACAAGAGAGGTTGTGTGTGTGTGTGTGTGTGTGTGTGTGTGGTGTGTGGTGTGTGGGTGTGTGTGGTGTTGGTTGCCATGACGTTATCCGTAGCTGATTCTAATCTCCAGTGCTAACCACTCTCCTTCCCTCCGTCTCTCTCCCCCCTCTCTCTCTGGCTGGTCGGGGCCCCTCAGCTCCATGCTCCCCGTGGGCCCCACCGTGGGCCCAACCCTGGGCCCCACCATCAGTCTGGAGCTGGACGTGGACGAGGGAGAGGTGGAGAACTACGAGGTGGGTCGCGGAGTCCCCTCCATCAGAGTGTCCCCTCCTTCAGTGTCCCCTCCATCAGAGTGTCCCCTCCTCCAGTGTCTCCTCCATCAGAGTGTCCCCTCCTCCAGTGTCCCCTCCATCAGGGTGTCCCCTCCTCCAGTGTCCCCTCCATCAGAGTGTCCCCTCCTCCAGTGTCTCCTCCATCAGAGTGTCCCCTCCTCCAGTGTCCCCTCCATCAGGGTGTCCCCTCCTCCAGTGTCCCCTCCATCAGAGTGTCCCCTCCTCCTCCAGAGTGTCTCTGCTCAGTCCCCTCCAGAGTGTCTCCCTTCAGTCCCCTCCAGAGTGTCTCTGCTCAGTCCCCTCCAGAGTGTCTCCCTTCAGTCCCCTCCAGAGTGTCTCTGCTCAGTCCCCTCCAGAGTGTCTCCCTTCAGTCCCCTCCAGAGTGTCTCCCTTCAGTCCCCTCCAGAGTGTCTCCCTTCAGTCCCCTCCAGAGTGTCTCTGCTCAGTCCCCTCCAGTGTGTCTCTGTTCAGTCCCCTCCATCAGAGTGTGTCTCCATTCCTCCTCTCTAACGTCTCTCTCTCTCTCCCTCTCTCTCCCCCTCTCTCTCTCTCTCTCTCTCTCTCTCTCTCTCTCTCTCTCTCTCTCTCTCTCTCTCTCTCTCTCTCTCTCTCTCTCTCTCTCTCCCTCTCTCCCTCTCTCCCTCTCCCTCCCTCTCTCTCTCTCTCCCTCCCTCTCTCCCCAGGCGCTACTGAACCTGGCCGAGCGACTGGGCGAGGCTAAGCCCCGCGGTCTGACCAAGGCCGACATCGACCAGCTGCCCTCGTACCGATTCAACCCCAGCAACCACCAGTCCGAGCAGACCATGTGAGTACAGACACACACATAGAGAGACCGACAGACACGCACACATACACACACACACACAGAGAAACACCACACCACACAACACAACACGCAAGCACACACACAAACGGGTCCTACCGTCAGGGTTTCTGAAATGGGGGTACGTCTACCCCTAGGGGTGATCTGAAGGATTGCAGGGGGCACATGGAAAATGTCTACGCTCTAAATTCTATGTTTCTATTCTATCCCCATTCTAAATGTGTCCTTTCGTTGTGTAAAATAGTGTAAAAAAAAAAATGCCATTGTGATATCATTTGTTTAATCTCAATACCACCTTTTAATAAAATGAAATAAAATATTCCTAGTTATATTTTCCCCAACAATGTATCGTTATGATATAGGAATCTCTTCATCTTAATGTTTTCGTGCTGGTGAACCACATCTAAAGGCTTCGCTGGTGAAACTAGTTTAAGGACCGGTGCTCTCAATGACACTGCCCTGTCATCAAACTGAGTCCTCGACCCAGCAGTGCCCTGACAGCCGGCCTGTGTTCTGTCCCCTCTCAGGTGCGTGGTCTGCATGTGTGACTTCGAGACGCGCCAGCTGTTGCGGGTGCTACCCTGCAACCACGAGTTCCACGCGAAATGTGTGGACAAGTGGCTCAAGGTGAGCGTCGGGCCCCCGTGCGGCGTACAAGTGGACGTTTTAAACAAGAGATGTTCGCGTATCAATTTTTACCTTCCCCATGCCGACTCCTGAACTCGAGCATCGACGCCGATGCCGAGTATATACCGACACATCTAGAAACACCCAGAATTGTAACTACTGATAGCTCTTGTTCTTATCGAAGGGGTCTCTTACGATGACCGCAATGAATCGTCGGTTCACTTACTGTTGACCAAATAACAAATTGCAACTGGATCATTTACATTTGTAATCCATAGTTATAATAAGACATAATAATTTGTATTCTTGTAGTTAGGCGTGTTTTCCGACATGGTAGCCTGAACGCACGTAGGCCGGAGATGACGGTTCACATTCCGACTTTTCACCTCCGACCGTTAACGAATTTCCGACCCTGGTTGTTCGGATTATCGGTATCGGAACAACTCTAGTTTAATCGTCTCGGGTCTAAAGGGGAGCCTTCACACCTGGGGGTTAGATACTAACAGACGCTCCCAGTACAGCTTCATCGGTGTGTTGGGGAGAAATCCCAGCATGCAACGTTTTTCTTTGCGTAGGAGTTTCAGACCGAGATTTGTCCCCTAAACCCGGTATCTAATCTTGGTGTCTCTGCATGTCCCTACAGGCTAACCGGACGTGTCCTATATGCCGAGCAGATGCCTCAGAGGTCCAGAGAGATTCTGAGTGACCTCCTCCTCATCCTTCCCTCTCTCCTCCCCCCCCTCCCCTCGAGGGGGGGGGGGGGGGGGGGGGGGGGGGGGCGATCTGCACACCCAGCTGCCACAAACCTGCAAACCTGTGAACTTCCTTTTCTTCCCCTTTTTTTTGCGTGTCCCACGCTCCACCACCGAGGGTGGGTTATGGGACCAGTATAGACCAGTACCGTCGTGATCCGCGACCAGTCCAGCCTCCAGGATATTGGGACCGCGGTTCTGCCGACCCGGAGATACAGGAAACAAACAAACAAGCATTTAGTTGTAAGAGGAAAGCCTTCTGCGCAAAGTGTCTGACTCAAGGACTACTGAACCCCTCTCAGCTCTCTGCCTTTAACTCATGGTGACTCTTAACTAGCAATGGCCTTTTGACACACACACACACACACACACACACAAACAGACACACACACACACACACACACACACACACAAATGAAAACTTGCAGGTGGACATGCAATCTTCTCTTATTAAGAACAAAATGACCTGTGATTGGGGTAGTGTGAACTAACGAAGGACAGATGTGGAAATCCAAAGAGTTTTGACATTTTCATCATTATTATTATTATGATCACGGTAAAGTATTGATCACACATCGCCAGTTTGTATGTCCGGTTTCACACAGCTTGTGGGGTTTTATGTTCTGTCTGTTAACATTCCTTGTGTGGCAACATTGTGGGGTCACAACAAAAATACTGTATACTGCCTGGTAGATTGAGCTGTGTGTGTGTGTGCGTGTGTGTGTGTTACTCAACCATGTTATTTATACAGTAGTCATGCGGTATAGTACACTGATCTTTGAATTCCCGTTTTTCTACTAATGATTTCCCGTTGTACTTCTGATGGTTGTGGCTTGATCAGATGGCTTTCGCTTCACTTAAAGGGCTCCAGATTAATCCAGTTTTTATCTTATCGCGTCCCCTTCTCAACCAGGATTTGCTATCAGTTTCCCGCTGATTATTATTGTTTTTTCCTACTCCACACCCACATCACTACAGCCAACTTACATCAGCCATCGTCTTACCAATAGATTCCCCGGTGATAGGTGTATGATTTGGTCTGGGTGCCATGTTATTACTGTACGGTCACAGCAACAGGTGAAGATGCGCGGATATGTTTTCTCTTGGCTACCTCTACGTTCCTTCAAAACTTAAAAGCACCACAACTTAAACCATGCTTATCCTGCCGTCTGCCCTTCATTTTGATCGGAGTTCACAGCACACACAAACAGTATAGGCCCTCGCCGTTCTCCCCCAGATGTTCTCAGTGGGGTCGAATCCCAACCCTACGTTGGGAGGGCCGTGAAGACCCTGGATGTGCCTGCTGAAATAGACCTAGGCTTGTCTCTGTGCGACAGAGAGAAGATTCTCGCAGTGTTTATATTTTTTTGAACCATCAGAGCACACGTCTTTTTGTCTTTCTCCAGGCGGATCTCTCTCTGACGATGGATTGGATACTCAAGCACTTTATTGTTTTTAAATACACCACAACTCACAACTTTGTAGATCTATTTCTGAATACGTTTTTTTTTTTCCTGAATATTTTCCCCCTGATTCTTGTTATATGAACTGATATTTTGGGGCTTTCAGACGTCCGTTTTTCTCATCAGAGTCCTGGACGAAAAGCAGGGACGAGGGTCTACTTCTGAACTTTGCCCTGTGTAACGCGCGCGCGTGTGTGTGTGTCTACTGTCTCAAAATCCCCTTCCACCCAAACCTATTTCTTTCTTCAACGCCCTCCAATGAGGATCCTAGCGTGTGAAACGTCTTCCGTATCGTCTCACAGAAACAGTATATTTTTCGTTTGCAGTAGGCCTACGACAACAACCTGACTCTTTAGTAATCATGTAGTGATCGACAGAACGACAAACACATTGGATCAAAATGGGTGTTTCGGTGCGTGCGACGATTGGCAAGCTTTGACAGGGGAAACTGCACGAGGTGGGCTATTTTAGAGCGGCGTCCGCTGCGGTGTTAAAAAGGTGAAACGAAAGAGTGTGTTGGGTACGGGCCGCCGCTGCCTCCTGTCGGCGGCTCCGTGGTGACCCGGTCCTCGAACCCCGGCGCAGCATAGTCTGACGGAGACGGGCGACACGGTGGTCGGCTCGTAACTCTTCTGCAGTGTTGTTGTGTGGGACTTTGCGGTGTCCATGGTGTCGGACGAAAATACATTGTACTTATTTAATTTCTTTTCTCTCCCAGGGTTCGGAGGTCGTTTTTCGTTACCGTGGTAATCGCGTCTACTTTAATGCCACCGCATTGTTTTCGACGTTAGTCGGTTCCCTCCTGCTTGGTAAGCTAGCAGTTACCTCAGTTCCATTATTTATGCGTTTTTTTCTGAATATGCCGCGTTTTTTTGTATAATACATTTCCATCTTATTTTTTCTCTATTTTTTTTGTTCACGATTTAAAAAAGATACATGGAAGCCCCCCCCCCCCCCCCATTGTTAAATGCAGTGAAAGTGGTTTCGATTGTGTATATCTGTAACCAAAATCATTTGAAGACCAGAAATAATGATGATGAAATTTTTAACAAAACATACATTTGTACATTTTTTATGAGAGTTATTACTAGTGATGCTTTAAGTAGTGCAATGTTTTGGGTTTACCGGTTTTTGTTTTTATCCCTGTCTTTTGAATTTGAAAGGCTGGTTCAATAATAAATGTATAACGTCTTCTTCTATTATATTGTGTGATCCATTTGATTTCTTGGGGTTGTGAACTTGTGTCAAAGCAAAGCGTAAAAAAAACAAAACAATAAACCATAATCATTCAAAGTTAGAATATTCAATAGTGACACCCAACGGTTTAAAGGGGTACTGCAGTCAGAATTCACAACATTGGAGAGCGTCGCCTTTCCAATGACGCTCACGCGGGTTGCCAGGTTGGTGTCTCCGGTCAAATATGAGAGTGAAACGGGTTGCCAGGTTTAGCCATACAAAAGCAATACGAGCCAAGCGAAATTATTCTATTTTGACTGGAGGTAAATCAGCTAATGTATACGTTTTCAATTCATTTAATTTTGTTTATGTATTAAATAAATAATATTTTACTATTTATATTTATTTGCTGATTGAAAACAGCTCATGTGGCATTTTGTTTCAGCACGGCTCTGGTTATGGAGGGTAGATTCTAGTAAAGCCTCCGTTTGTCTGTTTGTGTTTCCCTGGCTGCTTGATCCTGGGTACTGGATGCCGTGTTTGTGAATTAGTTCAACAACCTTGGGTACCAGAGGAAAGTACATCACAGCAAAAACCAACCTTCCGACCTGGAAGGGATATATATATATGAATCAAAATTTTATTGGTATATAAATATCATTATATTATACAGATCAATATGTTAACCTGGAAGGGTTATTTTAAAGGTAACACTAGCGTTGTGGTCGAGTAGCGTGTATTTCTACTGGGCAGGTTTCCTGAATCTTTGATGACATATTCTGGCCATTTTGGGATTCAGTCCAGTACATTTGTTACATACACTCCTTTTATAAGCGAAAGATCAGGATCTATTTTTATTTGAGGATGTAAATCTTTACTGTATTAAATATTGGTTGAATATGTAAAATATTGGAAGCAAAATTCATTCAGTGTCAGAAGAAAAGTGGCAATATGTAAAAAATATTTTAATTAGTTGTGACGCTTAGCCGTGCCGCTAGGTGGCAGCAACGGAGTTCAGTAACTCACACAGGCTTGTTGTTTTGCTACTGTTTTGGGTTTCGTTTTGAAAGACCTTCCCTGTGCCCTTTGAATAAAACGTTATCCAGATCAAGGTTACCTAACGTTATTTGGGGCAATATGGAAGAAATGAAAATTGCAAAGGAAGGTTCCAGAGAAAAATAACAAAGTATTTCTGACACATATAAATGAAACGTTTTTAATCTCTCATCTTTCAAATGAATCTTAAAGAATGTGCCTGAACAGAAATGCTGGCAGAATTAACGCCAACCTTTTTTTTTTAGAAAGGATTTGCTCAAACCGACCTGTTCATTCAATAACCTGTTTTGATATGATATCTGGGTATTGATTGAAGGCCAGTAGGATATGAGCGGACAGTGGCTGTCAGGGAGGAGGGCTGTCATTCCCTAACGTCTGTCTGTCTTACAGGAAGGACGGGGTGGAGGGCTTGAGACGTTGATGGGGCCAGACTGGTGCACTAAAGACCAGACAGCTGCTGGTCACTTGTCAACCAGTGGGCTGATGGGAACCAAAAGACAATCAGAGGCCGAGCGAAGGACTTAAAGGTCAATGGGACCCTTGAGGTTCAATTCCACGCTGGTATCGGTCTAATACCTGGGACTGGGAGAAAAGGCTGAATTTTAATGGATGAAAATCTATCCATTAAAAAGAGCATTATGATATAGTGACCTGTGTTGTGTCAACCCAGTCTCAGGGAAATACGTGACACTGTCACGTCACGTCATTTAATCTATTCATTCGTGATCTGGGACAAGTAACTTCAATTTTTCCGTGCCAAAAGCACAAATTTCAAACTCATTCTAAAAAGAAGCAGCAACCTTTTTTCCGTTGCGGTTTGCCTACAGAGCAGCGCACCTGCATTAAATATATCCGTGACTTGTCACAATTTCTCAGAATCAAAGGTGTACAAGTACAAACGGTTGGCCAAAAGCTGTCATATTGTTAGAAATTTGTGCTTTTGCCACGAAAAAATTTAAATTACGTGTCCCAGATCACGTATGAATAGACTAAATGACGTGACAGTGTCACGTATTTCCGTGAGACTTGGATGGATGTGTAGTGTCTTGATTTAGGTAACACACACGCACACACACACACACAAAAACATGATCAAAATGATCAGCTCTCATTCAGACTCAAACACGCCATCAGAATCAGAGTTGTGAAGCAAGCAAACTCTGAAACACACACACAAACACACACACACACACACACACACACACACTTTGACTCACTGGGTGCCAATTATGCTGTATGGTCTGGGACAGCAACACATTCTCCCCCCATATAGAACAGCGCCATGGAGATGAGTTCATCCATATTCATACTGTTCAGAATACATATTCACCGTATACATATTCAGTAAACAACAACAAAGCCATCCTGCCTGCTGCATGGACTTCTTCCCCCAGAAATCACTGATGCATGACAACCAACACACATTAGAATCACACACCTAATAACACACACACAGCTGCCACGGGTGTGTGTGTGTGTGTGTGTGCGCGCATGCTTGCATGCATTTGTGAGTGTGTTTCATGCAGAGTTTCATACTCATGAGTGGCCAACTCCTACTGACATTCTGTTGTCAAGTCCAAAGCATTTCTAAAGAGAGGGAGAGAGTTTATAAATAGTCTTTATGTGATTTTTTATTCTGAGAAAATGATAACAAACTTAATTATGAGTCATTATTCATTCTTGGTGAAATGTACTGAAAGGTTGATCTGTGATTGGCTGACCACTTCTCAAAGCAGCTTCAACATGGATGCAGGACTAGGGATGCGTCAGAAAGCAGGAATATCTTCTCCATACCATGATAATGCGTTCATGCTAATGATAACTAGCTACTCCTCATTAGCATGCACGCTCAGCACAAAAAAGATTACAACAGCAACATATTCCCTCCTAGCCCCCTAGCCCTGACTAATGCTACTGTAGCGTGCTGCTACATCAAACATGCTATTGTTAGCGCTCCCATCACTGTTTAAATTATAATCACAGCACTGACTAGACTTTGCCCTACATTGCCCTGACACGTGTATTAACTCTCCTGTAATTCATCTTATTATCTATGTATGAATATCTATTCTTGTGCAGAGGTAAAAAGGTCTGTGAGGAAATAAAGGAGAACGGGGACGGAAAAAGCTGCTTGCTCACAATATTGTTGCTAGCTTGGACGCGCTATACTTAGCGGTGACCTGGCCTCCATTTTGTAGTGCTGACACCTCTAGTGAGCCATGAGGGAGTAATGTGTTAGTTACGCGATTTTTGGTCCCTTCTCCAGCCCGGTATCGGTGAGGGTGGACAGCTTTATGTATCGTTGTGTTTGTGTCTACGCGTCATATGTTTGAATATGCTAATTGTTAAAAAACGTATAGAAATGTAATTTCCCAGCCCCAGTGTGAATGGAGCAGGGAAGCAAGATACCAGCAAGCAATATACAAGATACTGTTTACATGGTTTGGATATTAACAATAAATGTGGTTCAAGTAGGGTTTGTCAATATCCAGAGATATCACACACACACACACACACACACACACACACACACACACACACACAAAAGCACACATACCTTGAAGGAAATGAAACATTAGTAGAAGGGAGGTTGCAAACAAGGTCGGTAAAAGGAAAGACCCTCCAGCCTTGGAGATTCAAGGGGAATCACACCAGCCGCAGGCGGCCCCCCAAAGGTAAGGGTGTCTGGAGGGTTCTGCCTGTATAACATCCGGCTATCACAATATTTATACAGGATATTCCCCTGAGGGAGAGAGAGAGAGAGAGAGAGATAGATAGGGAGGGAGGGAGGGAGGGAGGGAGGGAGAGGAAGAGAGAGAGAGAGAGAGAGAGGGAGGGAGGGAGGGAGAGGAAGAGAGAGAGAGAGAGAGAGAGAGGGAGGGAGAGGAAGAGAGAGCGGAAGGGAGGGATTGGGAGAGAGAGGAAGAGAGAGCGAAGGAGAGAGAGGAGGGAAAAATAATGGAGAGTTAGGAAGAGAGACAGGGAAGGAGGGAGGGAGAGGGGGAGAGAGGAGAGAGAAGGAGAAAAAGAGAGGTATCGGGAGAGAGAGAAGGGGAGAGAGATAGGGAGAGAGAGAAGGAGGGAGAGAAGAGGAGAAAGGTGTGTGAGAAGGAGCGGAGAGCAGAAGGTCACAGCTTCATTCCCCCCCCCCCACTCCCATACAACGCCCCCTATGGGAGAGGGGAAGAAGAACCAGAAAATCACACAGGAAATCCGACCACTAAATGTTAGCCACCCTTTTGGAGACCTGCACTGTATAATGAACTATGACGAACATTTCGTTTAATAGTTTGGGTTTCAAGTTGGCTTGTATTCTCTGTCCTGGTTTGGATAGCTGCTTTCTAACTGACCTTGGAGGTTGAAATGTTATTTTGCGTTTGAACGCAAAATAAGCTCTGACGAACTGAAATGCAGGACAGTAACTTTGAAGTCGCAATCAACATTCTGTGAATTCAATTTCCAGCATGGACTGATAACAATAGTTGTGATCGATATTGTTGGGTATACTTCACAGTGCGGCAACAATCCCCTCATGTGTGGACTCAATGGCAGTTTTTCATGTTTGTCTATATATTTTAGATTTATATTTTCATTTTGATGATTTATTTTTTACTGCAGCTCATCATTTGATCTCGGAGCTTTACGCGTACATCATTTGATTATGTTGGCCTCAGCTGCTGGAGGGTGAAACAGGGTCGGCAGACACCACCAGCGACCCCACACCCACCACTGAAACTCATTGTTCACACACTGGTGGTCATCTGTGCTTTTGGGGAGGACATATTAAACAAGTCTGTGGTTTTAATTACCATTTTAATAATGAGTATTATGTATACCAGTGCCTAAATTCTATAAAGAGCAATAAAATCAAACAAAGCATCCCGGAGTGGATGCCATCGCTCCTATTTTTATCATATTTTTATTGGGCATATTTTTGTGGTACCATCCTATCATTCGTATTTTAGTAATATATTATTTATATATATGAGGTTCTGTACCGTGAATGATTTGGATCGTAGAGTGCGCCTCCATTTGTTACAACGCTTCTTATTTGTCGCTGAAGCGGCATGTCTTGGAACGTGCCGCAGCTAACGACGCGACATGACGACGCGACATAACGACACGACACGATATATACACACGACATTAACTCAACACGACGCAACGCGACGCAACGACGCAAAACAACGACGCGACATAACGACAATAAAGATCGGCATCAGCATTATGAAAGCGTTTAACTCGTTGGGAGAGACTTCCTCTTTCCAACCCCTGTTTGTATGAGTTCTTTAACGTCCGCCTCTTAATTGATCGTCCACGCACATGGTGTAGGACAACTTCTCCAACCCCCCTCCCCCCCACCCCGCTGGGTCGGACTGCTCTCCGCCTGAAGAGGAGCGCACAGCGCGGGAGAAGAGATGGAGATGCTGCTCCTCTTCTTCCCCCTCTTCCTCCTCTCCTCCGCAAGTGAGTAGAACGACGTTGTATCATGCATTACAGAATAATGATGGGGGTTTATTTGGGGATGTCAACGTTTGTCATTCTGTGATGCAGGGTGAGAAGGAAAAGTATTTTTCTGGCCGGGATGATGAGATGTTGGGATTATGGGTAACATGCATGTTTTCTGTGTTTGGTGGCAATGCGATGGTGTGATTATGTAGTGTTTAAATATATTTTGTGGTTAAGTGAGACATACCGTCGGACGAAACCAGCGCACTAACTTTTAATTCGCTAATTATCTGAGGTCTATAGACCGTCTGAGCTGATCGTTAATAGAAGCGTGAAGTCACGTCCTGTGTACTTTAACTTGAGATCGCCTTTATAAATCGTCATGGCAAGTGTAGATTTACTGGACTGGTTGTCTCCATACCGGTGCACGGCTGAACCTAAACGGAACAGACATATCAAAGTGTTATAACATCTGAACATCTGTGAGAATGGTATTTTGAGTGCACTTGTACGCACTGACCGAAGGAGGCAGGCAAAAGACAAGATATAAACGCACGCAGGCACGCACGCACGCACGCACGCTCGCTCGCACACACACACACACACACACACACGCACACTTCTTTCTGCTTCACGATGATACAAAGCGCTGGTCAGAGAGTAGACAAACTATAGAAGGAGCGACCCCACTCACACACACATTTTTTTTTTTTGCAGACATTTTCTGCAAAACACTGCAATAGTCTCATCATTGTGATTATATTTATACTTTGTATGACATTCAGAAACGATTTGTCAGATGGATTAATTGATTCTAATTTTGAACACCAACAATTCATTTGAATCAATCAAGGAAACATAATCAATTTATATATTTACTCTGTTTCAGATTCTTCAATTATTTTGTTTCCTGGCAGACAGAGCAAGGATATCCCATTCCGACGGTTTAAAAATAATAGTCATACAGAATTAAATATTCAATATCGTTTTATGAATAGATGAATCAAAATGATAATCTATAGCCGGACTGAGGATGGAACTACCTCTGAGTCAACTCTCCGGTGTGTTCTGAGGACAGCAGGAGCATTATGATGGGGAGGTGATGCTGACGATGACATAGTGCATGATGTTACCCGGTCTGTCTTCTCCAGGCAAACGCAGCCATCCTTGAATGACAGGCCAAGGCTTTGGGGATGTCCTGTGTGTGTGTGCGGGCATGTGTGTGTGCATGTGAGTGTGCATGTGTGCGTGTGCACTCGTCTTGTTCTCCTACTCTAAGACACGGCAGATGGCCTTTCCATAATTTACAAAGGGCCATTCTCCACCGACGGCTGCCTGGGACTTCGTACTTTTCAGACTTTGTCGGAAAAACAACAACATTTTACCTCCGACTGGTTTCTATGAAGAGGTCGTTGAGTCGGCCTGTGTCTTCTGCTCACACTTGATTTGATATGATGGTGATAGGTGACAAGTGATAGGTGATAGGTGATAGGTGATATGAAGAAGAACCTCCCCACTTAGTTTAATCTGGTCCTTAAAATCATTTAACCCCACACACTGAGGCCTGTTTATCACCTGAGCTTCTGTGTCAACATGTCCTGCAACTGAAGCTTTCTCAGGGTTGTTATTGTTTTATGTGGTTTATTATTGGTTATCTGCACTTTAAAATGGGTTAAACTGTGAATAATGAAATAATTGTAAGAAATAATTGTTTCATCCGTTTTTTTTTATTTTTCCAAATAGAAATATCTACCTGAATCAATCTAGATATTTCAATTGGAAAATTGAAAGTCGAATGTGAAAACGGTCCTTTCTGGACCTCTCATTTAGAGTGTAGGGTCCAATCAGTTATGCACTGCTGGGTTAACCTGCGATGCGAAGGGAGCCTCTGTGATGTAGAGCATCAGTGACACAGGCCACCGTGCCATCCTGTCCGTCGCTGCCTCCATCAGAGCATGATTCCCCGGCTACCGACTTTAATTATTTACACTGTGGTCTGTGTTCCGCCGTACATCTGTTGGTTTGTCCCAACATGTTGGTTTTGTGTGTGTGTGTGTGTGTGTGTGTGTGTGTGTGTGTGTGTGTGTCTGTGTGTGTGTGTGTGTCTGTGTCTGTGTGTGGGTGGGTGAGTGTTTTCTGTGGATGTACGTTTATATGTATGTACGTTTTTCTTCGGTTTTGCCTGGCGATGCAATTGAAGACAAATCCTGTACACTACGCAACACAAACATGGGTCACACACACGCTTGCACATGTTTAGGCACATTCAATATGCAACACATGCAGGTACATGCAGTACAACGTTCTCCAACAACTGATCTATTCCTGAGTGTTTGACAGATGTCACTTAATTGAAATGTATGTGATGTTGTTAATGTGTTAACTACGCACAAAAACATGCGTCTGAGTTCACATTTACGTTTAGGGCATTTAGCAGAGGCTTTTATCCAAAGCAACTTAACACAATTTCACTTAAAGGACATTAGAGACACAGCCATGCAAACGAGTGTTGGTTCAGCGGTCAGGTGTGGTTTGAATGAACCAAATACAGTCAATACACAACACACTGTCTGTAAAGGAAAGGGCAGTGAAACCCACTCAATACTCCATGCACACACATGCACGCACACATGCATGCAGACACACATACACGCACAATACAAACACACTGAATTTAAAGAGCACCAAAGGAAATATTTCATACTGAGTCACTTATTCATGTAATGACTTGTATTAAACTAAATTAAAGTGCTCTATAAAAGCGATGCTGGTAAGTGAGTGATAAATTAACATATGTAGTTAGTAATTTGTTCTGCTATCTCTCTCTCTCACACCCACTATTTTCCATGCCCTCGCTAAAAATAAAACTTCTTTTTTCCATAGCTTCAGTTGTTGGAACACTAAGATGTTCGTTCTGGCAATTGTATTAAAATCACACACACACACACGCACACACGCACACACACACGCACACACACACACAAACACACACACACACACACACGCACACACACACACACACTTTTTCCCTTTCTGCCTCTCTCGCTTGGTCTCTCTAATGCGCTGACATTTTATTGTAAGTGAGAGATCCTAAGGCTAAAGCAGCCTCCTTCTCTTTAGGGCCTGTTCTCCATACTAGACCAAGCACCCTACAGCTCTTCTTTCTATTGTTGAGTGTTGGAAAGGCTCTCTGATTCAGACCACCGACCGAGGTTTCGCCTATTGATCGGTTTCCTCCTTGATGAGGACAAATGGAATCCATTCCCAATCTGCCAAAAGTAAACAACCTCAGCCCTTCCTCGAACATCTCACAAACTGATCCGTGTATCTTGAGATGTAACTAGTATTCACCAATAATGCCAATAATTTCGAGTGACAAATGTACTGTGAACATCCTTACTGTACCAACAGATATATTAATTTGCCTACTTCTGATAAATGTACTTATTGCAAGTCGCCTTGGATAAAAGCGTCTGCTCATTGTAAACATAAATTTCACTCTGGCCAGTTGTTTCTGCAGCTGCAATCAATGTTGTACGAAACCCAATTCTTGTTGTATGCTTTGGTGGCTCTGAGTCTCCTTTGGCTGAGATGAATTAGATAAAAGCGTCAAGATAAACGTATCTCTGGGTTACGGTTCTGCACGCTGATGATGCCTCCAGCACGTCACATGTCCTCAACATTAACATTGACACTAACAGCTAGCAGACGCTTTTTATCCAAAGTGACTTACAACCATTCCTACACACATCCACACACCGACGGCGGAGTCGACCACGCAGGGCGACAGGCAGCCGGTCGGGAGCAGTCAGGGTGAGGCGTCCTGCTAAAGGACACTACACTCCGGGGAGCCGGGGATGGAACGAGCGACCCTTCGGTTACAGGTCATCCCGCTCTGCCTCCTGAGCTCATGTCTCCCCCGTTGGTTCTCCTCTCTGCCTCCAGAGGCCGGTCCGGGGAGCGGGAACCCTAACTCAGAGGAGCGGCTGATCAACTACCTGCTGGCCCCCGAGCGCTACAACAAGATGATCCGGCCGGCCGTCAACAAGAGCCAGCAGGTCACCATCTCCATCCAGGTGTCCCTCTCACAGCTCATCAGTGTGGTGAGCGGGTCGTTGATTTGGGGGTACTACTAGATTAGGGTTACCCCTTATTATTCTCACCCTGTTCATTTCTGCAGAACCAATTTCAGCGTCTTTCAAAAACTGTTTTGTGTCATGTCGCTTGAAGGCCCCCCCTCCCAAAGTCGAAAAAGCATGATATCACCTCTTAATACTTTTTTGATCATTACGATGATGATTCACCTCATTTGTTTCCTTTTGGGTTTGCAGAATGAGAGAGAGCAGATCATGACGACCAATCTGTGGCTGTTTCAGGTACGCTGGGTTTTTTTATGTTATCGAAATGATTTAAAAATGTTTACCTGTATGTACAGTATGTATGTATGTCCTCTATGGCACCCATTGCAGTCCCGATCATCCATGGAAGGGGGGATCCCCCACTCTGCGCTCCTTCTCTAGATTTCTTCATCGTTAATTAAGGGAGCTTTCTCTTGCCCTCTGGGGGGCTAGGGTCGGGGTGGGGGGGTTTATAAACGCAAGGCCTGCTAAGCCCTCTGAGACTGTTCGTGTGATGGAAGGGCTGTACAAATAAAATGTAATTGAATTGAAATCTGCTTAGTGCAGATGTGATCTCCGATGCTTATGGGTAATGTAGTCCACATAACTCCCTGCCTTGGCTCTGCAGGAGTGGAATGACTACAGGCTGAGTTGGGATCCAGAGAAATATGAAGGCCTCAAAAAGCTGCGCATTCCTGCCAAGATGATTTGGCTTCCTGATATAGTGCTCTACAACAAGTAGGTTCCTAACTCCATAACATCCTGCCTCACAAAAGCTTTCAATTCAGGAAATGGATCTAAATGATATGCCGCCATACTTGGTGAGCATCCAAGGCCTCCTACAATACAACCCCAATCATAAATCCCTTTCTGTATGTACTCTCTCATTCCCAAGAAAAATGTACTGTAAGTGATTGAGTTTGTTAAATGTAGTACATCAAAGCCATGAAAAAGATTTGCAGCCTTTATTCTAAGACATATCCATTTTTCTCTCAAACAAAACTGCGAACCCTATCTCAAATCATTCATATTTATGTGCGGTCATATTGCTTGTTTGTGTGTATGTCTGGGATCAGAAGGAGACGATGGAAGAGGCATGGAGTTCTTTCTATTCGGAGGGTTCCAACACTTCGCTCTCAGAATACTGCTGAAATTAGCCTTTGTTTCTATGGAGATTTGTAATTGCAATTCTTTCCGCTCGTGACAAATTCTTCGCTCCTGTTTTTTTTTGCTAACCTGGTAAAGCAGGGGCTTTGATTGGTGGATGCATGTTGACTTTAATGGCAGCGTTATGAGCCCAGCCAATAAGAAGAGGCGCAGAGGATCTGATGCTGCCCTGAAGGGTTATTCGGTGACTTCAAACGTGTTTCATGTCGTCTAATAATGACTCTGAGAGATAGTGGTTAACAGAGAGTGTGAAAGAGAGCCATGGTGATCAATGAGAATGGTGTTGGATGGCTTGACACCTGTCGGCTGATATGCTATTTTTGTTACATTTAGACCTTAAGCAGACTCCTATTATGTGCCTATAGGTATAAGTATCACTTATCGCCGCCTTAAGTCACGCAGAGATCAGGCAAACTATAAAACCCTAATTGTGAGGCTCTGCAACATACTTCAAGCACTAAGCTTCTTCTGAAAAAGGAGGTTATTTTTATTACTGCATAATAGTTACCTCTCGGAGATAAAGGGAAAATTAATCTCAACAGAATGTGATTCACATTAAATATAAGTGCTATTATCCACAAACTGCAGCAGTCATTTTGGAAACAGTGTCTTCATTGCAGCATGCTGTCTTCCTGCGGAAGGTTACACTAACAACCCTGACATCACTGGGCTTCCTTGGAAGTCAAACCAAGTCCCGTACGAGTAACCAGAGATGAATCCCGGGTTTGCAGTGGCTCAGGAGGTGGAGCGGGTTGACTTGTAAGCGGAAGGTTGCTCGTTCGATCCCCGGCTCCTCCTCGCTGAGTTTTGAGGTGTCCCTGAGCGAGACCCCTAGCCCTAAATGCTCCCCGACGGAAGGTTGCTAGTTCGATCCCTGGCTCTGTCCTTGAGCAAGGCGCTTCACCCTGATGAGCTGGCTGTCACCTTGCGTGGCTGACACCACCGTCGGTGTGTGAATGTGTGCATGAATGGGTGAACGTTATGTAACAATTGCAAAGCACTTTGAGTTGCCACTGGTTAGAAGAGCGCTCTATGAATGAAGTCCATTCACCATTCACCCCCCCCCCCCCCACCAGTGTGGACGGCGTGTACGAGGTCTCCTACTGCAACACGGTAGTCTCCCACACCGGCTACATCTTCTGGCTGCCCCCCGCCATCTACAAATCGGCGTGCGCCATCCAGGTGCGCGACTTCCCCTTCGACCGGCAGAACTGCACGCTCAAGTTCCGCTCCTGGACCTACGACCGCACGGAGATGGACCTGGCGCTGATCAGCGACACGGCCAGCCGCGACGACTTCACGCCCAGCGGAGAGTGGGACATCGTGTCGCTGCCCGCCCGCAAGAACGAGGACCCTCGCGACGCCGCCTACCTGGACATCACCTACGACTTCATCATCCGCCGCAAGCCGCTGTTCTACACCATCAACCTGATCATCCCCTGCGTGCTCATCACCTCCCTGGCCATCCTGGTGTTCTACCTGCCGTCCGACTGCGGCGAGAAGATCGCGCTGTGCATCTCCGTGCTGCTGGCGCTCACCGTGTTCCTGCTGCTCATCTCCAAGATCGTGCCGCCCACCTCGCTGGCCGTGCCGCTTGTAGGTCAGTCGGGGGGTGGGGGAGGTTGCTGGAAGTGGCTTTGGATGAGCGTGGATGGTGAATGAGTGGATTGTAATGGTTGTATTGCAAGGGATGGTACTTTGTTTGTGTGAGAGTGTGTGCATGTGTGTGTATGTGTGTTTCTGCTCTCTTCTATCCCCTTGGTAGGAACCCGATTTTGGCTATGGTGTTTGCTGTGTTTGGAGTGTATGTGTGTTTGTTTGTGTTTGTATGCAGATGTATGTTTGTGTGTTTATACATACATATATATATATATATATATATATATATGCATGTGTGTGTGTTTATGTGTGTGTGTTTTTTTGTGTACATTCCCTCTATAAACCCCTGATGTGTCCCGTTATCTTCATTCAAATCTATACATGTCTGTACCCGCCCGCCCCCTCCAGGTAAATACCTGATGTTCGCCATGGTGCTGGTCACCTTCTCCATCGTGACCAGCGTGTGTGTGCTCAACGTCCACCACCGCTCCCCCTCCACCCACCACATGCCCCCCTGGGTGCGCAGCCTCTTCCTGGTGCGGCTTCCCGCCTTCCTGCTCATGCGGCGCCCGGGAAACTCCAGCGGCCGCCAGAGGCTCCGCCGCAAGTACGCCCACAAGTTCCCCCCGGAGGGGGGCCGGGACCCCCCGGAGCTCCGGCTGGGCCTGGGGTTCGGGGGGGCCGGAGACGGCGACGCCTGCTTCGCCAACGAGGAGGCGGCGCGGCGGTACGGCTGGAGGGCGGGCGGGGTCCCGGCCGTGGAGGGCGGGGCCGAGGGCGGGGCGGCGGCGAGGTGGGACGCGTACCTGGAGGAGGCGGTGGACGGCGTGAAGTTCATCGCCCGGCACATGAAGACGGAGGATGAGGACGAAGGGGTGAGGAGGGAGGAGGAGGGAGAGGAGGGAGGAGGAGGGAGAGGAGGGAGGAGGAGGGAGGGGGAGGAGTCAGAGTAACATAGTGGGAGGAGTTGTATTGAGTTGAGTATGAGGCTTATTTAAATGTGAAAAAAGTATACCCCTCTCACTTATTGTATGTTGTACGTCCTGACACTTAAAAATAGTCTTCTATCTCTGTTGTATAGAGGGGAGGGGGAAGGTGCAAGTCTATGGTTTAGATAATCATCTCTGGTTCTCTCTACATTATGTGCTTTGTCGTACCCTGTTCATTATTCCTCAAACTCTGTAAACATGCAATACCCATAGAACCTTTAACAACCTTTAACTGGTATGCATGTAACATTGATGGCATTATTATAACGTGCAGATGGTTAATTACTGGTTTCCATGCCATTCCAGTTAGGTTACGGTAACATTGCCTAAGATGTAGCTCTAGCTCTTTAAGAAACCAAATGGATGTCCTCTAAGCCCTCGTGCGTTAAGGATTTGTGTCGTTCTCCTCCGGGCGTTCCCAGATCATCGAGGACTGGAAGTACGTCGCCATGGTGATCGACCGGCTGTTCCTGTGGATCTTCATCCTGGTGTGCGTGGTCGGAACGCTGGGGCTGTTTGTTCAGCCGCTGTTCCAGAGCTACAACACTCCCAGCGCCGGGGACCCAGAGTAGGCCACGCACACGCGGCACGCACGTGCACGCACGCACGCACACACGCACCCCATGCAGAGCAGGTACCGCACACACACGCACGCACGCACGCACACGCGACATGCACGTGCACGCACGCACACGCGCGCATCTACTAATAGACCTACACACACACACACAGACACACGTGCACGTGCACATGACACAAAGACATACATACACACATGCGCGACACACTCACATACACACACGTGACACACAGACATACACACACACGGGACATGCACACACACACTTACACACGAGAGACACACACACGCACGCGCATCTACAAATAGACATCCATCCACACACAAACGCATGCATGTACACAAATAGGACCACACACACACGCACACGCACACACACACACATTCACAGATTTAAAGTCTTAGCAAACATGGTAATTCGTTATTTAATCTCTTTTCATGCAGGGTTGGGGATTTCTGAAAGCCCCTGGGAAACGGAAAGGTAACCCTGTAGCAGCCGATCTGTTGCTGGTGTAGAAACTTTGGAGAGGTGCGTGGCAAAGCAGCACGAAGCCTGAAGCGGACTCGTCATATCTCCGCTGTGCCATAAACTATGCAAGGCATTAAAGTCACTATTCTCATTACTGCTACACATTACCCCTGGACTGGCCATTACCTCCAGCTCTTCACTATCAGGACATCAGAGTGACAGTTCACTCCCTGTTTCCCAAACTGTCCCCTTAGATGTTAATATTTACCATCTGGCTTCACATTGTTGTGTTTGTTTGAGATATTCTTCAAAATGTTCCTTTCCCTGTCTCTTTGTCTCGGTTTGCCCATCTGTCTTGCCTTCTTCTTGAGTCTGATTAGATTGTTGTGTATATTTATCTCTCTGTTTGTCGCTCCGTTTTAGGGCGTGTTGACCCAAGAAGTGATGATAGTTGTATGATGTTGTTTTGTATATTCCTTAACCAGGGTTATTCGTTTTTTAATATATACATGTGCATGTTTCCTGAGTATACACTTCTGGGAGCAGAACAACTCCATAAAAGCATTATTATAAGGTTTACTTTAATATCAATTGATCTAGCTGATTTCCTTACTACTTTTAATGATGTTTGTTAAGGTCCAACATGTTTCTATCTTGATTAACTGCCTTAAATACAATAAACGGTGACAAATTATGGAAACGCATTGCAGCACTGTCTGGCCTAATAAAATAAATGCACACTTATTTTTTTTTTAACTCTCTTAAGTAGCTATTTCATAAAAAAAACATTTCAAAACCCTGGACCAAACAAATGGCAAACACAAATGAGATCGGAAAGGTTTAGAATTCTCTATTCTTCCTCTCTTCCCATCTGGAGACCCGACAGGAGAAAGAGTTTCAGCTATAGGAAATGACGATGTTTGTGAACTCCTGGTCATTCTACACGATATACAATGTTCCCAGTGCAGTGGGCCGGGACAGGACACAAGAGTTATTTTCAAACTTACCAGGGGGGGGTGTTCAAGAGTGCTCCTCTATTATTTACACACACAACCTTGGGTGATAAAAAAACATTTTGTTTTTTTCTGCCCTGAGATCCTGGGGGCTTCTCGTCTGTCTCCAGACCGACAGCTGGGTTGTAAGGTTCCTCACCCTGCGGGGGGCAGGGCGAGGTGATAGAAGGAGGAACCATTAAGGTGCCCGCACACCGCCCAGACTCAAACCAACGGCCAACTGCCTTCATCCAACCACTCTGTTACCTCTCGTCTGACCCGTGGCAGAAAGGTTGCATTGAAACACGCCGCGACTATGGTGACTACTGCCAAATACACGGTGGTGTGTACGTTCTGCGCTTGCGCGAGATGCAGTGAGTCTCCTTAATATCGGTTGGTGCTATTCCGCCCCCTCCCAGACACCGCGTTGATGCGCTGGTTGTGTGCTAGCAGCACACAACCAATCAGAGGCTCTGATACTCAGACGCCGACGCTCTCGGACTTTGCATGTTGAACTGCAGCAGACACCGTCCGCGTATTCAAAAGCTTCCAACACAGCTGAACACACCAAACAGATTTGTTCCCGAAGTCGTCTCAGTCTCCCCGAACGTTTCAGATGGCCAACGGTTGGGCCAGTGTGCTCCAGGCTTTAGAGGAGGGGGGCCATCTGATCCCCTTCCTGGCTGGGGAAGGCAACAAGCCTTCCAGAGACATTAAAAATCGCTGAGTCCTCTCAGCGATTTTTAGTCGAGGGGTCATGAGCTGGGGTCAGGGGTGATTTATGCTCTCGTTTCAAGTGTCTCAATTATCTACGGTATGAAAACCATAGAAGAGGAAATTACTAATGATGGGTCATCATAGCTAATTTCTCCTTTTTAGTTTGACCTATTATTGACTAATTGTATCAATATACATCCTGTAATCAAAATATTTAATTTTAAGGTTTGAATTAATCATCTTGATCATCATGATTGTGTTGTATGGTGTTTGGTAACAGAGGGATGATCTCACACATGCACACCAAACACAAGCCAACACACAATCTGCCAATCTGTGGTCAGTGGATCCGGATGGAAAAAGGTTAAAGCCAAAAGCTGTTTCACATCCTGCTAATGGGCACTAATGGTAACGTGCACGCGCCTATGTGCCCATGTTTGTGTGTGTGTGTGTTTGTGTGCGGTATGTGTGTGTGTGTGTGTGTGTGTGTGTCTGTGAGTGTGTGTGTGTGTGTATGTGTGTGGGTATGTGTGTGTGGGTGTGGTTGTGTGAGAGTTTGTAAGTGTGTATGTGCGTCCGAGAAAGAGAGATATAGGGACAGATGGGGAGAGGGAGCAGGAGGGAGATGGGAAGAGAGATAGGCTGACAGGCCTGAGGCAGTTTGGTCTGGTGAGAGACGGCGGGATCCATACCGAAGGTCTTGAAGGTGATGGTTTATTTCACCCAACCTGAGTATATCACATGTTGGGTGGCAAGCAAATCACCTGCCAATCAACAGCTGACAAACACGCACACACACGCGCACACTCACACACACACACACACACACACACACACACACACACACACACACACACACACACACACACACACACACACCAATTATCTACACACACACCTAGTAGTCCATGAGAAGATTTATCAGACCCTGTCAATCAACAGCCGACACGCACGCACACACACACACACACACACACACACACAGACACACACACACAGACACACACACACACACATATCGGCCCACACCTTGTAGTCTGTGAGAAGATTTATCAGACCCAAATCCTTTATCTCAGCAGAAGACCCTGATACCGGATCAGCAGAAAGAGCAGAAGCTCCGGCTTCAGCAGACAGCTATCGACTCAACCTATATTTACTGTGCTCCTTCTGGCGTGTGTGTGCGTGCGTGCGTGCGTGTGTGTGTGCGTGTGTGTGTGCGTGTGTGTGTGCGTGTGTGTGTGTGTATGTGTGTGTGTGTGTGTGTGTGTGTGTGTGTGGTATATTGACTTCGCTCTCTGCAGATGGGATGTGATTGCCTGGGGTATAAAGTTGACAGATGTGGCATTGTTTACCGTACCTATGTGTCTGCGCGTATGTGTGTGTGTGTGTGTGTGTGTGTGTGTGTGTTTGTGTATGTGTGTGTCTGCGTGCGTGCGTGCGTGTGCGTGGGCGGCTGTAGATCAACCCACTGACGAATTTAGTGTAATCTAGTCTCTCCAAGTCAGATGTACAGCAGTGGTGGACCAAATCTAAAGCAGGCCCCGATGCATTCAATACTGCGTATTGAACATCTAAAATGACGCAATGTGAAGCTCTGCGCTGTACGAAGATAAACCAACACATCAGGTGATGTGTTATTTATAGATTTTCTTCATCTACTGTCTGAATTGAAATGCAACACAGCCATCTGTTAAAGACCAGGTTATGTCTATTCTCATCCGAGTATCTATCCTGCTCATCTCTTGCTCTTGCTCTTACACACACACACGGAGAAGCGTGCACACACACACTCACACACCGACAAACACATACACACTCTAACACACACACACAAACAGAAACAAGAAGAAGCATGATTGATTGAATGATTGATTTTATTTGACTATTCTGATATAAAATATGAACAGCACTCTCGGTCATACATTAAAATACATAAATAGTCAGGGACGCCACAATAAAGCCCGAAGGCTTATGCACACACACACACACACACACACACACACACACACACACACACACACACACACACACACACACACACACACACGCACACACACAAACATACTCACACTTCAACACACACACACAAATATTAACTCTCTCAAACACACACACACACACACACACACACACACACACACACACACACACACACACACACACACACACACACACACACACACACACACACCAACAAACACTACACATACTCACTCTCACACACGCACACTGCAAAGATCTAAACATAAACATGTCTCTCTTCGTCTTTACATTCTTACATTCCTTCTTTCTCCCCACATCTCTTATATATGTCCTCCCCTACCCCCTCACTTCTCCTCCCCTCCTCCACTCCTACACTCTCTCCTCTCCTCCTCTCTCCTATCCTCTCCTCCACTCTCTCCCTCTCTCCTCTCCTCTCTCCTCTTTCTGCTCTCCCCCTCTCTCTCTTCCTCCCTTCTCCCCCCTCCTCCCCCTCTTTCTCTTCCTCCCCTCTCCCCCCTCCTCCCCCTCTTTCTCTTCCTCTCCTCTCTACTCTCCTCACCTCTCTCCTCCCCTCTCCTCCACCCTCTCTCCTTCCCTCTCTCTCCCCATCCCTCCCCCCTCTCTGGGAAATGGCTCATGGAGAAATGGGGACTAAAAATACCCCAGAAGCGAACCCCATTATCTGTCCTTTTCACACTCCGCCCGAACGGATTAGCTACACGGAACGGGCGGTGCGCCAGATATTAGATATCTGCTGGCGTAGTCACTGTCTGTGCGTGTGTGTGTGTCCATGTGTGTGTGTGTGTCCGTGTGTGTGTGCGTGAGTGTGTATGTTTGTGTGTTTTTCTCACTGTGTCTCATTGTCCCCAAACAAAGCGTTGATTGTACCTCATAAACTTGACTTAGTAAATTCCTCAACTGCTTTTCCCAACGGTTCAATCCGGTTGTAAACAGATCCGGTGTGTCTCTCAGTGCTGGCCTGTTATGTGCTCAGGCAGTGTGACTGTGTGTTTTGGGTATCGATGAGTGACAACTATGGAGGGCTCTTACATCGAGGTGGACGTCAATATGGCGGAAAACTGATTTCAACAGACGGTACAAGGAATTTGAGGATTCATGACCTGATCTCGAATGACGACAATGGTCTTTGTAGATCTGTGCAAGGTCTCTGAAACTTTGCATGATGGGCCGTAGATCACATTGCACAGGCAACCTTCTCTATTGAATATACAATGATTCATACTTTTAGTTATGTTGATATTTTTGATATTTTCACCCACCGTACTTATTGTATGATTTTCAAATAAAAAAACGTAAGCGTCCATGGATTGACGTAACCTTTGCGTAACAATGATCTTAATAGCATACAAGTGTACACCTTTTCTTTAATTGCTTCGCAATTTATGGTTAAATGATATGTTTAATGATTGAAATGCATTGTAAAGCATTGCACCCCTGCCTTTGTAAAGCATGAAGGAAGACAGCGACAGCCATGTCGCTGTCGGACTAACATGGAGTCAGATTAACATGGAGTGAGACTAACGTTGAGTCAGACTAACGTTGAGTCAGACTAACGTTGAGTCAGACTAACATGGAGTCAGACTAACATGAAGTGAGACTAACATTGAGTCAGACTAACATGGAGTGAGACTAACGTTGAGTCAGACTAACGTTGAGTCAGACTAACATGGAGTCAGACTAACGTTGAGTCAGACTAACATGGAGTCAGACTAACATGGAGTCAGACTAACATGGAGTCAGACTAACATGGAGTCAGACTAACATAGAGTCAGACTAACATGAAGTGAGACTAACATGGAGTCAGACTAACGTTGAGTCAGACTAACATGGAGTCAGACTAACATGGAGTCAGACTAACATGGAGTGAGACTAACATGGAGTCAGACTAACATGGAGTGAGACTAACATGGAGTGAGACTAACGTTGAGTCAGACTAATATGGAGTCAGACTAACATGGAGTGAGACTAGAGTCGAGTCGGACTAACATGGAGTCAGACTAACATGGAGTGAGACTAACATGGAGTCAGACTAACATGGAGTCAGACTAACATGGAGTCAGACTAACATGGAGTCAGACAAACATGTGGGTAAGTGTCGGGACTCCTTCTCTGAAGTGTTACTAAAGTGGTGCGCTGAAGGCTACAGGGCTTTTAAGGCTGCGCGCCCCGACTTCATCACTGCAGAAGCAATTCAATTAAATATCCTGGCTCTGTGTGTGTGTGTATTTGTGTGTTTATGCGTGTTTGAGAGAGTGAGTGTATGTGCTTGTGTGTGTGTGTTGGTTTGAGGGAGTGTGTGTGTGTGTGTGTGTGTGTGTGTGTGTGTGTGTGTTTGTGTTTGTGAGAGCGAGTGATTGTATGTTTGTGTGTGTGTGTGTGTGTGTGTGTGTGTGTGTGTGTGTGTGTGTGTGTGTGTGTGTGTGTGTGTGTGTGTGTGTGTGTGTGTGTTGGTGTGAGAGAGTGAGTGTATGTGTGATTGAGGCTGGGTGCACGCTACTGTGCCCTTATTAGGATGTCCCAGTTTTGGGTCTCGTACCTTTATACTCCAGAGATTATGTAGTTATAATAATAAAGTCAGGAAATTATGCATGTGTGTGCTGGTGTTTGGAAAGTGTATGTGTTGTGTGAACGCGTCGGTGTGTGTGTGTGTCCGTGTCGGTGTGTGTGTGTGTGTGTGTGTGTGTGTCCGTATGTGCATATGTGTGTGTGTGTGTGTGTGTGGTTCCGTATATGAGTGTGCATGTGTGTCTGTGGGTGCGTGTGTCCATGATACAGACGCAGCCGGGTAATATGAGCCTACCGGCCTGTATTACGTCATGCAGGACGCCTCCAGCCGAAGCCTGTGATTACCTGCACTCTGTTAAACACCCCCACACCCCCGCAAACCAGGGCCGCAAGACTGCCCCGCTACACACACACCGCACACGCGCACAAACGCACACCGTACACGCACACACAAACACGCACACGACCACGCACACAAAAGCCCATTGAACCACAAACGCACACCATACACGCACACACAAACACGCACACGACCACGCTCACAAAAGCCCATTGAACCACACACGCACACGATACACGCACGTTCAAACATACACGTGCACAAACAAACACACACACACACACACACAGGACCACGTACATTCAAACAAACTGCACACCATACATGCACACACACACACACACACATTTAAACACACACGCACACCATACACACATGACCACGCACATCCAAACATACACGTGCGCACGCACACACACACTCACATTTCATCACGTGGCGTTCGAAACAAAAGCACTACTGCCATGCTCAAGGATGTGGCACTGATAGTCCGTGACTGAATAATTCACATCCCATCTAGAAGTTCTGGTGAGGGGAGCAACATATACACCGATATATAATATATATCTACGGTGTATATATTGCTGCCCTGGCAGTTTTCGGAGTACATCTTTAAAGTTCGATCAGGCAGAGGGATAGCACCATTGGTCATTGTCTTCACATAAAAAAAAAATGTGTGTCAGTAAGAAAGGGTGAGAGAGAGAGAGAGAGAGAGAGAGAGAGAGAGAGAGAGAGAGAGAGAGAGAGAGAGAGAGAGACAGAGACAAAACAGAGAGCATGTGTGGAAAGGAGAGCCGAGATGGGAACCAGCAGCTAATACAATAAGGAGGAAGAAGAATGGAGGAAGGCTTGAGAGGTGGTGAAATGGTGACGTCAAAGAGGGGATGAAAGTAGGAGGGAAAAAAACTCGTTTTTTTTCGGGAATCAGGGAGGGAGAGAGAGAGAGAGAGAGAGAGAGAGAGAGAGCGAGAGAGAGAGAGAGAGAGAGAGAGAGAGAGAGAGAGAGAGAGAGAGAGAGAGAGAGAGGGGTGGGGGGGGGAGTGTTAAGGATGTGGCTAATGGCTGCCAGACTCATTTCGCTGGCTTTTAGGGGAAGCATGAATTAAATATGGCCTGAAGGGAACCAACGGGGAAGGCTATGCTAAGGTGCGTCACGCTAAATGCTCCTGACAGAAACAGCCGACAGTGATTCCCGGTCCCCCTGTAACTCAGGACAACGTTTGGAAGGCCAGGAATCTTGTACCCCCGCAGTGTGGGCTAGTTGCCGAGCACACGGGGGCAACATCAAAAGTACACTTCCTCTTCTTTGCCTAAAATTCTTTGTCACATTTCATACCTCAAACCCACTTCTTTTCCTGTCTGCTAGACATTCACTTGACAACTGTACACTCTTTATCTAATGGAGGGAAAGGAAGAGGAGATCCCAGATGCTTCAGAGGGAGGATTGGTTTTGGTGAGGTGGTGAGGCGTGCACTGCGGTGAACAGCGTATCACTAGAGAGCAGGCGGTAGTGAGTTGATGAGCGGTGGTGAGTGGTGGTGAGAGGTGGTGAGTGATGGTGAGTTGTGGTGAGTGATGGTGAGTGATGGTGAGTGATGGTGAGTGATGGTGAGTTGTGGTGAGTGATGGTGAGTGGTGGTGAGTGATGGTGAGTGATGGTGAGTGATGGTGAGTGGTGGTGAGCGGTGGTGAGTGATGGTGAGTGATGGTGAGTGATGGTGAGTGATGGTGAGCGGTGGTGAGTGATGGTGAGTGATGGTGAGTGATGGTGAGTGATGGTGAGTGATGGTGAGTGGTGGTGAGCGGTGGTGAGTGATGGTGAGTGATGGGGAGTGATGGTGAGTGATGGTGAGCGGTGGTGAGTGATGGTGAGTGATGGGGAGTGATGGTGAGTGGTGGTGAGCGGTGGTGAGTGATGGTGAGTGGTGGTGAGTGATGGTGAGTGATGGTGAGCGGTGGTGAGTGATGGTGAGTGATGGTGAGCGGTGGTGAGTGATGGTGAGTGATGGTGAGTGATGGTAAGCGGTGGTGAGCGGTCGTGAGCCGTGGTGAGTAACGGTGAGTGATGGTGAGTGATGGTGAGTGATGGTGAGTGATGCTCACTACGATCCCAGACTTAAGCGCACCAATTTCTGCTCTTTTTATTGTGTATTATTTGTGCTTATTTGTATGCATTTATCTCATATGATTGATTTAACATAGAGGAAAATCTCTCTCTCTATATATATATCGTTTTATTTTATGTTCTGTTGTTAGAAGTAAATAATTGATAATATAAATTAATTAAAAACCTTTATTTACTTGTAACTTTGTTAGGTGGTTACTTCTCACCTAAAGAGAGAGAGAGAGAGAGAGAGAGAGAGAGAGAGAGAGAGAGAGAGAGAGAGGGCTTGTTTATGTTTACTCATTTTGTGGACTAGATGTTAAATCCACAACCGTTTTCAGCTGAATATATTTCATAAATATTGACTTGTTAAAATATCTCAAGTCAACTGAGGCACACAATAGACCTTCACAATGCCTTGCTCATTTACTGTTTTCTATGTCTCACTTGAGTCCTCACATCTAGTTGGTCTCTCCCCCTCCTGCTTCATGGACCATGTCTCCCCCTAATGCCCCCCCCCCATGGAGCAGGTCTCCCCCTAATGCCCGCCCCTCTCATGCTTAATGGACCATGTCTCCCCGTCACGGAGCATGTCTCCCCCTCATGGACCATGTCTCCCGCTCATGTCGCGCGTCCCTTAATGACTCCGGCTGATGACGTCACGTCAAGTGCATCAGGGCACGGTCCCGAATGAATCAGCTGTGGCTGTGCGTAATGGTAACGGCTGAGGACGCGGTGCGCCCGGCGCGAGCTAACCGTATGTGATGGGCACTGCTCTCCGGCGAGGCAGACGTCGAGCACTTTGAATTCACTCCGTGACACGGGGACGGCTCAGTGATTATGAAAAATTGTTACGCCATATAACATAGAGTTCGTCGAACCGAAAACCATTACCCTAACT
>NC_136935.1:50760414-50762914 GCF_949987615.1 Pollachius pollachius | reverse complement strand
TTGTTGATCTGAATCTGGATTGTATTCCATCCAGTAAGTCCAGTATATATATATATATATATATATATATATATATATATATAGTTTAAACAGAGTATTCTGCGTCTAATATTTATAGACAGATACCGTGAAACATTGAGGTTGTTGCCGGCTCTGTTGACAAAGAGCATAGGAGGTTCCTGTATTTGGCCAGAACCAGCAGCAGTGATTGAGAATTCATACGCTGTAGTCTAAACTCTGCAGAATCAGGGCACAAACAGCCGATTGCTTTATGTCACGAAAGATGTCTCAAAAGTACGGCTCATCTCCTGAATGACATCTTAAGGAGGATTTGCCTCCAGTCCCCCTCTCTCTCCTCTCTCCTTTCCCTGCTCTTTGTATAGGCTGTTTTTTAAACACTTTCATCTTGTCTGCCCTTCATTTGTCTGTTATTCTCTCTTCGTCCGTCGCTGTCCTGTCCTCTGGAAGAGGCGCCCCAAAGAGTTAGCTGTCAGCTTTGGTATTGGTGTAGCACTTATCGGTTAAGACTTTGAGAAAAGAATCATCTCCTAATTGGGTTGACGCAACTTTGTCTTTTAGATAGTGGAAGCTTCTTCGTTAATTAAGAGACTTTTGGCTACTAGTTTTTCCAAGTCGACAGACAATTGATTTTAGAAACAGCGTCTATGCTCAATGTTGTTAGATAAAATATACTCAAGGGTCTCCGAAAGTAAAGCTTACTTCTGGCCTGTCTCTCTACTGGCCTGTCTGTCTGATTTCCTCTCTACTGGCCTGTCTGTTTGTCTGTCTGTCTTTCTACCGGCCTGGCTGTCTGTCTGCCTCTCTACCGGCCTGGCTGTCTGTCTACCTCTATATATCGCCTCCTTCCTTTACCTCTTAGACTCTCTTACTTTACAAATTGTCCAACGTTTCTTAACGGATTAACAACCACTTTCATCACTTCCTAAAACGAGAAAAAAACGTGGTGAAAATGTAGTCATGTTGATGTAGAAGGACGTAGAATGTAGAGAAGGAGGAGGAGGAGGAGGAGGAGGAGGAGGAGGAGAAGGGGGGGAGGAAGGCAAGGAGGAGGGGAAGGAGGGGAGGAGGGGGAGAATCATTAAGTTAACACATACGGAACGAAGAGAGAGAGAAGCTCCCACCCAGCAGCTTCATGAACCGTCTCTCTGTCTCTCTTCATCACGTTATACCGGCCAGCTTTGCGTGTGCATGTGGGTTAACGGAGCCCAGCCAGTGACCTTTAACCTCTGGGTTAGGAGGAACCACTGATGCTCCGGCCGGTTCAGTGCTCAGGGGAACAGGACGATAATGTAAAGACAAGGTATGACGGGATGGACTATTTCAGTTAACAGCGAGCAGACTTGTAAAGGGTGGTGGGTGGTTCTGCCTGGGCTCCTCTGTCATCACAGGAATCTGGATTTATTTATGTATATGAGCAGAGTGACTCAGCTGTGAGACAGACATGCAGGCAGGGCGTCAGGGGAGGGAGGTATTTACAGCGCCCTGTCGGTTTCGCCTACCATCCCGTGCTTCACAGAGTTTATTTTGCGTCACTGGAGTACACAAGAGTACCAAAAAAGCGTTCAGCCTCCTTTTAAGAAGAACACATGCTGTTTCCCGTTCTTTCATAACACAACAGGATTGAAATGACGCATCCTTTTATAGTTTGTTGGTTGTTATATTTTTGTTGGGTGTCTTAGAATTGCCGTTCTTTTTATGAGATGCTTCCCAGTCGTCTGGTGACCGTTTGTGCGAGTGCTTAACTTAGCAGACTAATTATTCTCAGTCCCGGAGCTGGGAACTAAAAGAGAGGTTTCTCTGTAGGCTTGTTCTGTCCTGTGGGAGTGGACCGCAGGACGGGTTCCGCCCGTGGGAGGACAGACGGAACACCATGTTCCTCCGGGTTTCTGGAATCACTCGCACTGGGTATTTTTAAGGCAATGTCGGAACGCGGGTTTTACTTTTTCCCAGACAAACAGACTGTGTCTGGTAAAAAAGTTGGGTGCAAAAACAGTAAAAAAGTGCCAGTAAAACAGCAGAGCCAGCTAAAATAAACCAAGATAAGCTAAATATCCCGTCCGCTTACCTCAGGAGGTAGAGCAGGTTGGATGGTAAGGAAGGTTGCTCGTTCTAACCCCGGTTCCTTCTAGCTTAGTGTCGAGGTGTCCCTGAGCAAGGCACCTCACCCTGACTGCTCCTGACGAGGTGCTTGTCGCCTTGCATCGTTGACTCCGCCGTCGGTTTGTGCATGTGTGTATTAACTGTTGCAAGTCGCTTTGGATTAAAACGTCTGCTAAATGCCCTAAATGTCTGTCGGTTTGACAGACTCACTGCTTTTAACACAAAAAGGTAAATATATCAGACAAGATTAACTCAACGAATGAAGGGTCAACTGTAGTCCAAGCAGAAATGAGGCATGAGGAACACCTGGAGTTAATCAAGGATAAACAAGACACACCTGGTGGAGGAAAGACCAGGAGGTGTAGTGGGCGGGGCTAGG
>NC_136935.1:50740414-50755414 GCF_949987615.1 Pollachius pollachius | reverse complement strand
ACAAGGCCAAGATCGACCTGTTACTGATTGGCTCAAAGGTCGGTGTGAATATCAGGGCAGGGTAATAAGGTGTATCTAACCAGGGCCTTTTTATGCCCCCATCTAATATGATTTGGGTGTATTTTGGATGACTTGGGCAATATGGTAAAATGTTGGAAAATATGGTATTTTTCCGAAGACTACAACGGAAAGAAATCCTGGAAGCGTTGATTCCAAACCATAAACACCATACAGTAATCTGCCCTAGTCTATTTTTTAATCATCCAAATCTTTGGGGCATCTATTCTATTTTTAAGGGGCAAAGATTCTGAGGCCCCGGTTGACGTCATATCAAACATGACAGTTCAGTTGATCCATAAAACAACTTTCTTAACCTTCAACCCAGGTGAACCTCAAGGACTTCTGGGAGAGCGGCGAGTGGGAGATCATCGACGCGCCGGGCTACAAGCACGACATCAAGTACAACTGCTGCGTGGAGATCTACACGGACATCACCTACTCCTTCTACATCCGCCGGCTGCCCCTCTTCTACACCGTCAACCTCATCATCCCCTGCCTGCTCATCTCCTTCCTCACCGTGCTGGTCTTCTACCTGCCGTCCGACTGCGGCGAGAAGGTCACCCTGTGCATCTCCGTGCTGCTGTCGCTCACCGTGTTCCTGCTGGTCATCACCGAGACCATCCCGTCCACCTCGCTGGTCATCCCGCTCATCGGCGAGTACCTGCTCTTCACCATGATCTTCGTCACGCTCAGCATCGTCATCACCGTGTTCGTGCTCAACGTGCACTACCGCACGCCCATGACCCACACCATGCCGGGCTGGGTGCGCGCCGTGTTCCTGCGGGCGCTGCCCCGGGTCATGCTGATGCGGCGGCCCGTGGACCAGGAGGGCAAGGCGGCCGGCGGGACGGACGGCGCCGGGGAGGCCGGCGTGGGGGGAGGAGCCGGGGCTGGAGGCGGAGCCGGCGGAGGGGGAGGAGGAGGAGGAGGAGGAGGAGGAGGAGGGAAGGGAGTGTGGAAGAGGAAGAACAGCCTGACGCAGGTTAGTGGGGACCCCCTTCGCAGTGCAGGGGAGGGTGAGACGGGACGGATAGCATGAGTAGTGGGGAGTGAGACAGACAGCGAGTCCGAGTAGTGGGAAGTGAGACAGCGAGGGAAGCATGGTAACTGGGAAGTGAGACAGGGAGAAGAAGACGAGCACTGGGAAGTAAGACAGGACAGAGAGCCTGAGTAGTGGGAAGTGAGAAAGGGCAGAGAGCCTGAGTAGTGGGAAGTGAGACAGGGAGGAGAGCACGAACTCTGGGAAGTGAGACAGGACAGAGCGCCCAAGTAGCGGAAAGTGAGACAACGAGGGAAGCATGATGTTGGGAAGTGAGACAGGAAGGAGATAATGAGCTTTGGGAAGTGAGCCAGGCAGAGAGCCTGAGTAGTGGGAAGTGAGACAGCGAGAGAAGCATGATCACTGGGAAGTGAGACAGGGAGGAGAGCATGAGAAGTGGGAAGTGGGAATGCCGACTTCTAACTATGATGATGGAGGCTTTGTGCTGAACATGAGTTATGAAGGCGGCCAACATGGGGTGTGTTCGCACTAGATCTTAACGATTGCTTGTTCTTCTGGCGTTTGGGTTCCAACGTTCCTCCCAGCAGGTCGGAGGTGGGTCCCTGAACTGCCTGGACTTCGGGGACAGTAAATTATCCTCCATAGAGGGCTGTGCTGGGAACAAGTGCCCCTGGAAGGAAACCCCGGAGATGGCGGACCCGGGGAAGCTGGCTGGTCTACTGGGCTCACAGAGCCTCAACTCGGTGGCCGCGTTTTCCGCCGTGTCGCCCGAGATCAAGCAGGCCATCGAGAGCGTGAAGTACATCGCCGAGAACATGCGCAGCCGCAACAAGGCCAAAGAGGTGAGCTGCCGTCCTCCCAGTGACCGCCCGGGCAGGGAGGTCTGTTTACAGCAGAACTAATTCACACAATGGAAACAAGGCATGAAGCGCAGTGACCCAGATTATATGCATCACACATGCACGGCAAATTAAGGGCAAACACAGACTTTGTTATGGGTTAACTTTACAGAGTAATAGCCGTCTCACACCTCACGCTTTGGATTAACATCTGGTGGCAGACGCGCTCGGCTCTGTCTCGACCAATCAGGTTCCTGGAGGATGGTAGGTCTGGAGGCGTTTGTCTCGACTGGAGACAACCTGAACAGTAGAACCACAACAAACGATGGCTTTGCATCGATTGGAAGCTCTGTCAGAGAAGGCTCTATGTCTGTAGATTATGCTGTCATGGCTTCCATCTTTCAAAAAAGAAGTGAAACAAATGACTACTAGGCAATCTCGGATGTGAAACCAGCCCACGCTTTTGCTTTAAGAGATGACGAGACCTATTGGCATCAGCTCGATGCCAAGGCTGTGTGCACCGACTGCAAGACTCTTTACATTTACATTAAGGGCATTTAGCAGACGCTTTTATCCAAAGCGAGGTGCAACGGTTCATACACACATCCTCCCACCGACGGCGGAGTCAACCATGCAAGGCGACAGCCAGCTCGTCGGGAGCAGTCAGGTTACATCAATGCCCTTTGACAAAAGGTCTCTAAAGGTTCAAATCAACCCTGTGCGGTAGACTTGCCACTGTAGAAATACATTTGTTAGGATCGTCCTCGTAAACCTCTCCAGCTGAACCACAACAGTTTAAGATTCAAGCGAAAATCTAGATCAACAAAAAATCAACTTTTGGGGCATTCTCTGTCAGCCTGACATCTGCAGCGGGTGGATTCTCCCAGATGAGCGAGGCTGTCTTTGATATGTAAAACCAAAGTGTGTTTAGTCAGAGTACTGCTGCAGCATGCGTCTTCTGCTCTGGAGGAATGGGATTATCTAATTACATTCCTTCTTAGTGGGAAACATTTCAATAATCATTTTGCTTTCCCCCCCAAAAAAAAGTGTTGCTGATCTTCTCCGTATTTTCCTCTTCCTCTTCTTCTTCCTCTCTCGTTTCCACACCTCCCCCAACCCTGTTTTTCATCCACGTTCACCCAATCCACTGTTGACCTTTGTTGACCTTCATTTCTGTCCCTTCAAATAACAATCATGCGTCCCCAATTCCCCACTCAATTTACAACCCCCCCCCCCCCATCACTCCATGCAGGTGGAGGATGACTGGAAGTACGTTGCCATGGTGATCGATAGAATCTTCCTGTGGGTCTTCGTGACTGTGTGCATCCTGGGAACCCTCGGCCTCTTCCTGCAGCCAGTGATCAACTTCCTGTCATAACCGCTTCCCGAAGTGACTCTGAGCCGGTCCCGACAAGCTCTCAGACCCCCAGACCTGACCCCCGAACTCTGACCTTTTCTAACGTTGACCTTTGTGCACTATTTGCTGTGCAGGTTTTGAAATCTCTCTCTTTTACAAAATTCCCCAAAGGTGTTTCTCTCATCTCTCACTGTATCTGTGTTGAATCAAATCAAATTCAACTTTATTTAAGATTGCGGTTTTCATGCAAAAAACAGCAACGCAAAGTGCTTAGCAAACGGGAAACGGTGCAACAAGAACAAGAAATGCTTTAAAACTAACAGCACACATATGAATCCAAGAGAAACCTATCAGCAAACAGCAATGCAAAGTGCTATGCATGGGAAACAATAGAATGGGAAAACTGAGTTTTAAAATAACACGATTCGTGAATGAACGGAGTAACTGCATGGCAGGGGACGGCGTCAACGTCTACAGGACTTAATCTGCTCTGCAAGAATCAACATTGATGCTTACAGACCGGGAGCAGTCCGTGATGAGTAGAAGTAATGAATGCCTCCACCCTAT
The DNA here is from genome assembly GCF_949987615.1 of Pollachius pollachius. Taxonomy (NCBI): domain Eukaryota; kingdom Metazoa; phylum Chordata; class Actinopteri; order Gadiformes; family Gadidae; genus Pollachius; species Pollachius pollachius. The sequence goes on along the minus strand of NC_136935.1, from coordinate 50,751,591 downwards.
GTGTTGACTGACAGCGGTCCTATCTAATCACAGATCTGATTCATTAAACTGCCCTCTTCTAAAATAATTGAATTTAATTGAATTGAATTTAAAGATTTAAATTGATTTCAAATTTATTTGTAAAGCCCTTAATCACAGGTACAGTTCAAAGGGCTTAACAGGCCATATATTTATGACAGACAGTTGACTGACAGCTGTCATGTCGTATCACGGATCTGATTCATTGAACGGCTCTCTTCTCACTCAGAACCGACGCCAGTCCTCTGTCTTTTTTGAGTCGTTCCCGATAAGAAAACAGAGTCCTCCAGGGGAGTGGGGGTGAGGGAATGCAATCAGGGCACACTGTTCTTATTTGGTAATTAGGATCAGCAAGATTTACAAACGTTCCTGTGATTAATGTTCCAGCAACTAATTGGTTGGCCTGGTAAATATGGATTGAAAGGACTTGAATGGTCGGTCTGAAATAGCTCCATATTTATACATGCGTCTGAGTATTTTATCATCCAATTCCATGGCTATTAAATCCTGCTCTTTTCCTCCCACCTTTTTAATTAACTGTTCCACAGAGACGTAATATAATACATGCAAATAATACAACGTTGTTTCAATTTGTATGACTTGACCAGGGAACAGATACCGTGGTGTTTGGTATTCATTTATGCCTTCGTTTATGTGCGTCCTTTGCAATTACATGTTTATTCCGCAGCCATTACGCCATACGCTCACACGCCGGAACACGAAACGTCAAGTGGATTTTACTCAATTGTTGTTTCTATTTTTGTCTCATTCTAAATTCTGAATAAATGTGAATCAATTGAACAAATTAACGTAAACATTTGTCCAAACAAAACGGTACATTCCAATAGATAAAAACCTTGATAAATTGTTTTGAATGAGAGATTCACGACCAGGAAATATACATTAACACACACACACACACACGCACACACGCACACGCACACGCACACACACACACACGCACGCACACACACGCACACACACACACACACACGCACGCACGCACGCACGCACACACACACACACACACACACACACACACACACACACACACACACACACACACAGGACTTTCTAAGGCAGTGTCTTTGATGTTGCGGCTAGCCTTTGACAGAGATTAGTCAGGCATACAGTGTGACAAATCCCTAAGCCTCCGAGGTCTCCTTGGAATTCATCCATTTTATGCTTCATAAATGTAGTTTAATGAGTAAGATGAGCAGATTTGTAAATAAACCCTCAGGCAGAGTAGATTCGGTAAAATGTCTACGCGATAGGCCGTATTCTTAGCAACATGTGTCCAATGTGGTAGCACCATGCAGGGAGTTCGCAAGGAGTAAATTGGGTTTAGCGTTCTTTGTGTTTGTTTGTTTCTACAGGCGGCCACTAGGGTAACCTTAACTGAATCACTGTGTTTTTGGGCCATTACACAGGAGATATTACACACACACACTCCTCCCCACACACACACACACACACACACACACACACACACACACACAGAAACAGACACACACACACACACACACACACAGAAACAGACACACACACACACAGACACACAGACACACACACACACACACACACACTCACACACACTCCTCCACACACACACAAACATCCACACACAAACACACACGCACAAAAACACAAACACACTCCTCCACAGACACACAAACACACACACACACACACACACACACAAACACACACATACTCCTTTCCCCACACACACCCACACAGAACCCAGGGTGAGGGTTGACTCAACTGCTGCAGTCTATTAGCGTCTCCTCAGGTCGCTGATGGTTCCACCAGACCACGGGGCTCCGAGGTCCGGGTCAGGGGCCAGAGAATCCCCCAAACGCTGTGGGGCGGTGGGGGGGTGGAGGTGGGGGTGCAGCGCTACAGCGCTACAGTGCACTAGCTCGCTGGCGCCCAGGGGATACGAACCTCATAATAGACCTGGGCTAAGCCTTGCGTGTGCTGCTTCTGTGTGGGTGAAGTCAGGCCGAATCACTCTCCCTCTCTCTCTCTCTCTCCCTCTCTCTCCCATTCTCTCTCTCTTCCTCCCTCCACACTCTCACTCTCTCTCTCTCTCTCTCTCTCTCTCTCTCGCTCTCTCTCTCTATTTATATATATATATATACATACGTACTGAGATAAGGCTAAACTCTGCATGGGAGAACAGGGCTAATGAAGGCAGTCAGATGAAGGAACAGCCCACGCTCGCGGCGAGGCTGTTCGTCTCCCGGTCGGCGGCCTCTGAGTCGCCCCGGCCTGATCTCCGATGGCCGCGGGCATCCCCGAGCACCGCGTCTCCTCAGCCCTGCCGCTCGTTAATGACACGCCTCTTGGCTCACACGGAGGCGCTGGGGTGACAGCGGCTGCCAACCAAACAACAGGAAAGAAAAAAAACGATGAAAATAGTTTGAGCTGGTGGGATTTACGTTCTGAAGAGCGCTCCTCAAGTCTGTGAGGGTTCAATGTGGAGAGAGAGAGATAGAGAGAGGAAGGGAGAGAGAGAGAGAGAGAGAGAGAGAGAGAGAGAGAGAGAGAGAAAGGGAGGGAGATGGAGGGGGAGACAGTGAAAGAGAGATAGAGAGAGAGCGAGAGCGATGAATGTGGTGCGCTCTCTCTCCTCCCCCTCTCTCTCTCCCCCTCTCCAGTGGGGGGTCATCATGAGTGTGGCCTACGTCTTGTTAAACAAAATCAGACCGATCTTCCTCAGAAATACTTCGATATTCAGACGGTGCCGGCCCGTAGCAGAACACAGGGTGGTGTTGTGGTGTGCCGGCTGCCGTCCGGCGTACAGCTCACAGTCACGGCGGCTTCACTTCAGGAACCGGAGGAACTGGCAGGTGGAAGTTAAGGGTGCAGGGTGGGCGAGGATAATGGGATTTAACGTGCCTCGGTGGTCTCTTTGGGGTGCTCAGCTCTCTTTCTCTTACTCGCTCTAACTCTATCATTCTCTCTCTGACTTCCTCTGTTCGTCTCTTTCTCGCGCTCTCTCTCTCTCTCTCTCCCTCCCTCATCCTCGCTTTAGCGCTCTCTTTCTCTCTTTCTCCCTTTCTCTCTCTCTCTCTACCTCCCTATTCCTTGCTTCTCTCTCCCTCCCCCTCCTCCCTCTCCCTCCCCCATCCTCCCTCTCCCTCGCCCTCCATCTCCCTCCCTCTCTCTCTCTCCCCCTCTCCCTCTCTCTCTGTCTCTCCCCCTCTCCCTCTCTCTCTCTCCCCTTCTCCCTCTCTCTCTCTCTCTACCTCCTTATTCCTTGCTTCTCTCTCTCCCTCCCCCTCCGTCCCCCTCCCCCATCCTCCCTCCCTTCCTCCCTCCCTCTCCCTCTCTCTCTCTCTCTCTCTCTCTCTCTCCCCCTCTCCCTCTCTCTCTCTCTCTAGCTGAGGTCATAATAAGCGTGTAAGCCCTGCTCAGCTCACCTAAAGCCTCTGTCCACACGGTCACCTGTCCGTGTTTTGTTTTGCATCCCAGAAAAACAGAACGTCGCCCGGGGCCGCTAGTACCGGCCCCACAGTCTTCATGCCCTGACTCGGCAGAGCTGATAGATCGCCCGTTACTACCAGCCCCACAGGCTTCAGGAGAACCACAGAAACCTGCCTTGAGATGGGCGTTTGCCAGATAAAGGAAAGGGGGGATGAACACAACTGAGGGAAATGACAGAAGAGACAAAAGGTAAACATAAGCATGGAAGATCTCTCTCCCTCTCTCTCTCTCTCTCTCTCTCTCTCAATTCAATTAAATTAAATTAAAAAAACTTTATTGGCATGAGAAATATACATTTGCATTGCCACAGCAGGTGAACAATAAAAAGGTCAAAGTATAAAACATTAAATACAAAATATATATGCATATCGGATATTATACATTTCTCTCTCTCTCTCGCTGCCACTCTCCCTCTCTCTCCCTCTCTCTCTATGGGATTTTTATTCTACTATTCTGACACCTGAAATGACGTTCCTTTAATGCACAGCAGGACAGATGGCGAACTGGACGTGCTACTTTGAGCTGTCATGGGAAAATGCAGGTGGACAGAAATAATCAAATCTAATCATTGAATCCTCTTCGAATCGCAGACAAATCGGATTGAGTAATCGGAGGAGGCTTCAGCCGTGTGTTCGTCACGTCTGCGCTGGATTCAGCCGGACGCCTCTCATCTGGAATCCATTAGAAGCCGCGCGTGGCGGGCAGGGTTTCCAGGCGGCGGGGATATCTCGGAGCGAGCGGTGGTATTTAAATGCGGCACGCATGTGAGACATGTTTGGCTGTGAGCCTGAAGGACATATGAAATATGGAGGGAGTCACACAGGCTAATGGACTACTGTGGTAGCTCTTCTGCAGAAGGAGAGCGAGGGAGAGAGAAGGGGTAGAGAGAGAGAGAGAGAGATAGAGAGGAAGAGAGAGAGATAGAGAGGGAGAGAGAGGGAGGGGGAGAGAGATAGAGAGAGGGTGACGGAGAGAGAGAGAGAGAAAGAGAGAGATAGAGAGGGAGAGAGAGTTAGAGGGAGGGGGAGAGAGGTAGAGAGAGAGGGAGACGGAGAGAGAGAGAGAGGAAGAAGGAGAGACAGAGAGGGAGAGAGAGAGAGAGAGAGAGAGAGAGAGAGAGAGAGAGAGAGAGAGGAGCATTTGTGAGGCAGCCTCTTCATAATGGAGGTCAGACCAAATTGGAATGTCGAGGCGAAGTGGAATTACGTGTTATTGGCCAATTGGTGTTCTATTATGGCGTGGGATTTGCCTGGAGGAGCTGAGCTCAATCCTAATAGAAAACATTATCCTTGTATTTGAAATGTATTCCCCGTTCCTGCACAGAGAGTTAATCAAAGGGCCTTCACACTCGGGCCACATCGGATCGCATTGGCCTTCCAGATGAGGAGCGCAGACAGAATCAAGAATTTAGAAAATATGTTGATATATTTTTATTTATTAATGTATATATATTAGTGCTGTCAGTTTAACGCGTTATTAACAGCGTTAACGCAAACCAATTTTAATGGCCTTCATTTATTTATCGCGCGATTAACGCTCTTTTAGCTTGGCAAACGTTGTAGTTTGTTCACCTGCTGTCTAGCAACAACAACTAGTCACGTTAGAAAAACGACAACACCATACCAGATCTAGCTACACCGGAAACAAAACAACAAGCACGCCGCACAAACTTGTTGAGGCAAGCAAGGATACGGAGCGGGTGAAAAACTCCTTAAAAGTGTGTGTGTGTTTGTGTTTCACTCTGTTCGAGCCCGCACGAGAGTTCAATGTTGTCATTAGCTGTTACGTCTTTCTGACCAATCGCAGTTCAAGGCCCACCTGGGCTGTACCACTTCGGGTGGGGCCGCTCAGTTACTCCCCTCTAGACAAACTCGAATTGGTTGCGACGTTGACAGTTTGTGAGTGTTGTGTAAGTTGAGGGAGTGAGAGGTTGCGGGCGCACAGCTCAGGCTGCTGGACGGCGCTGCAAGGAACTTTTATAAACGCAATATTGTTATCCCGCAGTAATCAGCCCGACAGCCCCGAAACGTTAACGGCCCACCGGGAATTCTCCCGACTCTCCCGATTACCACTCCGCCACCGTGTGTGTGTGTGTGTGTGTGTGTGTAGGCGTTATTCGATAGCCTGGTAATGTGTATAGGCCTACGTACGGTAGGAATATTCATACTAGTTTAAATAATAAATGTTATAATATTTCCCATCTTTGCTGAGCAAGAGTTTTGTTCGAAAGTTCAGTGATTGAAGCAAATGAAAGCCTGGGCTATTGAAGTATTACGGTAGGCCATGCACCTACCTGATGTCAAGTGGACCGGGTTGAATTCACTGCGGGTCTCTCTCCTTATATGCATCTTACCAAATATATTTTATTACTGTCCTTCTCAACCCTCTCTGATCTCAATAAAAGGCTAGCAGCACGAAACCAAGGGATATTTAGAATAGAAAAAAATGTGCGATTAGCCGCGAGTTAACTATGAAATTAATGCCGTTAATCGCGATTAAATATTTTAATCACTTGACAGCACTACTATATATATATCTATGTATAGATATATATATGTGTTATGTTCAATATTTTAGAACAGTTTTATGAAACACAGTTATTCTAATGATTTAGGATTTAAAGAGAATTGTTATGAAGGCTTAATACTTTAAGGAGGGAATACTGGATGGAGCTAGTTAATGAATGCGAGTAATTTGAACGTTGGGTGGTAGTATTGTGCAAACAACTTAATTAATGTGTGCGTTTTACAGTACAGTTGCACTTTCTGTAAAACCGTAATTACTGGTCTGTATTGAAGTGGGACTAACTGCAGGTCAGAGAGAGAGAGCACACAGAATACCTTTGGTGACATAATAGGCTGCTAATTATCTGCCATGTTTGTGGTATTAATGCCTCCTACCTTTTAATCATTTTTTGTACAGCACTCTGAGTGGTGTGCTAGTGTGAGGTGCTTCATGGAATTGTATTTCCATATTATTTTAATACGCGTCATGACACATGAACTTGCACTTAAAAATAGAACTTACAGAAGCATAGTGTAGCGTCTTATCCAAGCTATCTTTGTTGCATACGGGGAATGGGTTAACCTATAGATTGTTGGTTCTATGAACGTGCTTACTGTGCCAACAGCGATATCTTGTTGTTCTTCTTTCTTCTGACAAATGTGCTTAGTAAGTCGCTTTGGATAAAAGCATCACTGAATGCTAAATGCCCTGAATGTAAATGTAATGAACACACGATCCGGTCAGATGATCCGTGATTAGGAAAACATACACGTGATGAAGATGTTCACGTTATAGTTGTTTAGCAGATGTTTTTATCTGAGTAGCAAACTACCCCTTCTTAAACAGGAGGTTTCAGGAATTAGCCGGGGTTATTCGTCTGCTCAAGGGTGCCTATGGTTAGGCAACCATTGGGGAAGTTGGGGAGTTGAACACGCAGCCAGTACACTATCCTACACAACTCTCTATCAGGCAGTTTAGATGTCCTTTTCTGGAATCCTTCCAGTGTCTTACTGGTCTGGGTACAGGAGAAGGAGAAGGAAAAGAGCGAGAAAGATGACTCAGAGCAGGCCTTTCTTCCATTCCTATCACACACACAAACACACACACACACACACACACACACACACACACACACACACAAAAAACAGAGAGACATGCTATCACACATGCCCACAAACACACATACATACACACACACACAAACACACATACATACACAGACACAAACACACACAGACACACACACATAGACACACAGTCACACACACAGACACACACAAACAGACACACACACAAACAGAAATGCATACGAACACACACACACAAACACAAACACAAACAAACAGACACGCATACTAACGCACACACACACACACGCACACACACACACACACACGCACACACATGTTAAATCCTATCCATTCGTTCTCTGGGAACCCTTCAGGCACCACAGTAGGTGGAGAATGTAGCAGAACAACCTTTCACACCTTTTATTGGTCAATATTGAGAAGGAGGGGGTATTACATAAAGGGCTGTTTGTGAATATATGAATTTATACAGCCGTTGTGTGTGTGTGAGTGTGTGTGTGCTTGTGTGTCTGTGTGTAGGTGTGTTTGTGCGTGTCAGTGTTTGTGTGTTTCTGTTTGTGTCTGTGTGTTTCTGTTTGCGTATGTGAGATACACATTAAGATCTGGGCTGAAAAAATGTATATATATTTTTTAAAATATTTGCTGTTCGGAATCTATATGATGCTTTTACAGTAAATACTGTTATTTATATATATATATATGTATATATATAACATTATTTACATAAAACAGAAGTCCACTGCATTTAGTCCTAGGAGAGAGAAAGAGAGGCAGAGCGAGAGAGAGAGATAGGTGAGACAGAGAGGGAGACAAGAGAGAGAGAGAGACATAGATAGGGAGATAGAGAATGAGAGAGAGAGGGTAAGAGAGAGAGAGGGAGAGCGAGACAGAGGGGCACGTTTAATTGACACAGACCACTCCTCACTTTGATCCTCCTTCGCTCACGGTGGTGGGGGTGGTGGTAGTGGTGGTAGTTGGTGATGGTCACTGTGGTGGCTCAGGGATACGACTCTGTTCACGTACATTTACTTTAGCCGTGGCGCCACCCCTGTCTTCCAGAATGTCTGCAGTAACAGAGGGTCAAGCTCAGGTAAACCCAACACTCGCTTACTGCAGTTAGAGAAACTGAAGACCGGCTCCTGCTGCATTTGACACCTCCAGATCCTCCGTCTGAACAAAAACCTAAAAATATGAGCTCCCAGAACCCATGTTGTTTGTTGATGCTCGCTCTCCACTGCTGGTCTGTGAGGCAGCTGTCAATGTTCACAGTGAAGTCAGGATGGTCCCTAAATAGCAAATTTCTGTTTGAGAGTTTCTGAGTTGTCTACTTTGAAGAACACAATGCATGTTCCCAAACCTGATGCTTTGGAGTACGCAACACCTAACACATCCCTTCAAGGCATGTTATGTGTTTGTATTTGTGTGTGTGTGTGTGTGTGTGTTTGTGTGTGTGTGCCTGTGTTTGTGTGTGTGCGTGAGCAATGTGTTTCTTTTGGTGTGCAAGCATGTGCGTGTGTGTGTAAGTGTGTGTGCATGCGCAATGAGTTTCTTTGTATGTGTAAGCATGCGGTTGTAAATGTAAACAATGCTCTCTGGTAAAAACGGTATATAATCCGAATGAGCCTTCCTATTGGTGTGTGTGTGTGTGTGTGTCTGTCTGTCTGTGTTTGCCTTTGTGTATTCGTGTGCGTGTGGATACATATGTGTGTGTGCATGCGTGCAAGCGTGTGTGCGCGGGGTTGACGGATGTGAGGACATTGTTCAGCATCCAGCAGCAGCAGCAGCATCATCATCGTGTCAGACCAGCCGAGTGGAACTAACACAGTCTAAAAAGTCTCCTCTCTATAATTCATGGTAGCTGGAGATCCCTTGGCAGTAGGCGAGGGCCGCATGCGTGGTGTGTCTACCACCAACTCAGGCATGGTGCTAGTCACTGTGAGTCCGGTCGGATGTGTGGTCCCATGTGGAGCTTTCTGTTAAAGTAACCTGTGTTTCAGAAGCGTAAGGGATGTTTGGGGATGAATTGATGTATGCTATGTCTGGAATAAGATTCTGAAGCTGTTCAGGCAACCAATAGCTTCTGTATTGTGTATATATGTACAGAGTTTATGCATGGAAAGAGGGTTTGTGTGTGTGTGTGTGTGTGTGTGTGTGTGTGTGTGTGTGTGTGTGTGTGTGTGTGTGTGTGTGTGTGTGTGTGTGTGTGGGTGTATATGTATGTGTGTTTGTGTGTGTTTGTATGTTTTGCAATTATGTATTTATGTGTATGTAACTATGTATATATGTATGCCAGATGTAAACTGTGTGTGGTTTATTCAAACACATTAGTCTAAGCTGCATGCCAACAGAAACCATCAGCCAGATTGATATTCACAATACTTTGAGTCCATTGTGAGTCTGTGAGTAAACAACCAGAGAGAGTTATGGCTGTCGTACACTGCTTGGCTCTCGTGTTTCAAAGTGAGGAGGGGAAGCTCAGAGTACTCTGTGTGGAGGTAGAAGGATCTCAAGGAGAGGCAGATGCAGAATATTTATGGTCAGGGATTTGACATGGTCATCAAGGTTTTAGCATGTGGAGTGGAATAATTGAAAATTGAAGGTTAACCTCCAGACAAGACAGCCTCTAAATATTGCATGATCACGCTGAGGGCTGGTACAGGCGAGTAGCTGTGATGTGTGGACACCGATGGGGAAATGATCAGATTATTTTGTTGACGTAGTTGAAACTATGCAGGAAAACGATCTGAATTTAGAAAGATGATTGCAGAATGTGGGAAGAAGGCTTTGAAATAATGACATTGAGTTTAAGGGAGGAGGTTCTGAAACTGTTTTACATTCACATTTACATGTAGGGCATTTAGCAGATGCTTTTAAACAAAGCGAATTACAATAAGTAGATTTGTCAGAAGAAAAATAAACAACAATATATCGCTGTCGGTACTGTAAGGATGTTCTTAGAAAGAAGTGCCAAGGACTTAGGTTAGGTTAACCCATTCCTCGTATACAACAAAGATAGCTAGGATGAGATGCTACACAATGCTAAGTACTATTTTTAAGTGCAAGGACGTACAACATACAATAAGGGAAGAATACTTATTTTTACAAATTCGTTGGCCTTAAGACATCAATATGGAAATGTTTGTCACAAAACTTTTACAACTTTACTTTACACCTGCCCTCAATCGACCAGCGGCTATTCAGAAGATATTTCCCACTACATTTTGTTGAAAATACAGAGGTAGTTATAGAGTGTTGAAATGTAATAATATTATACAGCATCCATTTACTACCATTCAGCTTTTAGTAGCTTTTGTAACAGGGCTTTCTAGAAAATTACTGATTAATCATTCCCATTGTTATCGCATCAAATCATATCCTGAACTTTCATTTGTTAACTTTCAATGGGAAAGAGAATTGATCGACCCATTGTCACAATTCAAAACGGTTATGCAAAGGAATTTAAAACAAAGCCACTAATGGGGCCTTAATAACATACTAGCTCTGATACTGTGATATGATTACTATGAAGAGTTCAGCGCTTGGAAGACACACAGACCGTGATTTACAGCTCCAGGCCGAGGGGTGCGTGACATTATGCACAACGCCTGCCGCTATAATCGCCTTTGAGTTGGACTGGCGAGATAGAGAGACGGTTCTTTAAGAACCTGGTGGCACCATAATGGGGCTGTTAACGAGCCACTCATTAAGACGGTCATTAAGACCTCAGCGCAGAGTGCTCCGGAGAACGGCAGCGGCTCGGGAGACAGAAATGTTTTCATAAAGACCGAAAGATCTAGTGTCTCTCAACCTCTCCCCTTCTCTCTCTCTCATGCTCTCTCTCTCTCTCTCCCTCTCTCTCTCTCTCGCTCTCTCTCCCTAGCTCTGAGCGCTGGCCCCCTGGTTGCCCTGATGGAAAGAAATTATTTCATAGAGAAATGTTTCATAACAGCAGAAGGATTTAGTGTCTCTCGATTTCTCTCAGCCTCTCTTTCTCTCTCTTTGCCCCTCTCTCCCCCACTCTCTCTCTGCCCCCCCTCTCTCTCTCTCTCACTCCCCCTCTCCCTCTCTCTCTCC
>NC_136935.1:50730414-50735414 GCF_949987615.1 Pollachius pollachius | reverse complement strand
GGTGAGACCGATGGAACAGGCCCAGAACCAGAACCAGTCTGCTAGGACTGGAACGTCCTCAACAAGGCCTGGAACCAACTCGGTCTAAAACGCTCTCTGAGCTTGTACTGGGGAAGTGTATTATGAATATGTTTTATGTAACAGCAGCAGGTGTTTCAGTTTGGGGGGGTGTTTGTGTGTGAGTTAGCTTGCGTATGAATGTGACGTGTGTGTGTGTGTGTTTGTGTGTGTGTGTGTGTGTGTGTGTGTGTGTGTGTGTGTGTGTGGGTTTGCATAAGTGTGGTTGTGTTTTCTTGTGTATATGTGTGTGCATGTGTGTGTGGATCTGCATGTTTGCATGTTTGTGTTTGCGTGTGTGTGTCTCTGTGTATTTGAATGTGTGTGCTTGTGTGTGCATGTGTATTGGCATACGTGTGTATTGGCTTGTGCATGTGTGCGTGTGCGTATGCAAAAGTGTGTCTGCGTGTGTTTGCGTGTGTTTGTTTGCGTGTGTATGTTGGTGTGTGTAAGTGCATGTGCAATGTGTTTGCATGTCTGTGTCTGCGTGCATGTGTTTGTGTATGTTTTCATGTGTGTGCGTTAGTTTGCACGTGTGTGTTTCAGTGTGATTCTATGTGCCTGTGTGATGGATGGTCCTTCCCTCAGGGCATGTGTTGGCAACGGTGTGCTAAGAGATCAGGTGCCAGAGCCAGGCTTCAACTGATGAGCCGCTCCCTACAAATGAAAACAGCCACACACAGATGGGCTTAAAAGGCACCTACTGCTGCCACATATGGGGAAGGCTAAGGGACATCATTTAAATGTGGGTGAGTGCATTGTTTGTGTGTGCGTTGATTATGACAAGGTTTTTGTGATTTTGCGTTTACATTTGTGTCAGTGTGTTTGTGTGTGTGTGTGTGTGTGTGTGTGTGTGTGTATGTGTGTGTGTGTGTATGGGTGGGTGTCTGTTTGTTGGTGTGTGTGTGTGTGTGTGTGTGTGTGTGTGTGTGTGTGGGGGGGGGGGGGGGGGTGGGTGGGGGGGTTTGAGAGTGTGGGTGTGGGTGTGCAAACTCAATGACACCCATACATCACTTCTGCCAGCTGCAGAAAGGCCAAACTCAATTTAGAAAAACCTAATTAACAGGAGAGAAAATATGAGTGAGAGGGAAATTGAGCAAGCGAGAACGAAATTGAGGGAGAGAGAAAGAGAGAGAGAGAGAGAGAGAGAGAGAGAGAGAGAGAGAGACAGAGACGGAGAGAAAAAGTCATTAAGTGAAAAAGAAAACTCAACAAATCGAAAGCATGCAGGAACCGTTCAAAACCCTCGCATCAGATTGGCTGAAAGAAAAGAAAACAAACAACGCCAATGGGCCTGGCCCTCTTCCCCGTCTCCCTCCACGCTCTCCATCCTGATGAATGAAACATGAGCAGCCTGCGGGTATCAGAGCGGTGCCTTATCCCCACGGCTCGCCTCCTCTCCTCACACCCCGCGATGCAGACCCCATTTACAGCAACTCAAACAAATAACAGATCCATAAGAGATCTGCCTGCTCCACTAGGGATCTACCTGCTCCGGAAGAGATCTCCATTAGAAATATATCCGCTCTTCAAGAGATCCATAAGAGATCTGCCGCCTCCATGGGAGATCTGTGTGCTCCGTACAAGATCTCACGGATCTGCTCGCTCCGTGAGAGAGCAGCATGCTGTTTCCTCTGAGAGATTCCCCCTCTGAGTGTTCACTCGTCTCCACTCCGTTGATGTTGGGAGTGGATCCAGATGCACCGGGAGAGCAGAGAATGGAGCAGGGGAGGGCTTACTGTCTGACTTAACCCCTAAGTAGAACTAGTACGGAAGTAGAGCTGTACGCACGATCAATAGATAGAGAAGACCACACCTTGGCCTCGGGATCCCACTGTGTGATGGAGCGAGCTCCTTAAAGTGCTGCCTCCTACGAAGCACCATCACCAAAGACCAACCGGTTGGTGGTGGTGGTGGTGGTGTGGACAGGCGGACATACATACAAAGTTGCGGTGAAGGTTAAGTTTAGAGGTTTTACGCAAAACACGATGCACCAGGGGACCGGCTATGTTTATAAGCTGCCATTTACGATACACAGACTGCCGGCATGTGGCTCAGAAGGTAGAGAGTGTTGGCTGCTTGTAACCGGAGGGTTGCTAGTTTGACCCCCGGCTCCTTGAGGTGCTGAGGTGTCCCTGGAGCAAGACACCTCACACTAACTGCTCCCGACGAGCTGGCTGTCGCCCTGCGTGGTCGACTCCGCCGTCGGTGTGCGACTGTGTGTATGGATGGGTGAATGTGAGGCAGTGTTGTAAAGCGCTTCGAGTGGCCACTGGTAAGAAAAGCGCTGTATATAAATACAGTCCGTTTACCATTTAGAATTTAAAAGAAGACAGTTCCGGGAAATAGAAGAAGTGATGATTGTGGATGAAGGCCAGAGGCAGCTCACACCGTCAGGGCCGTCCGACAGGCTGAAGCATCTCTAACCTGGGGGACATAGGCAACATGGCCGCATTGGCTGCATTGGCTGCAATTCGTGCAAATAGCAAACCTACAGGTTTGCTATTTGCATGAATTTGTAATTTAGTCAGTAAAGAACAGGTTCTAGGGGTATGGCTCAGGGATGCACACATGACAGAAGACAGAATGACAGAAGAGAACCCCTCTTCACCCTAACCAGCAGAACACCCTGACCAACCTTTAAATCCTCTCCCTGACACTCTGAGTGATGGCCAGGCTAAGAGGCCCGGCAGGCAGTCAGAATGGACTCTGTTGTTGTAACTTTCCGTTCTTTTTCTCTACTGCGGCATTGGAAGTGCATTTCTTCCTGGAGGTATAGGCTTAAGAGCGTGAATAGCTTAAAACTAAAGTGTTAATGTTGAACATATATTTTGTATTATAATTTATTATATCTATCCATCCGTTCCACCAATCTGTTAATAAACGTTATTGATTAAAATCCTGGAGTATACTTTTTTCCGAGAATACCCTTTAAACGCAGCCTCTGCTTTTCCTGGAAAGAACACCAGATAATGACTGCAGACGAAGTTATGGAGGAGGACTTTAAGTGCAAACGGCAGGTACATTGATCCCGCAGCTGCAGTCCCTACAGCAACAGACAGGTAATTTATTCCAAAAAGATGGAGTCTCCATTTGTCTAATTGAGCGGCCACGCGGGTGCTTCCTCCAAACCCCACCTGATGACTGGAGAGCTGTTTAACGGTCAGGAGCAATTATTCACTAAAGATGGGCTGTTGAATGACTATGTCTAATGTCTATTCATGCTTCGTTCCTCTTTGGTCTCAATTATTTGCGCATACTCAGGCTGCCCCCCTCTCTCCCTCACTCCTTCTACTACTGCTCTCTACTCTTCCTCAGCATCCGCTCGTGGGCCAGCCCCCTCCTCCTCTCCTCCCCTCCTCCTCTCCGGCCGCTCATCGCCGGTCTGCACCGGTCCGGGACACGCACCATCACGGAAGCACCGCCCGCGTATCAACAGTCAAGTATTAGAAAGGCGCATCGTGCTGACTACGGTTCTCTCCGGTCGATGTTACGAGGTTAATGTTACACTACGCGGCTGAACGCACCGCCGTTTCTTCAATATTTAAAGTGATCGCTGCGCCCGCAGCGGGGATCCGTTCTTCCAGAGTCCCACCAAAAGGCTGCTTATGATTGAGCTCTCCACATGATATTTGTCCGTGCGCACTTGGGCGCACGGAAGTCATTCAATTTCCGCTGTAGAAAAAAAAGCTGAAAACAACGGATTCGATTAATCGGATGTGAAGAGGAAGAATGAAATTTGCAGTGGCGGTGTGGTGGTCGATGTGGGCTGTCAGCAGCGCTACTATTGAGGGTAAGTGGAGGAGGCGACGCCGTGCGTCTTTAAACCCGCGCGTAAAGATCTGCTTTTCTATCGTCCGCAGTCGAGTGGACGTTGAATTATCACAACTGTTGTATTTAATCATGTTTTGCATGTGTTACAAGGCAATGTAGCTGTATTCATGATCCCTCCCTGCATGTCTCAGTTTCTTTCCTGGCTATCACCTCGCTCAGGAGACGCGTAATTTTGATAGATTGGCCCACATTAGTTATTCAAGAGAGTCGTTTATATGGGGCTGTTATCGGTAGGCCCGGTCCGCCAGCCAGCAGGACAGCGGGGTCAAGTAAGCAGAGCACATGCATGATTTATTTGGGGTTGGTTTGTAGCGCCCCCCTGGGGTGAGTTTGATCCTGACCAGAAAGTAAACGGCGTTGGCGAATCTGTTTACACGGTACGAAGCGTGCGTGCGTGTGCTAGCGTGCATGTGTTTATATTTCGTCATGGATTATTCCTAGACCTCATGTATAGTCCTCTAGTCTCTCTAACCTTGGATTCTTCTTGGTGAGAGAGTGGGGAAGCAAGAGAAAGACGTGGCGTGAAGGAAAGCAGAAGGAGAGAGAGATAGTCGAACAGTCGATAAGTCTGTCTCTGTTACTCTGGCTCTGTAGCATTCGCAGGTTCAAAAAGCACGTTTCTAAGGTCATTGTTTGGCAGGCAAGGTTTCTGTACCAAGCATAATGTGTATGTCAATTTAACAATGGCAGATTATATAAACAACAACAAACAAACTAGCAGACACACACCAAAACAGGCAATAACACACACACTCACGCACGCACGCACACACACACACACACACACACACACACGCACACTAGCACACACACACACACACACACACACACACACACACACACACACACACACACACACACACACACACACACACACACACACACAGTAGGAGGAATTGTCCTACCCCATATTGATAAAGAGCTCATGTTTGTCCACTGAATTGGATGTAGCATGCACCTGCTCCACACTACAGGCCGCCAGGTACTCACTTGCTTGCACGCACACATGCACACACACATGCACACACACAAACACACACACATGCACACACAATCATTCCCAGGGCACTGAGTGCATGGTGGAGGTAACTGTAGTGGAAGTGTTTCTT
>NC_136935.1:50712914-50725414 GCF_949987615.1 Pollachius pollachius | reverse complement strand
TTTCACAATAAATATTATTTCCCCCGATAGGAATTCTAAGAAAGGAATTCCTTCCTTTGAATGATAATATCAAATATTTGATATCATATGATAGTACAGTATAAATATGATTATTACACGGTCTTTTCAATGCCGTGGAACGCTCCGTTCACTTGCATTGGCCTTCACAACTTCCGGCGGTGAATTATATTTTATAATTTTATTATAATTATAATTCACCGTTGCCAAGTTTAATTGACCGCTGTCAAGGTAAACAAAGGATTTTTTGCCTCTAATGATGTCTTTGGTATCACTCCGCAAGTAATCCGATAACTTGTCAATCCCAGCGTACTCTGTTGCTAAGCGATGTCAACGTCTTTGGTGGAATATTTCTCTGCTGATCAAGACTACGAATGCTGGTAACAAATAAATTGCAAAAAGACACACCATGCAAAGTTAGTATTTCGTTTTGCAAAGTATCCATGTAATAAGCGGGACAATGTATAGAACGTCGCCAGTCATTATCGAAAATAATTTCCCGATAATGACTGGCGTTACATTATCTCTTACTTATAAATATGGACCACTTGTGTGCAAGCTGCCAGTTGTCTGATGACATCACTGTCATTATCCTTTGCACAAACACAGACACAGACACACACACACACACACACACACACACACAGACACACTCTCAGACACACACACACACACAGACAGACACGGTGGTAATCTGATCATCTAATCCAAAAGGTTGAGGTTTTAGAAGGGTTGGCCATCTTGTGATCTTACAGCTAAATTACAACACTCCTTTCTAAACGTAATGTCCTACTTAGATATAGAGAGTGCGTTTCTAGGGCAAGGGAGTCCATTCCATCTATTCCATGAAATGTCCTCAGGAACTGTAGCAAGGAGAACAAATGACATTTTCCCCCTGTATCTTATCTCCTCCTTATTCCCATTCTCCTCCCATGTCTCCATTTTCCCCGAGTTCCCCCAGGGCCATTCTCTCTCCCCCGTTTTACACTTGTACGATTCCTCATAATCACTATGATGTATCATCACGTCATACAGACCTTATAATATGGTATAGAATAATCTCTTTGGTGGCATTAGTCTCAGTGATGAGCTTGGAACGATATGGCTGTTACCACGTTGTGTGCTAGACCCTTCCCCCCCCCCCCCTTTCCTGAAGGTTAGGCAAGGCAGCTTTTTTTAAATCACACTTTTCATACATGAGGCGGACTCAAAGTGCTTCACATAGAAACATCGCCATACAATAAAATGAAATAATAAAATAAAATAGATATGTAAAAGAAAACAAAGGCAGGGTTAACAAATGCATTGTCAAAGTGCAATGTGTTTAAGATTTGACAGAAAGCTAAAGCAAACACAATAGTCTTCAGTCTTGTTTTAAAAGTGGTAAGTGGTTTGGACAAGTCTTAAATCCTCAGGTAGTTTATTCCAGTTATTTATTGCATAGTAACTAAATCCTGCCCTCCCATGTTTCGTGTTTACTCTGGGGATAATTAATAGATTGGTCTCAGAAGATCTAAGTGGTCTAGAAGGCTTATGGAGTGGACGACTAGTGTGGTTTCCCGGTCTCCATAGACAACTAGTCATCCACCTCTAAGATATCTTTTCAGCTGAGTACCCCCTTCACCGGCACAAAACGTTTTTGTAAGAAAAATAAATAAAATGAGCATAAATAATGTGTGTGCGGTCTATTTGGCAATGTGAGCATGAACATCAAAGGGGTGCAAATACTCACAATTTAGTGAGAAACATAGGCCTGTGTTTCATGCAACTGTTTCGGATTTACATTAAAACCATTTTCTCGATCTTCTATTATCTAGCTCTCAGAATTGAAATTCGCTCAGGTTGTGTACCCCATACTCCTAATTTAAGAACCACTGGCATAAACAACACAGACGGAGGTGGACCTTCACCTCCTGGGTTACCCTCCTACAGTTTTATAATCCTGTGCCGCCGTGCAGAAAGTCAGGGGCTCCATTAAACGAAGCCTTCCCCTGGAGTCTGGAGGGCATCTCTCATTCATAGTAATGCCGTCTCCCACTTCCTCCCTATCCTCTCTCTCTCCGCACTCTGAGAGCAGCTAACCCCAAGCATTTAATGCATCATGGCGCCAATTCGATTCATAATATGACCTTCCTGTCTGTGTGTGTGTGTGTGTGTGTGTGTGTGTGCTTGTGTGGGTCTTTGTGTGTGTGTATGTGTGTATTTGTACTTGCTTCTATGTGTATATGTGTGTGTGGGTGTCCAAGGTTGTGTGTGTCTGTCTGTGTGTGTATGTGTGTGTGTGTGTGTGTGTGTGTGTGTGTGTGTGTGTGTGTGTATGTGGATGTGTTTGTGTCCTTGTGTGGGTCTGTGTGTGTGTGTGTGTGTGTATTCATACGTGCTTGCATGTGTACATGTGTGTGGGTGTCCGTGCTTGCATGTGTACATGTGTGTGGGTGTCCGTGCTTGTGTGTGTCTGTCTGTGTGTGTGTGTGTGTTTATGTGTGTGTGTGTGTGTGTGTGTGTGTGTGTGTGTGTGTGTGTGTGTGTGTGTGTGTGTGTGTGTGTGCTTGTACATGTGTCTGTCTATTTGTGTGTGTGTGTGTGTGTGTGTGTGTGTCTGTTTGTGTGTGTCTTCGTGTGCCAGTATGTGTGTGTGTGTGTGTGTTTATGTGTGTTTATGTCTGTGTGTGCATGACCTTCCTAATTTCCTTTTGCTTCCTCTGTAGGATGAGAAGAACCAGCTAATGACCACTAATGTCTGGCTCTGGCAGGTGAGCCGTGCATGCTTTGTTATCCAATCAGCATCAATCACCTGTATCTCTTGGATCTTCACAGGATCACTACATCTGACATGAGGCCTCTTGTAATGAACCAGAACGTCATAATACAATTCAACGACATTAGTCTGTCTATTAGAGAGAGTGCAGTGGTCATGGAGCAAGGTGTGTGGCGACAGTAGCTCAGGAGGCAGAGCGGGTTGGCTGGTAACCATAAGGTTGCTAGTTTGATCCCCGGCTCCTCCTGGCTGAGTGTTGAACCCTAACTGCTCCTGACGAGCTGGCTGTTGCCTTGAACGGTTGTAAGTCGCTTCCGATTGAAAACAGACATCAGCAAAAAAAATCAACCCTAAATCTTAATGTGTGTGTGTTTCAGGAGTGGGTGGATGTGAAGCTGAGGTGGAACCCCGATGACTACGGGGGGGTCACGACCATCAGAGTGCCCTCGGAGAGCCTCTGGCTGCCCGACATCGTGCTCTACGAGAAGTAAGTCTGGAATGTACGCACATGACCGATGTATTACATTACAGACGTTAATGTTGCACTTATTGTATGTTGTAGGTCCTTTCACTTAATGTACGCAATTATTGTATTTTGTACGTCCTTTCCCTGAATGTACGCACTTATTATATTTTGTATGTCCTTTCACTTAATATACGCACTCATTGTATGTTGTGCATCCTTTTACTTTCAAACAGTACTTAGCATTGTGTAGCGTCTCATCCTAGCTATCCTTGTTGTATACGGGGAATGGGTTAACCTAGTGATTGTTAGTGCTTGGCACTTGGTTCTTTGAACATCCTTACTGTACCGACAGCGATATATATTGTTGCTTCTCTTCTGACAAATGTTCTTATTGTAAGTCACTTTTGATAAAAGCGTCTGCTAAATTCCCTCAATTCAATTCTCACACAATATGGCGTCCAATGAATATCAGCTTCTATGGTAAGGTGGTGGAGGAGACCCCTAATTGTTTTACACCTCACCCAAAAACACAGGAGAAAACCTGTCTTCTTTCTGCCTCATTCTCCTGGACACTGTTCCTGATTGTCTTCTTAAGCGGTGAGCCACCAGGGGAAGCTTTAGAGAGTGATGTTGGAACCACTAACAGTTAAACAGTTATCAACACTCAGACTACCTTGTGAGAGTTTACGAAATAAACACAGAGCATCATGAGATGTGGTAATTTATTTAAAACAAATCATCCTTCTGCCTAGCAATATTATTCCTTAAGGGAGCAAAATGGTTGCCAAGCAACACAGGCTAGCATACAGGCTAATCAGACTTTTGTGATTTGGGTGATTGTTAACAATTATCTGGACATTGCCGTGAATTGTGCAATTGTTCAATCATGTAGGCGTCCCTTTTTGCCCTGTTTTGCTTTTTTATTTGATTGAGCTGCGCAATTATACTTAAAAGGAATTGTTATGTGACCGCAGGTGTTAGTATTTTACAACAGCTTCGAATCAGAATCAGAATCAAGGAAATAACTGAAACACTCTGCTTTGTAATTTATTCTAACCCTAAGGGCAACCATTCTAATCCTAATTAACCGTGATAAATGTGAACGCATCAGAGTGAAGTAGAATAACAATCAAAGAGTGACTATTAAGTAGTCCCAACGTGCGAGATAACTAACTTGTGTGAGTCTGAGCGCATTAGAGAGTATTTACATTTAGGGCATTTAGTAGACGCTTTATCCAAAAAAACATATAATAAGTACATTTGTAAGAAGAAAGAGAAACGACAACATATTTCTGTCGGTACAGGAAGGATGTTCATAGAACCAAGTGGCAAGCACTAGCAATCACTAAGTTAACCCATTCCACGATTGCAACAAAGATAAGTAGGTTAAGATGATACACAAAGTACTATTTTTAAGGCAAAGGACGTACGACAGACAATAAGTGCGTACATTAAGTGCCATTTATGAGGGCGCCAGTATGAGGGCGAAGGAAAACTAGCAAAAGCAACAACACAATATGCGCCATTTCTCGTTGAGTGTTATTCGACCACCTCACTCGTTTGCAAATGGACCCTCGTCCCAACTCGGCGGTCGCTTCTCTCCTCCATCTCCTGTCCTGAACCCCTCCGACCCCCTTCCCTCCCCACCGTCTCCCCCCAGTGCGGACGGCCGCTTCGTGGGCTCCCTGATGACCAAGGCCATGGTGCGCTCCGACGGCACCATCACCTGGAAGCCCCCTGCCAGCTACAAGTCGTCCTGCACCATGGACGTCACCTTTTTCCCCTTCGACCGGCAGAACTGCTCCATGAAGTTCGGCTCGTGGACGTACGACGGCAACATGGTGGACCTGGAGCTGGTGGACGACTACGTGGACCGCAAGGACTTCTTCGACAACGGCGAGTGGGAGATCCTCAACGCCACGGGGAAAAAGGGGAGCCGGCGCGACGGCGTCTACTGGTACCCCTTCGTCACCTACTCCTTCATCATGAAGCGCCTGCCCCTCTTCTACACCCTCTTCCTCATCATCCCCTGCCTGGGCCTGTCCTTCCTCACCGTGCTGGTGTTCTACCTGCCGTCGGACGAGGGCGAGAAGCTGTCGCTGTCCACCTCTGTGCTGGTGTCGCTCACCGTGTTCCTGCTCGTCATAGAGGAGATCATCCCCTCGTCCTCCAAGGTTGGTCCGTGAGGGGGCGGGGGGGAGTCGCACGGTGTTGGGGATCAGGGGTCAGGGGTCAGGGGTCAGGGGTCAGGGTCAGAGGGTTGGCTGCTCTTTAGGCGCTGATTAGATGCTCATAGGTCAAAGGTCACAGGTCGTTAGGGGCTGGTGGGGGTGTCTTGGTGAGGATGCCTTCATGTAGGCGGTGTGCCGGACATTAGTAAGATACCTGAGGCGCCACAATATCCTGCTCCTTGACTGCAAATGTTAGATAAATGTTTATTTATTTATTTATTTTTAACCTTTATTGAACCTGGTAACAGTCTGATTGAGATTTAAAATCGATTTTCCGAGGAGAGACCTGGCCAAGAAGACAGCATAAAAAATAACAAATACATTAGGTGTCATACAACCGGAAATGCAGAATTTCCACACAATTAAATGACAGTTTGGGATTTCTTAGCAAAGGAATTTACACAGGGACAATTTCCAATGCCTACACGTTCTAGGTCCTTTAGTAAATGATCCAAAGTCATCAAAGGAAATCAATTCTTACAATTTGAAGTCTTTCTGGAGGGAGTTCCAAGCTGAGGGGGCTGCATATTGACAAGGACCCTTTCTAAACGTTGAACTCCCAGGTCGGGTCGAGTGTATTTTCCCTCCATCACACTTCAACACTTCACAGGATTCACAGGGCAACATGATCCCAATCGTCACACGACGCGATTTCTTCCAGGTCATCCCGTTGATCGGGGAGTACCTCCTCTTCATCATGATCTTCGTCACCTTCTCCATCATCGTCACCGTCTTCGTCATCAACGTGCACCACCGCTCCTCGGCCACCTACCACCCCATGGCCCCCTGGGTGAAGACCCTCTTCCTCCAGAGGCTACCGAGGATGCTGTGTATGAGGGGCCACACCGACAGGTCTGTCGTTTACTCTTACATTCAGGGCCTTTAGCAGACGCCTTTATCCAAAGCGACTTACAATGGGTGGATTTGTCCAAAGAAAGAGGAACGACAGTATATCGCTGTCGGTGCAGTAAGGATGGTCTGATCTCTGATGCACTCTGTTCATTCAAAGGTCAACTTCAGGACCACCTACAACATTTGACAAATCATCCTCCGCCATCTTCCACTCTCTCCCGCTCTCTTAATGTGTTGCCTATTGTTGTGTTGTTTATTTTTTCCCTTTTGTTTGATTGTCTGTACAGTCTGTATGTATTCCTTTCTTATTTGTAAAGCGTCTTTGAGTATTTAGAAAAGCGCTAAGAAAAACGGATCAATTATTATTATTATTATTATTATTATTATTATTATCATCATAGAACCAAGTGCCAAGCCTAATATCGCTAGGTTAACCGATTTCCCGTATACAACAAAGACAGCTAGGATAAGATGACACACGCCGTAAGTACTATTTTATTAAGTGCAAGGATGTACAACATACAATAAGTGTGTACATTAAGTGACAGGACATAGAAACATACCATGAGTAAGTACATTAAATGCCAGGACGTACAACATACAATATGTGCGTACATTAAGTGCCAGGACGTAAAAACATACAATAAGTGTGTACATTAAGTGCCAGGACGTACAAACATACAATTAGTGCGTACATTAAGAATCAGGACATACAAACATCCAATAAGAGTGTAAGAGGGGTGTTTTAGGAGAGTATGGGAGGAGAAACCATCACTGGTTAGAGGTAAACTCAACAAAAACTGTGTCTGGTAACCAGAAGGTTTCTAGTTTGATCCCCGGCTGTGTCCCTGAGGCACCTCACTCTGACTGCTCCCGACGAGCTGGCTGTCGCGTTGCGTGGCTGACTTCGCCGTCAGTGTGTGAATGTGTGCGTGAATGGGTGAATGTTGGGCAATAAATATTGTAATGCGCTTTGAGTGGCCTCTGGTTAGAAAAGTGCTGTATAAGTGCAGTCCATTTCCCATTATGTAGTGTGGACGTTCACTTTAAGGCTCCAGGGATCAGGGTTAGTAAGAGAGCCTCTCTTTGTGAGGCCGGGCCAAGCAGGAAGCGGGAGGGGTAATGAGCAGAGTGGTTTCTGGCTTTAATTAGACTGGAGCTGGCTTGAAATCTCAAATCTTGCCCATCGTACCTTTAACAAGCAAACACAGAAACAGGGGGTCGTAAAGCCTGACAATGGGCCATCTGCAGTCATCAAGGTTTAGCTGACTCTAAACTGCCGCTGTATGGAGAAGTGAAATATGTGGCAGTGCCTTGTTTTCACAGTCAAACTCCTATTGAAAAATGGTGTGTTGAATCATATGATCGGGGCCCTTGAGAAGAGAAACAGTGGTTTACCCATGGGGACCTCTTCCAAGGCAGCAACACCAGTCTGGCCACAGCTCTCAGTGGATGTGATGTCAGGTTACGGTGACGCACACCACCTGAGCTAAAAGTAAATGTAATGACATGGTCAAGCCATGACCCCAGCCGTCGACCTCGCTCTACGACTGCCAAACAGCGGATTACCCCCTAACTGAAGGGACCCAGCTGCTGCCCATCTAGATCCTGATTGTTTGCCGTCCCGGGCTCTTCAATGTCGGAACGACGGCTGAAACATGACAGCTGAAAACAACACATCTTTCGCCCGCAGACTGAGGAATCATCTGTTCAGACTCCGGTGATGTAGCACTTAAAGCTCTCTCTTGTTGAATTGTGTGTACTCGCATGATTTTTTGCAGTTTTAGGGTTGGATCTCCATTGTTGAATTGTTCAACGATGGAGTTGTTATTGTAAGTCGCTTTGAACGAAAGAGTCAGCCATACAAAAATGGAATAAGAGTTAAACATGAAAAATTAACATTTTAATATTTAACTAGAGCAGTGCATCTACATGAATGAACATCACCATTCAAGCGATTCAGATTCATGATGGAAGATAGCACTGCCTGGTCAATGATACTATGTGCCTAACTTTCTAAATGGACTTTAGGTTTTAGTTTAACAATATTGCCAGGATCACCTTCAGTCAAATCCAGGGACATTTTGAGTGGCTATTCGATAGATAGCAGGAAGTGGAGCTTCGAGTAAATTGTTTTCATCTTCATGAAATACCCCGCTGTGGCTATTTTTATATGCTGCTTTTCATCTGACAAATAAACACACAAAATGAAAATGCACTTTATGAATCCCAGAAATGTGGGAATGTCTTTCTTCACTTCATTTTTTAACAAAGTGAATTGTTTTCATCCTAATGGAACACAATACTGTGCCTATCTTTACACGTTGCTTTTCATCAAACATAATAAGACACAAAATGAGGTGGTACCTTATTATATTGTCTTTTGTAGCATCATTGTTTGACCAAACTGTGGCTATTTGAATCTTAATAAACACACCAAAATGAGGTGGTACCTTATTAAACCCTGGAAATGTCGTACCTTTCGTAGCATCATTGTTTAACAACACTGTGGCTATCAGAATCGTAATAAACACACCAAAATGAGGTGCTACCTTATTAAACTAGAACGTGGGAAACGTCGTACCTTTCAAAGCATCATTGTTTGACAAAACTGTGACTATCTGGATCTTAATAAACACAAACGGTTGGTTGTCACGGAAGCACTAATCCTGCAATCAGGGCTGGAGTGGGACTCACTCTCAGCCCGGGAGATACGTGATACAGACAGGCCCACCCAATCGGGGGGGAGGGGGAGGGGGAGGGGGGGTTACCATGTATGAGCCACTGAACAATGAAACCATGTACTTGACACAGCTGTCGTGCCTCCGAACCAACAATAACAAATCGACAAATTGAGTAAATGAGCGGCCGCTCATTTACTCAATTTGTCAATTTGTTATTGTTGGTTCGGAGGCATTTACATGCAAACATAGACTTGGTTGCGACGTTAACAGTTTGTGAGGGGTTTGCGTCTGTTCGTATCTGGGAGGCAGCGAGTGAGGGGATGGCGTAGCCCCAGCCTCGCCAAATGGCGCAGCAAGGAACTTTCCTAAACAAAATATTGTTAGCCCGCAGTAATCAAGACGGCGGCCGGCCCCTTAAACGTTCACAACCCACCGGGAATTCTCCCGACTCTCCCGATTACCACTCCGCAACGGAACTAAAACCTCCTCCGTGTGTGTCCCAGGTTCCACTACTCGGAGTTCGAGCAGCAGAACCCGGAGCCGAAGCCCCGCGGGGGTCTGGGCATGAAGCAGAGGGGGCCGGACGGCAAGGAGGAGGAGAGCCAGGCGTGGCTGTCCATGCTGGAGAAGGCCACCAACTCGGTGCGCTACATCAGCCGGCACATCAAGAAGGAGCACTTTATCAGAGAGGTGTGTTCAGAGCGTGTGTGTCTGGAGGAGAGGGCGTGCATGTGAGATGGTGTACAGCAGCCGATGGTTCCGCTTCGTGTTGTGATTGAAGAGGAACGAGGGGAGCTCACACTTCTCACTATGAAGTGGAGTCTAGTCGACACTTTGCGGCAGTTCTGCATTATTGGCTTCTGTCATTAAGGCTCCCTCTCTTTCTCCCTCTCCTTTTGCTCTCTCCCTCTCTCTCTACTTTTCACTGTCTGTCTCTCTCCCTCTCTCTCTATCTTTCACTCTCTCTCAGTCTCTCTCTCTCTCCCTCACTCTTTCACACACTATCTCTCTCTCTCTCTCTCTCTCTCTCTCTCTCGCTCTCGATATCTTCCCTCATGCTCTCTCCCAATTTAATTTGGAAAGAGTTCATTTATCCAGCATGACTCCATAATCGTATTGCCAAAGCAGAATTAGCCGCCCGCAGCTACCAAACAAATAACAACAATCACCACGAAAGTATTAAAGACGATAATGAAGCCGAATTGGTCTTTTTTTTACGTCACAAAAAAAACACAAATAACCCAATAAACCCACTACAAGAAACTGGTCTCCTCCCAGTGATCCTCTGACCCATCTTCTCCTCCTGGATCTTTTCTGTGTCTCTCCAGGTGGTCCAAGACTGGAAGTTTGTGGCTCAAGTCCTGGATCGTATCTTCCTCTGGGTGTTTCTGTCCGTCTCCATCCTCGGGACCATCCTCATCTTCACCCCGGCCCTCACCTTGTACTTCAGCACCCCCCCCTGAGACTGCACGCACACACAGCAAGGCTACGATGCCACACACACACTCGCACAAAACCAAATGTATTGAATTAAAATACCACACACACACACACACATGTCCCGACTTCGCCGAGTCCGACCCAGCCCTTGACTGAGCGAGTCCCCGGTCAACGAGAGCCAAACCGGGGGAGCGAGGGCGAGAGGCTGATGGGGGAGACAACACCGTGAGGGAGGTGAACACCTGGGCTGACCTCGGCCCCCCCCAACACTCCCCCCTACACACCAGACACCCCAGCCAAACACGCCCATACGATCTGCTCCGAACCCACAGTGTATCACTGAGATAAACGGTCCCTGCAGTGAAACTCCAATGGAACAACCATGACCACATAGTTAAACTCCCCCCCCCCCCACCAAACCTGCGTGCATTTTGGCCTACGAGTCGGGAGACAAAGATACCGTCTTCGGCGTCACGGTAATCTTCGCTGCACAGAAACACAGCGAAGATGGGTAATTATCGGCTGTTTGGAAGCCAAATTGGATGACGTTATTATCAGTGCCTGCGGAGGCCGTGCTGACACAGGAAAACCCCATCGTTATCAATGTTTGGCTCAGGGCAAAAACACACTCAAAATCAGGAATGCCATTTTTGACACGTTTCTCAATACGTTTCACAAGGAACTCTAAAACAAAATGAGACTCGACACACTAATGCACTGACCGGGCTGTGATGTGTTCCATAGCACTTCATGTTTGTGGCATGATTGAACAGGGGAGAGCAATAAGAGTATTAAATGATATCTTCATATAAGTTGTATATCTGTATGAATGGCTGAGGTGATATAAATCCTTTCAATACCGTCTATGTGTCCACCTGAGCAAACCAGAAAACTGCACAATCGTTAAACTGTGTATCCATCACGTCTTATTGTTTTTACATCCGCTATATTGTTAAGTTTGGTTTTGTTTGCTGTTTTGTTGCAACAATCAGAATAAAAATGAAAGATCTCCACTATTTTACCTTGTTTGTGCTGTTTAAACGTCTCGAGGAGGGGATTGTTACCTAACTAGATTAACTAAAGTCACTATTCGACTGTTCATTTTGCTGAGGCAGGTGTGTAATGAACCGTTTTGGTTCACCACTAGATGGCGCCAATCCTCTATCAATTGATGCGCCGGGGCGGAAAAAAACAAAGATCCAAAGAAACGAAGACGTAATATGTGAAAAAACGCACAAATCGTTTTCTTCGCATTTGGATACATTAATAAATCCTTAGTCATCCTAAGCATCCTACACTTTTGAAAGCGCCGAAGGCAAAAAGATTCACATCAAAGCTATTTGGTCAGCGTGCGCATTTCATCCGCCAACATCCTGCTGTGTTTCCCTGAGGCCTGCTTTAGAGGGGGAAACATTCTGTTATTTCTGTTACCTTGATGCGTTAAAATGGGCAGCCATGCTCTCTCTCTCTATCTCACCCCACACTTGCTAAGTCTGATCTCATCCTACCATTCCATTATTCACTTCTTTAGATTTAACTCAGGCCGACAGGTCTGTGTGTGTGTCTGTGTGTGTGTGTGTGTGTGTGTGTGTGTGTGTCTGTATGCATTTCTCCTTTTCATAGTCGCATATATTTTCTAGTACAACGCACAGTGTATGAAAGCATGAAGTTATCTTCCACTGATTTGATCTGTGACCTACGACCAACCCTCGTCAACGCCGGAAAAAATAAACCACCCGGATTAAAGCACTCCGCTAAATAAATGAAATAAGTGCAGAAACTTGTTTTGAACGACTGCCATCTTCTCTGTATGCTTTACCAAAGTGCCACCGACAGCATCTGCCAGTCGCCCCGTTGTGATGAAACTCAGAGAGTTGCGTCTATATTGAACAGGTCCACAGCGAAGGAAGCTTTTCATTCGATGTGGAAGGATGTGTTATGGTTCATTTTAATTCAGCCAGACGGAAGTGGGTTTGGATTGAATTGATGGTTCGAGTCCCGGCTTTCGTTGGCGTCGGGATGCACAATGCATAAAGGTCCCCTTTTCACAA
>NC_136935.1:50665414-50705414 GCF_949987615.1 Pollachius pollachius | reverse complement strand
CCATGTAGCACCCACAACACTGACGTTGCCATTACTTTTGGTGATCTCGATTTTGTGAAGTGGTCTACCTTTTTCTTTGGTCGCTAACTTAGCACTGTAACTCAATGAATGGAATGCTTTGTGTAATTAAAAATGAACAATATTCTATGTTTCCAATGTTTCCATTGTAGACTTTATTCGCAAATGTTAGAATCTCGTTATCCTTCAGATGATTTCACCTGCTTTGCGTCTCTTAGACTGAGCGGCCATGCAGGCAGAGCGGGTTTGTTATCGACAGCGTTGCCAGATTGGGCAGATTTCCCGCCCAATGATAATTCTTCCAGCCTAACGTGGTTAAAAGTAGCCCAATTGGGTGGGAAATCTGCCCAATCTGGCAACACTGCTCACCAGCCACGGATCCTGCTTATTGGTTCATAGCGCAGTGCCAATAGACTTTTGCGCGAATCAGACGCCTTGAGGTCACACCCACTCAGAGGAGGACTTTCCTCCTCTCTCCCATTAAAACCCATGTTATTCACCGGCCGCCAGTATTTTCGGGGAAATTAACGGGAGTCAACGGCAGCTGAGGGAGGACCTTCCTCCCTGAAGTAATTGTCAATAGGCGATAGGGTGCTAATGTCCCTTTACCCAGGGAAACGAACATAATATATTCAAAGGCATTATAGTAGTCATATTTAAGGGCATTAATTCATTACAGTAGTCTGGGCAATCTACATTTTTTATTCTCTTTTTTATTCTAACAATGTTAAGGAGGATCTTCCTCCTTCTCCTCACTGCCTCCACTGATATATATAGCTGTCAGGGATAAGGAGACATACATCTATCAGTACTGACAGATGATATGTATGCATAACACTATTGTTATAAATATGTTTATACATCTGTCAGAGATAAAGAGACAAACAAATGTATTTATATCACTAGTGTTATACATACATACATACATACATACATACATACATCCATACATACATACATACATACATACATACATACATACATACATACATACATACGTATGTGTATATATATATATATATTTATATATCTGTCAGTGATAAAGCGACAAACAGCTATCAGTACTGACTGATTGATATACATATGCATATAGAACACTAGATTTATACATGAATGCATACATATGTTTGTCAATATAGTGATATACAAATGTATGTATTTCACTAGTGTTAAACATGTAACGTGTATACATGCCAGTGATAAAGGGTCATGTATCTGTCACGGATATTCATAGTCTTGGAAGGCAGCCTTGCCCTTTAGATCAACATTGTAGTGTTTGTAGACTGGAGATCAAGAACTTTCACGGTCAAAAAAAACGAACATTCAATGAACAGGAAACAGGAAAATAAACTCGAAAACTAGATCGGCGAATGAAAAATGCAAAGACGACGACAAAGAACACACATAAAGAGCACATCTCAGGGACAACTTAGGGAGACGTCTGAGAACACACTGGAACACAAATAACTAATTAACGCAGATGGAGACGGGACTAAGGGGAGAGAGGAGGAAAGATACAGAGCAGAATAAGAAGCACCACTCACCTGCTTCTCCTGATCACCCAGTAGCACCATCAGCAATGTTGCCCTGCAGCGAGTTACTTGTGAGTTATAGTAATGGAATAACGCAGGATGTCTGATCACCCTGAGATTTATTTGTTATTGCTGTTGTGCATTTTCTAAATGTCATTGCTTCCTTTACCCTTCCTGGTTCTGCCTAGCAACTCTTGATAAGGGCTCTGTGCCGGACCCTTGCGATATACTCTGATTTCTCTCCTAATTCACTTTTCTTTTTATTATCCAGCCACGGTCTTCTTAGGTCACACACTATTTAATTTGAGTACACTCCAACCTTCTTTACGACCGAAGAACGCTTTTTGTTAGATATAGTAATTATCCAACTAACCTTGATTTAATTGCAGCTTTTAAGCAAAGGGAATGCCGGTTAAACTCCCTCCCTTCAAGTGGAAGAGAAATTACCTCAATCTTCAGAGTGATGATCATAAAGCTTGCTAGTGAAAGCTTTCAAGGATGCAACAATCAATAATCATGAGAACATTCAGATGATATGATAGAACCGACAGAACATCCAATGGTATTCCCTTGCTGCCACGATTCACGTATTCGGTGCAGGAGTGCTGTGTCTTGCCACTGCACACGTCAACTTGGAAACCCTGCTGAATCTATTAAAGTCAGTAACAATCTTATCAACCTCCAGCCTTTTTCCACCTGACACATACCACTGCTGCTCAAACGACGATGCTCTATTGTGAAGTATTTGCAGCATTTGTTGCACTGTAGATCATAGTATGTTTCTTTGTCCCTACTAAGTAGGGTGTGCTGCAAGGTTCAATATGGGGCCAAATAGATTTCTGCAGTTGTATTCTCCCATTACTTCACATTATTCACCATATCCATTTATGTTAGAAGATACACATAAATATATGCGCTTTACTTAATGATTATTTCTCAACTGCCTGACTGACCATAACACTGGATGTCTCACCAAAAGCTCCCACTGAACAATAACCTGTCCAAGCTCGGTTCATCTCGGCCTTTTCCCTGAGACGCAGATTAAGAAATAATACCTTTTGGCGGCTCTGAGTAATCCCTTCTTATAGCCCATTTTAGAAGGGCCCCAGATCTCCTTCCTCAGAGCCTACACACAGCCTCCCAGCTATAGGTCATTCTTGTCCAGCCGTGTATCCACACTAACGACTAGAGGAGACCAGGTGTGCATCGTTAGGCTTCCTATGGTCACGCAGTGTGCTCCTTAGAACCTTAGAAACCCTCCAAAATATTGTTTGCATCGGAGCTGTGTCTTTTGGGCCGTATTTTTATTGGCTTATGCTTTTTTTTTTCTTGTCCACGTTTTATTCTGTGCATAATATTTCAAAGTTGTATTAGGATTGATGTTTCTTTCTTTTATTCATCGCATGTAAATATTCAGATTGTATTGTTCCAGAATAGGGTCTTCCAGCTGCATTTGGGAATACGACTGGGATTTGTGTTCTCAGAAACGTAGTCATTTGCATCTACTGTATCGACACCGCAGTGGTTGAGCGAGCTCCCTGCCGACGTCAGGACCGGGTGTCGCTCACCAGCTTCCGCAAAAGGCTCAAGACTCCCTTGTTCAGAGTTCCCCTAGACTCTCCATTGCCTCCCCCACCCCACTAATGCCCCCACGACCCTCGTATGCACTCATTGTACGTTTTACGTCCTGGCACTTAAAAATAGTACTTAGCATCGTGTAGCATATTATCCTAGCTATCTTTGTTGTACAGTGGGAATGGGTTAACCAGGTGATTGTTAGTGCTTGGCCCTTGGTTCTATGAAAATCCTCACTGTGCTGACAGAGATATATTGTTTCTCTTTCTTCTGACAAATGTACTTGTAAGCCGCTTTGGATAAAAGCGTCTGCTAAATGCGTCTGCTAAATGCGTCTGCTAAATTCCCTGAATGTAAATGAAAATGTAAAGGTAAAAGGTAATCTGTAGAGATGGCATCCTCCCGGAGTCAGTGACAGTGGCGGATGGGAGAAAGCGTTGTCCATTGTGTGGGATAGATTACAGGGAGGGAGGTGGGGAGCAGTGTTGTCTGGGAGCATTTCTAAGGAGTAAGAGGTGGATCACTGGGCTAGATCAATACGACAGAAGAAGAGAGTTGATTGAAAGGCGGATGGAGTTGATGGAAGGAAAAATCATATTCTGGATATGCAACAGACCTTAAATGTTTTAATCAGGGCAATTGCAAGACGGATTAAATAAAGCATGAAAAGAACTAACAAAAAGTTTTGATTATTTGTTTAAGCATTTGTTTGGACAAATTTATGCAGACTTGCAGGGATAAGTGTGCTGGCAAACAATATGCAGAAAGCAAAACGAAGGTTGGTTCTAAAAGGAAAATAACTAAAGGAAGGCAATGTTTTGTGCAAAGTGTAATCAAAGCCTATTGTACCTGATTGGGAACAGCTGGAAGGGGTAAACACTAGCGCAATACAGCGCACACCAATTAACAAATGAGCTTCGACCTCGGCAAATCTTTCATTTCTCTCTTCTTTGACGGACGCATGGAAACCAAAAAAAAAAAAAAAAAACCTGTTCACCTCATCCTCTCCAGATGACGCAACGGCTCTCAGTCACACGCTCTGCCGCATTATCCCAGATTCTCTGGGTCCCCTGCACAAGCCGCGTGACTTACACGCTGATAAACAAGGCAGGCGCTCGCTTTGTTTAGTGTCCCGGCCCGTTCAGCCGAGTAGCCAACCATGCGTCAGCTCTGAGCTTGACGCTCACGCCTCGGCTGTCACTCCGTAAACACCGAGACGCGCTGAGACGACATCTGAGCTTGAATAAGGGACACGGAGAGCCTGTCTGCTGAGACCTGAGGAAGTAAGACAGGGCGGAGAGGTTGATGGGGGGGGGGGGGGCACGCAGGCAGGCATGCAGGTAGGCACGCAGGCAGGCGTGCACGCACACACAGGAAGGCACAGCAGGCATCCAGTGTAAGGGTGCTGATGGGAGTCTAGTAATAAGGAAAATGTGCATTCATGATTTGATTTATCTGGGTCTTTACAAATCCACAAACATTTCGGCATATGGAGAAGATCTACATTATATCATATCCGATTCTATCCTATTTTTATCAAACCGGTTTTCATTGGATTCCCATTTAGGTTTACTTTATTAGATTTGTTCAATTCTGAAAGACACTAAGAAGAAAAAGGAAAAGTTAGAGAGAAGAGTTCAAAGAAGAGACAGAGAGCTGGAGAAGAGACAGGAGAACGAGTGTACCTGGGAGAGATTTCATACCCATGCTGTGACTGAAAGCCTTCCTGTGTGAACCCTGAACGAGGCCTAATGAGCACAAGAGACGCAGAATAGGAGTGATTACAGGCACAATTCTCCCTGTGATATTACTTCTTTCAGCAGATTGCATGCTCTTTGGTATTCCTTCGGGATTTTGTGTGATGCGTCGGCATTGTCGCGCACAATTCATTAATTCAGGACTGCTCACAACGGTGGCATTGATTCATTTATCAACATTCCATGTTAATGAATCTCTTTAAGCAAGTGTTTAAAAGTGAGTGTGTTAAAGTGCTGTTTAATATTGATAGCAGCGCTAAGTTACGCAAGTATGGTTAATCACTTCCCTTATTCCTCCCTCAAACGTTTTCCCCCGCTGTGTAATCTTCAATGCTTCCCCCTCTCCCCTCCTCCAACCCTCGATCATCTCATCTCGTCCTCCTTTCCTTCATCAATCCCTTCCCCGCTCCTCTCCTCCAACCCTCGATCATCTCATCTCGTCCTCCTTTCCTTCATCAATCCCTTCCCCGCTCCTCTCCCTTCTACCTCTGCCACCTGTCTCCTCCTTCCCTTCTTCTCTCCCTCACTACTGTCCACTCCTTTCCTTTGCCCTCGCTCTTTTTCATATTCCTGATTACTACCCCATCATCATCATCATCATCATCATCATCATCACCATCATCATGACCGACGCCACCATCATCTCTTTCTCTCTGTTGCTCTTTCTGTCCGTCTGTCTGCCTGTCTGTCTCCATCTCTCTCTTGTTTTCTCTCTGTCTGCCTGTCTGTCTCTATTTCTCTCTCTCTCCCTCCCTCTCTCTCCCTCCCTCCCCCTGTCTCCCCCTCTCTCTCCCCCTCTCCCTCCCTCCCCTCCCTCCCTCTCCCTCCCTCCCCTCTCTCTCTCCCCCCCTCCCTCTACCTCCCTCCCTCTGTCTCCCCTTCTCTCTCCCCCTCTCGCTCCCTTCCCTCTCTCTCTCCCCCCTCTCTCCCTCCCTCCCCCTGTCTCCCCCTCTCTCTCCCCCTCTGCCTCCCCCCCCTCTCTCTCCCTCCCTCTCCCCCTCCCCTCTCTCTCTCCCTCCCCCTCTCTCTCACCCTCCCTCCCCCTGTCTCCCCCCCTCTCTCTCTCCCTCCTCTCTCCCTCCCTCCCCTCCCCCCCTCTCCCTCCCTCCCTCCGCCTGTCTCCCCTCTCTCCCCCTCTCCCCAGGGTGTCATGGCGGTGTGTACCAGAGGAAGCTCTACAGGGAGCTGATGGTCAACTACAACCGGCTGGAGCGCCCCGTCCACAACGACTCCGCCCCCATCGTGGTGGAGCTGGGCCTCACCCTGCTGCAGATCATCGACGTGGTGGGTCTGTCTGTCTGTCTGTCCGTCCGTCCGCCTGCCTGTCTCTCTCAGTCTGTCTGTCTGTCTGTCCGTCCGTCCGTCCGTCCGTCTTTCTGTCTGCCTGCCTGTCTCTATCTCTGTCTGTCTGTCTGTCTGTCTGTCTGTCTGTCTGTCTGTCTGTCTGTCTGTCTGTCTGTCTGTCCGTCCGTCCGTCTGATTGTCTGTCTGTCCGACCTGTCTGTCTGCCTGTCTGTCTGTCTGTCTGTTTGTCAATATGTTCGTCTGTCTGGCCATAATTCTATCCGTCCGTACGTCCATCTGTCTGTCTATCGGTGTATATCTTGGTTGGCGTGGGTTCAACGGTGAGTTCAATGTGTGTTTATTGGTGTTTTACCAAGAGCTGCACGCATTGAACCGGAGAGGCAGAAGAGGACAGAGGGATGGCAGAGGAGGATAAACAGGGTGAAGGAGATCAGAATCGTATTTCTTGTCGGATTCCTTTGTCTAGTTGTTGTCGATGCTGCGAGCCACTGCCCCCGAACCAAACAGAAAGAATGTTGTCTTCTTTCAGTTTTCATTTCACTCTTCATTTGGGTTTTCCTCTGTTAGGAGCGACTCCTTTCTCCTTTCTCCTGTCAAGGTCTTACTTTCTGTTTTACTTCATGACAGTCACTGCATATCATCTGAATGGCTTTAGGTGTGACAAACATCATAGTTATATACATTATAGTTGACTGTTGTAGGCTACACTACACAACGATAGACTGCAGTATACACTAATAAACCCAGCCACATATTGTGTTGCTTGGTTTACAAAGGTGGCTGTTACTCCTCCTAACACTAACATGCTGATACAGTACACATTCGGACAGAGAGAGAGGAGATGATGAGGAGCTGATGTGTTCTTCCAACGGACGATGCTCCAGATGTCCTAAGGAGCAATATAACGAAGTAGACAGGAGAACCGGGTAGTTATTATCAAGCCCAGACCCTTTCTCTCCCACTCTTACCCACAAGGCACCAGACAGCCATCTCCAATTTCACACAATGCCCCGAATCAGAGGCAAAAATAAACCCTAATCTCATTCAATTTCAAATGGCCGCAAATGCATGCATATCCGTGAAGTGTGAGTAGAGGATAAGATCGGTTAACAACAGTCCAAAGATAACTGCTTCCAGGAGCTCTAGTCCTTGATGGTTAGATTCACTACCCTTGATTGTCTTGGTCCCAGTCTGCATTAACTTGTGGTTCATCGCAGTGCACCATCCCCCTCACACTGTCGGCAGGATGTGAGTTTAGAAGAGTGATTTACCACATATTGGGAAAAAGTTAAAGCTGTCATTGCATTGTTTTTTCATTAATTTTGCGGTGGTCACTAGAAATGCTCCGGTGCTCCTTCCACGCTGTTCTAGTGTGGTAGAGGAGGTGGGCGGGGAGGAACGACAGGATTTGGGCTCTTACTCGTGAATATTCATGACATGCAAATGTCTATCCTCTGATTGGCTAACAGCACTGTCCGTCACAGTAATAAAATCAATTAAGCTTCCAGAGAGGGATGTCTTCCCGTTGGCTGTCACAAGCCAAGGTGGGCGAGGCCATGAATGCTAATTCACCAACTGACGTCAGTTGGTGAGGCTTTTCTAATTTGCCTGTTTATGCATCGTTTTTCTTTCATTTGCTAATGCAGATAATCGAGGTAGAAGAACATTTTCACGTTCAGCATGCATATGTAACTCCGGGTGACCTATCTTATTTCAAAAGGAACAAGATTAAACAGTTTCTCAGGGAATGACACCTTTAAACACACTCAAACTCACATGCAAACATTCATCTTCTATTCACCATTTAGCATTCTTCTATTCACCATTTAGTTTTATCCAACACATCTTATAAAATAATACATTTTTCACGCATCTTCCTCAGGTACACCTAACAATTGTTAGTGCTTGGCACTTAGTTCTATGAATGTCCTTACTGTACCGACAGCGATATATTATTTCTCTTCTTATGACAAATGTACTTATTGTAAGTCGCTTTGGATAAAAGCATCTGCTAAATGCCCTGATTGTAAATGACAGTAGCCCAAAGGTTTTGGGACTCGAACCCAAAACCTTTGGGCTTGGACTAACACTAACCACCAGCCTTTCCAGCTCCCTCCATGCCTCTCTCGTACTTTTCCTTTTCTCACGTTGTTCCATGCCATCAGCACATTAAAGCATAAAACCAAATCCTACCACATTAGGTATACGTTTCCTGTCAGAACCCATCTGGCGTGCTGCTCCTCACACGTCTGCCCTCTGCCTCACCTCCCATCGCCTCCGTTCGCCTCCGACACCGGAGCGCTTTTAATGCACCTATCCCCTCGCTAAACTACACACGGCCTGTCAGCCCAGCCCTCCCGGGCACTCATCCAAGAACCACCAACCGTCACACCCCCCTGCGCGTCTGGAGACAGCCCTCTCCCCCCCACCCACCCACTCTGTCACAAGCCCGCTCACGTCTGCGCCATGATAATCGTAGTAGCGCGTTAATAGTCTAATCGAGTGATGGGAAGATCGCACTCCGCAATCCAGCTGAGTACTTTGTGAAGATTGATAGTAAGACGGTTCCGATTGGTTAAACAAACCGAAACAACCTGAGGCATTAAATAAGGTTTGGAAATAGAAAATAAACAGACGAAAATGTGAACTTATTTGAACTACTGCCATCACATGCCATCAACCTAAACCTGTATTTTGCAATAAACAGTTCCACAGACCAAATCGATTTAGAGAGAACAAAATCCTTGGATTAGAAGTGACATAGTGCCGGTTGAATGCACTCTGCGATAATTGCATCGTTTAATCTACACAGTGTCTCTCAACCTGATAGGAATTTGCACATTGCGCTAAAGACAAAAGCCAAAGGATCAACAAACAGAAGTGTATTACCGTAAAACTAAACTTTAATCACACGGTCGGACGTTATCATAGTGACCTACAATCAGAAAAGCTCATCGTTTAATTTCAAGTGCTATGACCAGATAAGCAGAGTCCCTCTCTCTATGGCTCTCAGCATGCGGCTCCGTGATTACAAACCTGGTGCCGATGGGTCTCAAAGGCCCGGGGAGGAACAGGCTAAAGATAGGTAGCTGAGGATAGCGCGTTCCTCTCCATCGGCAAACAGACACGCTCCCAGCCAGCTGCTGTGTCCTGGCTCTCTCTCTGCTGTTGTTCACTGACTATTATGGGCTGGCCTGGATGTGCTTTTCTCTGGTAGCATCGGTTGTTTACAACATTTCTGCTAGTAGGCAGTGAAGGTATTGTTTTGTTGTATATGTGGGGTCGGTTTAGCTCCGAGCAGGTTGAATTGCTAGTTCGATCCCCGGCGAGCGTCAAGGTGTCCCTGAACAAGACGCAGAGAACTCCGCCGTCGGTGTGTGCATGTGTGACAATGCAAGTCGCTTTGGCTAAAAGCGTCCGCTAAATGTAAATGAATGTTTTGGGGACAGGGGCTAATTCGAGGCCATGATAAAGGTGTGCCTTTCTCATGGAATTAGCTTACCCTATGTGGCAACTCGACACGGTGAGCGAACAACCTTCTCCCAAACAGGACACAACTTCGCTGGACAAAACCAAAAAGGCACGTTTTAACAACACATAATCAAACAAAGTCTCCCACTGAAAAAAACACAAAGAACGGAAATCCTGGGAGGAATCGACGGTCGTGTCCCGGTTTCTCCTTGCCCGAGCCACATGGCTGAGAGAGCCCCGAATGAGTGGAGAAGCAGGCTATTAATTGGCCAAGGCCGGGTTGCCACACCTAATAGAGACACATTTCAACCCAGAACCATTGTTATTTTAAATCTCTACCACATTTCAAATATTACATTACATATGTTGTTTTATTGCATCGGTTACTTAGTCGTTAAAAACATAGGACAAATTGGTCAGTGTTATTGGGGTGATTGTGCACTTTTCAGAATCATTTTTGTGTTTTCTGCAACTATGTTGTAGTTTTTGGTGTGTTTTGGTGAATTGTGTAAACGGCTTGTTTGACCTGACGGTCCATCTGGCTCTGATTAGATCGCCGCTATGGAAATGAGGACAGAGGTGGCCTACAGTCTGAGGCCGAGCGCGTGATGGGAGGACAACACACACACACACACACACACACACACACACACACACACACACACACACACACACACACACACACACACACACACACACACACACAAGCACGCAGGCCAATTAGTTAGAAGGTTCCATATGGTTATTCTTATCCAGCCAGACTGAGAAACTCTAGCTGAGGAAATCCAGAGGAAGGGTCATCATTAAAACATGAAGACATTCAAGAAATTACTTTCTATGCGCTTCTTCTGTAATGTCCTAGCCATGTCGCTATATTAAAGATAATGAAAGAACTTGAAGAGTATTTCTGTAGTACTAAAACATTAAATAGAAAGCTGCTGAATTTATCTGGGTTTTTAGAGTTGTTAGTTTGTTTCTAAAATATCAGAAACACAAGTTTCTTAAAAACAACCTATCTGCTTTTTGGTTTCATTAATATATCTATACCACTGGACTGTTTCCTTTCCTTTTTTGTCCAATGATTTAAAAAACAGAAGTGAAATACAAACCATCTCTTAACAGGATCCATTGCTATTTTAACACTACCAGCTGTTATCTCTTTGTCATGTCGCTGATGAGACAATAACAGGTTTCACTTTTAGTTGGACACCATATCAGAGACGAGATAAAAAGCAAGGCTACACAACGTCTGTCAAGTCACCCTGGAACTGTGAAGCCATCCGCTCAGATCTGTCAGGGATTACAGCAGGCCTTTCCAGCCATTGTGTGTGGAGGCAGGCCCTGCAGAACAGCACAAAAGAGAGGCTGAGCACAAAGTGAGGACACCTTGACACTTCAGATCTGCCTAACAGATTGGGAAGGCTCACTACCCTGACACACACACACACACACACACACACACACACACACACACACACACACACACACACACACGCGCACACACACACACAGCCAGGGAGACTTTGAGACTATCACAATGGAAGGCTGCTCTATTCCGATGAGCTTTGAGACGGGGAGGAGAGGGTCAGAGAGGACAGGGGCTGATCTGATGGGACAGAGGAAGAAGTGGGAATGACACGAGCCTGAACAGGAACAGGGGTGTAGCTGTAAGTGGTGTTGGGGGTGGGGGTGGTGGTGAGGGTGGTGATGAAGGCTGCGGGTGGAGCCATGATTGTGGATATGGGGCGGTGGGTGGTGGTGGGAGAGGGGTTGGTGGGGTTGAGGGTGATGTCACTGTGCTTTGAATTTGAGAAGTGTAGCACACTCTCTGAATTTTGATGTTGCTGCTTTACAGCTTTAACCTCTGGCAAAGTGATGAAAATGATAACAGTGTTGGCAGGAGGCATGAATATAGAAAACCAGCTATGCAGAGACACACGCACATGCACTCACACACACTCTCTCTCGATTGCTCGCACACGCAAACACACATGCACACAAACACACACACACACAAACTGGATATTGGAGAAATGTTAAATAAACACCTCTGTACTCTGTATGCAGATAATTGGATCCATACTATCAGCCATCATCTGACTATCAACCTCGTAACAGGATTCCCATTCCACACACGCCTGTGCATACACACACACGCACACACTCACCCACACACCCACACACACGCACTCACGCCCACCCACACACACACACACACACACACACACACACACAGGCGATGCCTTTATCAGCCCATGATGAAGAGCAGGTGCGATAATATTGTTTGAAGTAGGAGAGAGGCAACACATCAAAGCACACACGTGCGGTGATGTGTGTGTGTGTGTGTGTGTGTGTGTGTGTGTGTGTGTGTGTGTGTGTGCGTGCATGCGTGCGCGTGTGTGTGTGCTGTGCAGGCGTCACACACCGAACCTAAAGTCACCTAATTGTCGTACACCATTAGTAACACAAACGCTCCCGCATCACACCTTGTCTGAATTCCTCTCCCTTAAAAGCCA
Source organism: Pollachius pollachius (assembly GCF_949987615.1). NCBI lineage: Eukaryota > Metazoa > Chordata > Actinopteri > Gadiformes > Gadidae > Pollachius > Pollachius pollachius. The sequence goes on along the minus strand of NC_136935.1, from coordinate 50,693,240 downwards.
AACCGAATGAATTAATTTGCCTCCTCCTTAGCCAATAGCAACCCCCTGTTCCTTCCTTCCACTCCGGAGGAGCTCTAACCTTGTCTCGCTCTTCATCTCCACCTCAACCATCTGTCTGCGTCTTTCTCTATTGAACCCGTATACTTCTGTACTTTCATTCAGTCCCTTCGCCTGCCTTCACTACCAGACTGCAGGATGACACGTCCCTGTGAAAGGAGAATAGCATGACATTTCTGCAAGTTCAAATTGGAGGAATTTCAATGTGGAATCGATAAATTCAACACATTTCTCTCCAAGTCTCTCTCTCTCTCTCTCTCTCTCTCTCTCTCTCTCTCTCACATAATCGTTATGTTGTTTTATTATGTTGTAAGGACCAGGTTGGATCATAAAAATAACTAAAAGGCATCTAATTTTACAACTGACGTTGCAAAACAATAGCCTCATTTACAGAGCATCGCTCTGAGGTAAACAACCTCGATAAGTCTAAACGTAGGAGTCTCGTTGGCGCTAAGAGTGGACGTTATGGGGAAACCGGGCCGTGGTTTGAACGTGACATCCCAGGTGTGTCTGTGAGTGGAGCAGTCTGCGCTGCTACTCTCCTCAATTTACCCGGAGGTCATGGCGGTAGTTTACCATCCATCTTCAATGCCTCCTCTTTAGTGGTGTGAGGTAATGTAATGGTTTCTTCCTTTCCCTTCCAGGATGAAAAGAACCAGGTGATGATCACCAACGCTTGGCTGCAACTGGTGAGTCCGTCTGCCAGCAGTCCATCGTGCCGCCACTCCATCAGGTTTTCAATTTTCTCTCAGAGTTCACTTTACGGCAAAACTGCACTCGTGTGTGAACCGGAATATATTTAAAGTTCTTCTTTTACCACTCTCTCTGACAAGGATATACACGGTGCAGAATAATAGTTTATATTTATGGCAATTTATAATGTGCAGAAATTGTTTGGCGCTGCGTCAGATTTAACACAGCCAATGATTTCGTGTTAATGTAAGAGATGTTCCATTATGGGCAATTTCCAAAGCTCTGAATTATTGATTGGTTTTCTGTGAGTTTTTGGTTTGTGCATAAGTTAATGTTTTGATCTACTAACACACACGCACGCACGCACGCACACACACACACACACACACACACACACACACGCACACACACACACACACACAGAAACTTGATATTGTAGAAATGTTAAATAAACATCTTTGTACTCTATATGAAGATAATTAGAGAGAAAGAGAAAGTCCCCAAGAATTGTAGATGCAACAAGAAATCCATTATAAAGGTGGCCACCTTGTCATACTGGTATTTGCTGTGGTGTTGTGGCTCAGATGGCTCACAATCTGCAGCTGGAATGAATGTATTCAGGTGGTGGTTAAATATTTAACCATTACCTGCCGGAGCCTCTTGTACAGCCAGTTCACATTAACGACTGGGAAATGTTGATTTGACAGCACAATGCATTAAAGATGATTAAAGGCCTTACGGTTGGACCTCCATTCATTCGGCGTCCCTTAGATAACTTGGTTGTTAATCTTCGTTAAAAACAGACTTCTTCCTGGATTAAGCTGTCGTATTGCATATAGAACGCTCATTAGGCTGCAGTGTGGTATACACACATCTGATTGTTAAAGGCCGCATGGTTGTTCGGTCGTAAACTGATGAAGCTAGATCAACATTTGTCCCCGTTGCAGATGGTGCTGCAGTAGGATTTAGAGCTGCTATCAACCACCAACTGGACTTTCATTTGACCTTTTTTAAGAACTGACCATTTCAAACACTAATCTCTCCGACAGACCCTCTCGCCTTCAGTTCGAGGGAATGTCACGCTTTCCACTCTATTTTCATTAAATTAGTGACACTTGAAAAAACAATGTGGAAAAAAAACGAAATCCCTTTATTACACAGATGTTACCACGTAGCATAATATTCTGTTAATCTGTTCCTGGCACCAAAGCTCTGCGTTGGCCTCGTTAGAAATCTGGCTGGCTGATATCTGGGTTATTGGAGCCAATGAGACATGAAAAGATATGGCTTTCTAGCAGCCAACCACAAGGGGCACAACATGCCAAATCCAGCGTGTAAGAGATTATCTGCATGACCGAGAACATATGTCCCACAACGTATGGAAATTTAAAGTGGATTGTTGCTAGTGGATGATCTGTCGTATAATTGAATCATTAATTAGCAGCTGCATGGTTTCACATTAGGGGAGTCGAAGCTGCATGATCTTTACTAAACAGGTTTACAGCACACAGAGTAATATACTCTGGGAAATGTGATATATAAACTGGGATTATGTGCTATATAAACTGAGATATGCCCTATATCAACTGGGATATACGCTATATAAACTGGGATATGCACTATAAAAACTGGGATATGTGCTATATAAAATGGGATATGTGCTATATTAGCTGGGATATGCGCTATATAAACTGGGATATGTGCTATATAAACTGGGATATGTGCTATATAAACTGAGTTATGCGCTATATAAACTGGGATATGCGCTATATAATCTGGGATATGTGCTATATAAACTGGGATATGTGCTAAATAAACTGGGATATTTGAGATATAAACTGGGATATTTGAAATATAAACTGGGATATGTGCTATATCAACTGGGATATGTGCTTTACACTCTTGGATATTGGATGTGTATGAGGATGTGAAATCCACACAGCTCTTTGATGCAGTCAAAGGATATTGCATTGAATCACATAGCAGAACACCCCAAACAGATAACGGCAAACTATTACGCACATCTTGTTTACTAAGAGGAAGGACGTGTGTCCTCTTGTTTACATTGATGTACTCCAGCTGCCACCTGCTAAACCAATCAACAGAGAACACACCCACTCACAACAAGTCCTCACACAATCACCAACCAAAGCCGCACCACGATAAATTAAGACGGGACAGACGGATTAACTGGCACAAATATATAAACTCAATGATAAACCATGGTTGGTTGCAGACCTGGTTGCAGACCTTGGTTGGTTGCAGACCTTGGTTGCAGACCTGGTTGGTTGCAGACCTGGTTGGTCTGCAACCAACCAGGTACAAAATATGAAGACCGCACAAGCGTATGCAAAATCTCAGCTGTGTCCCCGAAACGCATGGGTTTGCCTTAAGTGAGCGGGCAGGAGTTAGTGCCAAGTTGGCAAGGACATATTGTCCAGCTTCGATATCATAGCCAAAGATACAGAGCACAGCAACGGCCAACAGTAGTACGACTAATAGCCCCGTCACTGAAAGGCGGTTTATCTTCAGTGAAGGTGGAAGATGTGTTCTGGTACCTTCTCCCTGTGTAGTGCTCAGGGGATACGTCACACCTGCAGCAGGATGGAAACTAGTTTCACAACATTTTGTTCACGAGCCACCTTGGGCTGTAGATACGCAGAGGAGTGTTGTGGCGGTGTCCCAGTGTTGTTTCTGAAGGGGAAAGTCTTTCAAGGCGACCGGCTTTCAGCGCTAGTAGCGGTGTGCCTGACAAACATGGCAGACGCCACCACAAGAACAAACAACAAGAGGAAGTTGGAAGCGAGACAGACTAGACAGACGAGTTGTTTGGGAATTTATTCCATTTCACGGTTTCTTCTTTGTTGGCTTGGATTAGTAGATCTGAAGCTGCATTGAAATCTGTGTGATAAATAACAGTGAAACATTTCCTATTGCAGCTTTTCAGCGTTTTCCCTTTCAAGGTGAATCTGGTGGCTCTCATTCACAGTAGCTTCTCTCTTATTCTTCGTTGTAATTAGCGGCCCTGTTGCCTCTGCTCTTCCCCTCTCTTCTCTTTTGGTTTTATCATCCACCTTCCTCTCCTCAATTCAATTTAATTCATTTTATTTGTACAGCCCTTAATCACAGCTACAGGCTCAAAGGGCTTCACAGGTCGTGTGTTTGTGGCAACCCCACTGACCCTAGCCCCCCAATGGCCAGAGAGATCTTGAGAAGGAACGTAGAGGGAGGGACCCCTCCTTCTAGGGATGATCAGGAGTGCAATGGGGGGGGCCATCATTTACATGCATTCATACATGAATACAGACAGGCAGGCGAAACATTTTAAATCAGTGATGGGGTGCTGGCTGGTTCACCGCAAGGAGAGTCGAGGCATCCAGTCGCAGACGCCCACAACCCGCTGAAACAGACAACAATGAATTAGAAGGGGAAAGTGCATACAGATAATGTAGATAATTTAGTGACTCTTTCCTGCAGCACTGGACGGACGTCTACCTGATGTGGAACCCAGAGAACTACCCTGGGGTGCAGACCATCCGGTTCCCCTCCAGCCAGGTGTGGGTCCCGGACATCCTGTTGTACAACAGGTACGGTGGCCTGCTCCTCCCCTCCCTGGGTGCAATCATCCTCCTCTTCTTCATTTCACTGCCATCGCTCTCCCTTTGTCACTTTTACCTGTTCTCGTTTGTCCTTCGATCCCTTTGGACCTCCTCCCCTCTCTCCTGCTCTCCCTCAGCTCCCTCCCCGATCGCTCCCGTATTCCTTCTGGTGTCTGCTCTTCTCATATACAACCTCCTGTCTCATCTTCACTCCCTGTGTCTTGTGTAATGACTCTTCGCTTTCTTATACACTCTTTGTTCGACTCTGCTGTCCTCTCATCTCCTAACCTCACGGCGAGCACTGCTGGGATTCCACCTGCTCTCTTGTTATTTCCCCATCACTTGTTCCTTCTCATTCTTCTGCTCCGGCGTACCTATATTACCCATTAAACATACATTAGTCACTGAGCCGGCTCCGTGGAGAATTGGCGCTATTGTCTCTTTATTACATGGATAGATTGCCTGAGTTCTGTTTACCCTTCACACTGGGAAAGAAAACACAAACAGTCCCCCCAATTTCCAATTTCATCCCTGGCTGGAGTCTCACCTCTAATGAGATGATTGAGCTGATTGCCACAGGGAAGAATCCAAGTACAGGTCTCAATGGGCTTCGAGAAGTGTAGCTGCTTTTTGTATAATAGCCACTGCTTAGTGGCCTGTTAAAAATGCGATGTACTAAATGGCTGGAAGACAAATGTCTCGATGTATTAGCCGGTGCGCTAGTCTAGTGGCGTGGCATGCCGTACGATGAACCCGGAGTAAATTGGATTAATTGGATTATGTGGGAACAGATGTGACCGGACTGATGACCAAGATAGGGCGGATTTAAGGGACAGCCGCGGTAAAAAAACTTCAGGAAGAGCTTTGTCTCAATTAGTACATCAATCTGCAGGGAAAATACATTTCCCCCCGAAAACTATCTATTTTGGTTTGTTCGTAACGAGGGCGAGACAAGGCGATACGTGGGCCGGGCCGGTGATTGATGGAGCTTGCACGGTGTTGCCTGCTTCAAGGCGACTTGAAGATTTGGTTGGGGTTGAGGGGTAGACGGATGTGCAAGTGTGAGTGTCTTCGGCGGTCACATGTGTTGTGTTTTGCGTGTTGTGAGCACGAGGCAACGCGGAGGAGACGGGCGAGGCGGTGAAGGAGAGCGATTCATAACCAGAGGAGGAAAGCGAAGGGAGTGATGATACAAGACATTAGGCAGCGGTACCGCGGCGATCAATGATGTTATAATCCAGAAACAGGAATAGATTGTCACCGAGATCGCTTGGTCATGCGGTTCACTCACATCATAGGTGATGTTTATGTCTTTGTTTTTGTACCGTTCCAGGAGTTCCACTGTCTTAATATAGTCTAAATGAAATAATGAAAATATCATATCATAATGACAGTAATATGGGTTAGTCCTTGGGTTCTTTTAGTTTTGGTCCTGAGTTTCCTTTATCACAAGTAAAGTGAAACAAGTGTGTGAAAGGTTCGATTTTTCCACAGTTTAGCTTTTTGCCGTCGACTTTTTTCCTTGGCTTTTGAGGCCAAGGCAGAGTGAAGATTGATAAGACAGTGTGTTTTCCTCCAGAGCTCTGCCACAGTTAACCCGATCATTATTCCGCCCCGGGCATCTCCTCACCCCCGTCCATTTAGCTTCACCCCCTGTGAAGTTAAATGGACGGGTTCACAGGTCAAAGGCAGCTGTGGTACGTCTGCGGGAATCAGCTTGCTTTGTTGAGCATTAGGTGGTCTTACAACTTTACCCATTTTTACAATTCCCGAGAAAGTTGACGGCTGGTGGCCTCGGGTTCATTATTTATACTGCCAAAGATTTATGGCTTAAAAAGATATTAGGAGAAGTATTAAACACAACCAACAGGGGCTAGTAGGTCGATTGGAAGATATTGGAGCGTGTGAATAGAAGACATACCGGTTAAACAATTTGTTTTTCTACACAGTATTCCAAAGCTTTTATTTATAGTTTACTTCAATGCCCAACAAACCTCATACATCAACGTCGTACAAACCCCAGACCCACCTCCACCCACACACAACAGATGTTGAATGCATGAATATAATTGGAGGATCTTCTTAGACGATGATCATCCACCTCCTTCGTTCAATCATCTCTTTTTCGTCTTCATCTTTCCCTCCACTCCTCTCATTGAGTTTCCTGGTCTGCGTGCCCTCACACAAAGCTGAGATACTGTGTGTACCGTGTCTGTGGTTTCACGTCGTGCTTCTGTCCCAAACACAGTGCAGATGAGCGCTTCGACGCAACGTTTCACACCAACGTGCTGGTCAACTCCTCAGGAGCCTGCCAGTACATCCCTCCTGGTGAGAAGCTATCTCTGTTGTATACGGGGAATGGGTTAACCTAGCGATTGTTAGTGCTTGGCACTTGGTTCTATGAACATCCTCACTGTACCGACAGCGGTACATAGTGTTGTTACTCTTTCTTCTGACAAATGTAGTTCACTGTAAGTTGCTTTGGAAGAAAGCAATCAAAACACCAAACAGAGTAGATGGGAGGTCTGTTATGGCCCCTCAACCGGCCCTGACGTCTCTTCCTTCCTTCCAGGGATCCTGAAGAGCACCTGCTACATCGACGTCCGCTGGTTCCCCTTCGACGTGCAGAAGTGCGACCTCAAGTTCGGCTCGTGGACCCACAACGGCTGGCTGCTGGACCTGCAGATGATGGACGTGGACATCTCCACCTACATCCCCAACGGGGAGTGGGACCTCGTGGGTGAGGATGAATCCAAGTACACCCCCGACAAAACCAGGTTCAATGAGCTACAGAGAACGGGCTCCACGGAGCATCTGAAACAGATGAAAGCTACAGCTTCCATTTATGGTTTACTATAACGGGCAACAAACCTCACACGTCAACGCCATACGCCGTCATACACATCCCAGCCACAAACCCTGCCCCATCCCATACCCTCACCCCCGCCCTCACCCTCTACTCTCACCACCTCCATCTCTTTTCATCTGAACCTTTCCCTCGGTTCACCTTGTTGAGTTTTCTCCTGGTCTGCATGCCATCAGATGACGAGTTAACGTGTGTACCGCGGCTGTGGTTCACGTCCTGTGGCGAAGAGAAGCCTGGGCCTCGAACCCGGGTGCGGCTGAGTTTGATGAGACAACTTTGACCGTTCTTACGATGTAGACCAAAACACAGAATCACATTTTACACGGGCAGAGCAACATTGACTCAATGCTCATCTCATGGCTGGACTCAATCCAGCTCAATGCACTACTCCAACATCACACAAATATCGACTCAGGGGGTGGGTTGGCTGGTAACCGGAATGTTGCTAGTTCGTCCCCGGGCACTCCTAGCTGAGTGTTGAGGTGTCCCTGAGCGAGACACCTCACCCTGACTGCTCCCGAAGACCTCGCATGGTTAACACCGCCGTCGTTGTGCGAATGTGTGCATGAATGGATGAATGTTAAGCGCTTTGAGCGGCCACTGGTTAGAAAACCACTACATAAAATGCAGTCTATTTACTTTGGAATATGTTATATTCACAAATACTATTTGAAATAGGTTTTTTTCAGGAGCGACGGCATAAATAAAACCAATGCAATAAAGTAACAAATGCCCTGTCTTAAAAAACAGAGTTGGATGGTAGAAAATGGATTCAGACAGCCAATCAGCTTCATGCGAGCGTTGCAGCAGAAGAGACCGAGTGTGGGGCTCGTTGTGCAGTGGTCGGTGGAGAGATTCCTCCCCTGTTCCTCCGTAAATATCTGATGTGCCGCTCTGATACGGGTCTGTCCCTTGATCTCACACACACACGCACACACACACACGCACACACGCACACACACACACACACGCACACACACACACACACACACACACACACACACAGCTCCCCATCTGGCTGGAGGGGGGGCTGTGGGTGGTGACAGCTGGCCCAGAACGGTTCACTCATTTCAGCCACAACACAGACAGCGAGCCTGGTCGGGTCTCAAAGTTGAGGCGCCTCCCACCGGGACCTTGTCCACACACTGTCCGGCTCGTCACATCCCATCCAGTCAAACGCACCGTTCACAGACTGCAAGACCTTCTGGTTACGGATTTATGAAAGAGACCTCACTTTCCATCGCAGATATTATGCGTTAGAAAGACGTAATTTAAAGTTATTTGGACCGTGTTAACACTTTTGTGCTATGTTATATAGGATTATGCCATATTTATTAAGTGTTATTATGGGAGAATGACTATCCTTGTGGTATTATTACCTTACAAGGCCCATACGGAGAAAAGCATATTGAGATTGTTATTCATGTGAAACAACTTCCTTACTTACTATCTATAAGCAGTAATTAGGTTATTGAGGGAAAACCTAGTAAACAGCATAGTAGTTGTAGTATATGGTCGGGCAGAACAAGGCATTCCATAGTTGCTTATAATGACTAATAAAGAGCCAATAAGCTACTAATATGCATGCCAATGAGCGACTAGTTAATGGTGAATATGGGTACCTTAATATCAAGTGTAACCGGCAATTCAATGAAAGTGCGCGGTAGAAAAAACATGAATTATGAAACACTGCATTTCCATCACAGCAGACACTGTGTGTCACGTGACCTGGCTCCATCCTAGCACACGGTTAATTCATCAACTTGAGCGGCAGCATCTTGTTAAGTGGTTATGATTGAGGTCTGGTTGGAGGAGAAATTCCTCCGCACTCACATTGTGGAAGAGATTCTTTCATTCAATTCATCTTAAGGTCGCTATGGTGATGCAAAGGTTAAGTCATCAGGACACGTTGAGTACTGACTGGAGCATGGGTGTGCGTGCGCCCACACACACACACAAGCACATTCTTATACATACATACAAACACACACACACACACACACACACACACACACACACTTAGAAGCATGTTCATATACATACACACACACATTCACAAGCACGTTCGTATGCATACACACACGTTCACATGCACGTTCGTAAACGCACACACACAAGCACGTTTGTATAAACACAGACACACACACAAAGTTTGTATACACACACACACACACACACGCACGTTTGTGTACCTACACAAAAGCACATTCGTATACACACACACACACACACACAGTACCCGCTCAGATTAAATCTCTCCTCTCTCACCTACACACAAACACATACATGTGGTGACAGGACAGAGGAGGCTCTTAAAGAAGAAGTTACAGGTCTGTGACAGCCAGAAATCTTGCTGGTTTGTAGGTGACCAAATACTTATTTTCCACCATAATTTGCAAATAAATTCTTAAAAAATCAGACTGTGATTTTCTGGATTTTTTTTTCATTTTGTCTCTCATAGCTGAAGTTTACCTATGATGAAAATTACAGGCCTCTCTCGTCTTTTTAAGTGGGAGAACTTGCACAATTGGTGGCTGTCTAAATACTTTTTTGCCCCACTGTACATGTGGTCTGTTGATGTTCAATCAGTAGGAAAGAAGAAACTTCCTGTGTACTGATTTTGCAGTGATTGTGAGAAGTCACTGCAAAATCAGTTATACTGAGATTAAAGGAAGAGGATAAGCACACACACACACACACACACACACACACACACACACACACCCCATCTTTCACACAAACACACACACGCTGCCATTTTTCGGTTTTCGTCTCGACTTTGAACAGCCCAAAGTGTTATTGACAGTCATGTCTTCCCTTAATTTGAATTGATAAATACAACACCGGCTTTGGTAACTGAATTCCAGTTGTAAAAATGAAGGATGCGCAGACATAAAAACGCTGTGGTGAAATGTAGCTCAGCCTAGAGCAGTCCAGCTGCTCATAGCGATAGGGGATTGAAGGTTCGTGTTAAGGACAGGTTAAACTCATGGGTTTTACTTGTGTGTGTCTGCGCGCCTGTCTTTGTCTGTACTTGTGTGCGTGTGCGTGTGCACATCATGCCTATGGAAATACACATTCACGTCATCTCTTCCAGTGGTTTTTAACTGTGGTAGACGAGCCATTGGTGGTATGTGAGGGTACTGGAGGTGGTGCAATGGATTTTATTCATGAAAGACAAATTTACTACAACAGAAAGAAATGATATAGATAATGGACAATAAATATATATCATATTGTTCACAAAATGTAGGATTATTCCTTGTTACTTCAGAAACTGTTTTGTGCATTCCATCATATGTTTTCCAATGTAGTTCCGTGTCGATTTGCGACGCTCAATAAACACACGGGGAGCAGATAGTGTGGCTGACTCTACCCCATAGCCTTGGCCTTCTTGCAGTCATAAGTGTATAAAGGGGTGCCGACTCTCCTTGCTCACCCACTCCACGTGTATTCATCCATCTTTCACCGTTTGAATAACGAGGTCACCCCACAAAAGCTCATTCAAACCGAGTGTCCCCCTTAAAGTCAAAGGCCAGACCACTGATCTAGTCTCACTAAGACTATGTCCTGGTACTTAGTTTAAGTACTTATTGTATATTGTACGTCGGTGTACTTAAAAATAGTCCTTAGCATTGTAGCATCTTATCCGAGCTATCTCTGTTTTATACGGGGAATGGGCTAACCTTAGCGATTGTTTGGCACTTATATATTGTTTCTCTTCTGACAAATGTACTTTTCATAAGTCTCTGGTTAAAAGCACCTGCTAAATGCACTCAATGGAACCGTCCTTCGCACCCAGAGACTGCTCTGTATTCCCTAACCTCTGCCCGCCCCTGCAGGCGTGCCGGCCAAGCGCAACGAGCTGTACTACGAGTGCTGCAAGGAGCCGTACCCGGACGTGACCTTCACCGTCACCATGCGCCGCCGGACGCTCTACTACGGCCTCAACCTGCTCATCCCCTGTGTGCTCATCTCCGGCCTGGCCCTGCTCGTCTTCCTGCTGCCCGCCGACTCTGGAGAGAAGATCTCCCTGGGTACGAGGCCTCGCAGACACACACATCTTGGTCACATGGAGCTGGTGCTTTTAGAAAGGGTCACTGTGTTACCACTAGGTGGGGTGTTGATTAGCAATCAGCAGCCACGGGTGACTGAACACGTGGGCATGTCAACCCACATGAAGGGTGGAGCAGGTGGGCGTTTATCGGAAGTGGCGCCCAGTGTGGAACTGGGAGCAGATCATATTTCAGTGACAAAACTTTAAGGGCTTTCAAATAACCAGGAATGCAGTTGACAGGCAAGGTAGATTACAAGCAAATCATTTCAATTATAGCAACTCCAAAAGACCATATGGGCTTTTATCTGAAGTGGTGCCCGAGTATTTTTTATACTGATTAACGTCACACAATTATACTCTTGAACCACCTGTGTGCTGTTCAGCACCATAGAAGTACTGAGTTAATATTTGAAGAGAAGTTCTTTTAGACTGGATTGTAAATTAGATCAGTAGAAGCTGTAAGGAAGATATTTGTATTCAAATGGAATTACACCAAGATGAATAGTTGTAACCGTGATTTAGAATGTGGTCACACTAAAACAATCTCAAAGTAAAAATAGAAAAGGCCAAAAATCAATATAAAAGAGAATATTCAATGTTTATTTGATTCCTAAAAGTTAGAAGTGCAACCAAAAATCAGAAGTGTGCCTGAATTTCAAGGCAACATTACCATGCAGTTCTAGCAGAACGAGCATGAAAACACAAATGAGTTTAATAAAAGTTCATTCATGAAGCAACAGGTGTTAGGTCAGGCAGCGCAGCGCCTTGTTGGTCCTCCTGTTAGCGATAGATTGAAAAATTAGTGAGTTCATAGTAAACATTTGTGCTAGATGATTAGACATTTTCACCAACCAAACTTAAACTAAAATGTCTACCAAATGACTAGGCAACATGGGGCTGCTTCTTGTGGTTAATCAAATGTGGCAATACATTGATTATGGTAGCCTATTGACTAATTTTTTAAAGACACATCTTCAGGGCATTAAGCTGCTTATCCATGCAAGTTTTTGTCAATAGGGCCATTATAGTTGCAAACCCCAACTACAGAAAAACGGAATGGGTCGAAAGTACAAATACATCCATCACTCCAGGCCAGTCTGGGTAAATGAACGACTCCCCAGTGTGGAACCACCAACTGGAAGCAGATAATATTTCAACAGTGACAAAACTTTAAGGGCTTTCAAACAACCAGGAATGCAGTTGACAGGCAAGGCAGAGAACAGGCAAATCATTTCAATTATAGCAACTACAAAAGACCAAGCCAGACGACCGAGTTTCTAAAAGTAGCATTATGAAGCAAAAAGGTGGCTTCCAGGTGCAGGTGAGTTACTGCGTCTGAAGACTAGAGTTTTAATGTCAGACAGAAGACATAATTCCACAAGCACACCCTGGTTGGCAGCACCATGGCCACGCTGCAACACGTCAGCCATAAGCCAGCCTAGAGCGCTGATGGACCTTAAGAGCCTCATTGGTACCAGACATCAAATGAGGTCAGACCAGAAAAGCACAGTGATACAGATCATTAAGTGGGTCTGGACCTAATGAATTGCATCGGGGGGGGGGGGGCTGGACCAGGTGAGCATCATGGCTGTGTCATCAAGTGGGACTGGACCGGCCGACCTTCATGGTTGGGTACACCACATCATGGTGCTAAAAAAGTGTCTGGTATATCAAAATGGGATTGAAGCAGGTCAACATGGTAAAGCAAAGTGGGGCTGGACCAGAAGAGAGTCATGCACGAAACGTCAAAGTGAGGTTGGATCAGAATATATTAGGACCACAAGATACTAGGACCAGAGCACAAGAACCACCAGAGCAAAGCAGGTTCAGGCTTCACCATCCTGATTCAAACAACCCGTTCTGTATGATGCAGACAGACGTCAAATACAGCTGAATATCTTCCTGCAGGCCAGGGTTCTACGTGATAGTTCTCCCGTCTCCACATGACAAAGCGGTTCCCCAGCGGGCTCCGTCATAACGTACACTTCAGTTTACGTGTTTGGTGCCAAGGTAAACAAGGCCTAGTCTCCGTGTACACGGTGGAGGTAGTCATTGCTCTGAGGGGGGGCAAAGGGGCCCCCCCACAAGTCAAGACAGTCACCTCATCAACACAAGTCACACAAAACAATATACTCACCTCAAAGAAACACATTTATCAGTAACATCAAAAGTAAGTTTAACAGGAAGGACGGGAGTTAAATTTCACTCTTAAGTGACAAATCATTTGTAGTTGTACTTAGGATATGTGGATTTTTAGCTTTAGCTGAGGTGTTTTTAGTCTCTTAAGTAAAAGTTACTTTGATAAATGCACTCAGATTTGGCCACTACAAACAAACAAATTTAGGGACTAGAAGTGGCCAGTACTTTAGAGTGAAATTACAACTGTGCAGCTCCCATGTGTGCAGTGAACAAATACAACGCCAACCTCAAAAGCCCAAACCACAGCTAAACATCTCCATCCATCCAGCTCATGAAATAAACATGGCGTTACTCACTGCGGCATTCCTCGCTGAAGCTAACCGCTGGTGGCCATGTCTGGATCGTTTAAACACACAGGGACGCAAACCAGCAATGACAGTGACAGGAGCCGGAATCACAGAGCGCAGCAAACCACTCTGAACAATAAGAGAAACAAAAGGCTGCATCAAAAGTAAAACACATGACTCACCAAAGAATAAAACAGTGGCAGACTCACCAGCTGGGTTACGCTAGAGGCAGCCTCCACAAACAATAGCGCCCAGGGAGATACTGAAACACACCAGCTGCGTCTAATTAACATAAGTGCTAAACTGCATTGACCAATCATGGTCGCTGGACGCAGGTGAGAGGGCATGGCATTAATTAGGTTACATGCAAGCTGATTGGTGCTACTACTTCAGTGCTGGGAGCATGTCTGATTGACTTGTCAATCTGATGCCACTTTAATCAAAAGTGCTTTGCCATGAGCGTTGGAATGCTAGCTATTATGTTAAATAGAAGATATTTTATTTTGGCCATTGTTTAGTAATTATGCATGAAATGATTGGTCATTATGGGGAAAAATCGTTGTGTTGGAAACTGCCAAAGCATTACTCATGCGAGACGAGGCAAAATAAAGTTTTCATTAGCCTAGTTTATGGTATTTTTTTAGTATTACAAGTCGCTTTACTCCTCTCAATGTGGCAGAGTATAGCCAACAAAAAATCAGATGATGCTCTCTGATGTAAACACCCTATGTAAATAATATGATAGTATATGATTTGTATCAGTATAGGTAGACATTAAAAAACAATAAATAAAATAACAGTAAATAAAATGCAAAAAGGAAGGAATTTTTGACGCACAGTTCAAGATCTTTGGGATTCTGAGACCCTCTCAAAGAATCCTGACAACAGATCTATACTCCTGTTGACTAGCTGTGGATTAGCATGTGCTCCTGGTTCCGCTGAAGGCAAGATGAGATGCAGATCAATGCCTCCCTATATCAACAGAAAATTAATAACTCAGACTAATAAAACGCCAGCTGGCTTCTCTCTGAAATGCCAGGGTGAATCCGGGGTGCAAATTCATCTTTATTTCCATAATCGTTTACAGCTCGCTCACTTTCTTGCTTTGCAATTGTTGTAGCGATCGATGTACTATTTTATTTTGCAGCGATAAAGTGGTGAAAACATGATGAGCTCTCAGCGTCGCGTCGCAAATGTGTTCCTAGTGAGTGAAGCGCCTGACCTAGCGTCGATGCTTTGCTGGGCGCAGCGCACCGCTCGGATTCTCTGTTTCCCCTTTGGCCCTGTTGATGCTGACCTTTTCTAGCGCGTCCAATCAGATAGAAGCTTTGACGTTTTCAAATCAACAGAATGTAAATGGCAACAGCTTTCGTTATTTGAAAAGCTGAGCAGCCTGCTTGTCTCCACTGAGTTTATGAGTAGGAATGTGAACTGCCGTCTGTTAGCTTGCTAAATTCCCAATGCCATAAACCTGATGCACACAGGATGGATCATTTGTTGATCGTTTAGCAAACCTAACACCCCTGTGTAAAGGAATGGAATGCTTTAACTGACGTGTGTTTGTCTCTCTGTTTGTCTGTGTGTGCGTTTGTCTCTCTCTCTATCTCTCTCTCTCTCTCTCTCTCTCTCTCTCTATTTCTCTCTCTCTCACACTCTCTCTGCCTCTATCTTCCTCTCTCACTCTCTCCATGTGTCTGTGTGTGTCTCTCTGTTTGTCTCTCTGTGTTTGTATGTAATTCACTGTGTGTCTCTTTGTGTGTGTGTGTGTCTATCTCTGTGTGTTTGTCTTTGTTTGGGTGTGTGTCTCTCTCTCTGTCTGTGTGTGTCTCTGTGTGTGCGTGTCTCTCTGTTTGTCCTTCTGTTTGCAGGTATCACCGTTCTCCTCTCCCTGACGGTCTTCATGCTGTTGGTGGCTGAGATAATGCCGGCCACCTCCGACTCTGTCCCTCTCATAGGTAGGCATCAACACGGGTGGACGGACAGAGGGACGGGTGAACACAAATGTTCTTCAACTGACAGATTGACCGACAGACATCACAAACAGACAGAGAGCCAGAGATAGAGGGAGTGAGTGAGGGATTGAGAGTGCGAAAGTGAGAGAGAGAGAGAGAGAGAGAGAGAGAGAGAGGGAGAGAGGGAAAGAGAGAGAGGCAGAGAGAGAGAGTGAGAGAGAGAGAGAGAGAGAAATAGAGAGAGAAGGAGAGAGAAAAAATATCGAGAATGAGATACAGAAAGAGCAAGAGCAAGAGACATAGAGAGAGCAAGAAAGAGAAAACCTGAGAGAGAGAGAGAGAGAGAGAGACTCTGGCTGACACATGCAGATGATACAGAACAGGTTTTTAAACCGACAGCTGGACGGGTAGCCGACACACTGAGAGTGATGGACACGACGTCTGTCTCTTTTTTAAACACAGCGGTGAAAGCCTCCCCGGCTCTGTGCAGACTATATCAGGGGCTGCTTGTATACAGGGAGAGCCAGAGAGGTGCCAAAGCAGTTTCAGATTAGGTCGATGTGAATGCTTTCCCCGTTCGCTGTCAGCGTGCTGCCAGACAGACAGATAGCCTGCAAGACACCTTGATGATGTAAGGAATGAATACCCAAACAAGCCGCAGGTCTGTGTGTGGGTGTGTGTGTATGTGTGTGTGTGTCAAAGTCAAAGTCAGCTTCATTGTCAATTTCTTCACATGCACCAGACATACAAAAGAATCGATAAGACATTGCTCACTATCCCACGGTGAAAGAGATAACGTGCACAGGCACAAGATGTGTGTGTGTGTGTGTGTATGTGTCTATGTGCGTGTGTGTGAATGTGTTTGTGTGTGTGTGTTTGTATTCAGAATCTTAAATACTTTACCCACACTGACTGACACACACAGAAACAACTGTACATGCACACAAGCACCAACACACAAACACAAACACACACACACACACACACACACACACACACACATACACACACAAGTAAGCATTCACACACAAGCATGTCTGACATGGGTACACGCACACAAAGATTGAAGTCACTTTGAATGTATGAAAGGCATTGAGCTCATTGCCCTACTGCTGATAGATGATGTGTGTTAGAGTGACAGTGCTCACATACGGCCAGAGAGACGCAGAGAGAAGAGGGAAGAGAGATCATTTATTTTGCTGCTTATTGAAGTAAAAACAATCCATTAGCACATTCCCCTTCATGGGAACAGACACATCAACACTACAGATGGAGCGGAGCCAGGAGATGAAGGATGTAATTAAATGCTCATCAAATTTCATTTTCTCTGTTATTTGTTCAGAACACATTGGAGCCATTGGTGCCATTTTAAGCATAACCTCGCTATCAATCACTATTCTTTCTTTTGTTGATGTGTTTGGCCTTTTTTCAAAGGCACTTATTTTTGTGTGTGCCCCTGATTCTGTTTCTGAGTGATTTCCCATGATGTTATGATAAATGGTAAATTAACTGCATTTATACAGCGCTTTTTCTAACCAGTGGCCACTCAAACTGCTTTACAGTATTGCCTCACATTCACCTATTCATGCACACATTCACACACCGACGACCACGCAAGGCGACAGCCAGCTCGCCTGAAGCAGTGAGGTGAGGTGCCTTGCTCAGGGGCACATTGACACTCCGCTGGGAGGAGCCGGGGATCGAACCAGCAACCTTCCAGTTACCAGCAAACCCGCTCTACCTCCTGAGCCACATGCCGCCCCATAGTTGTTGTTTTAATCAGTGCTGATGGACCCATTTGGTCTCTGAGGCTCGGTGACTTAATACCTCTCCAAAGGTTAACCCAACTGAGGGACTGACTGACTGACCACAGCGGGCGGTAGTAGTCCTTTCTAAGGGTCCTCAGAACAAACACTACTCACTGCGATTAATTAAATCCATTCAGACTCACAACGCGCTCATTACAGCTTCCGACTGTGTGTCGAAAACGATACGCAGGGACACACACTCGCCCACAGTGTAATCACATTAATCATTATGGTTCCAACGCTCGGTGCTCGTTTGCCCCCCTCCAGCCCAGTACTTTGCCAGCACCATGATGATCGTGGGACTCTCTGTGGTGGTGACCGTACTGGTGCTGCAGTTCCACCACCACGACCCCCAAGGAGGGAAGATGCCCAAATTGGTAGGTGGACATTCATCCACTGCTGCTCTCCACAATGAGTCTCACACATGAGGCTTTAGAATAGGACCTGGAACTGAGGTAACCAAAACAACAGCATCCCTGTCAGTACATTGAGTATTTAAAGTATAGCGCCTTGACTCAGGCTCTCCAACAATGATGGGTTTGGTACATTTACATTTATGTATAGGGCATTAAGCAGACGCTTTTATCCAAAGTGACTGACGATAAGTACATTTGTTGGTGGAGAGAGAAACAACAATATATCGCCGTCGGTACAGTAAGGATGATCAAGTGCAGACAGAGAAGGTTGAACCATTATCTTCCTCCCAGTTCTAATCTTCCTCTACAAGGAGGAGGAAAAAAAGGAGGTAAAAAAAAAAGGGCAAAAGTCAAGGCGGATTTTTTTTGGAGATGCTGTTAATGATGCCACTGAACCCAAAGGGGGAGGGTCTTATATATGGGATTGGGCCAGTCCACTGTCAATTAGGAAAATAACTAATGGGCCTCATGTCTATTATCGCTGTCTTTCTTTATACGCCAGTCGGAAATAAAACATAGCCCATCTCCCCGTCTCCTGCTCTTCTTCCTCCTCCACCTCGTCATCCTCCACCTCCTCCTACACCCCACGCCCCCCCCCCCCCCCCCCCCCCCACCCCAGGTCAGAATAATCCTCCTGAACTGGTGCGCCTGGTTCCTGCGGATGAAGAAGCCCGGCGAGGACGCCAAGACGCCCGCCTGCACCGTCAACCCCCAGACCCGCTACTCCCACGCCAGCGCAACCCACCACCACGCCGGCGTCAACAGCATCCAGATGTCCGCCGTCCCGGGCCAGGCCTCCACCCACCCCCTGTCCTCCACCACCGGCGCCACCGCCACCGGCGCCACCAACGGCAGCATGAACCTCTACTTCGGCTACCACTCCATGGGCACCGACAATCCCGCCTTCCCCCCCAGCAGCGCCGACTCTGGGGTGATGATGTGTGCCGCCGGCGCCGGCGGCGGAGGTGGGAGCAGCCAGGCCAGCGACATCCACTCGGAGCACGTGCGGACGCTGCTGATGGAGCAGGTGCCGGAGATCTCCCGCATCCTGGAGGAGGTGCAGTACATCGCGGGCCGCTTCCGGGACCGCGACCGGGGCGACGCCATCTGCAGCGAGTGGAAGTTTGCGGCGGCGGTGGTGGACCGGCTCTGCCTGGTGGCGTTCTCTCTCTTCTCCATCATCTGCACTTTCACCATCCTCATGTCGGCGCCCAACTTCATCGAGGCCGTGTCCAAGGACTTCACATGAGGACGCCGCTCCTCGTTCCCCTAGCCCCCACGCCCAAACCCATCCCTCCAGCACCACCATCCCCACCACTCCCCTCAGAGAGGAGACGATGAAGAGACCCAGAAAAACCTTACGCCATAAAAGCTGCGCCTCCCTCGGTTATTCCTTCGTAGAAACCGTAGCGCGCGCGCGCGACCGTCTCCTGCGAGATCACCATAGGTTCCAGCTCCTGTTCGATAGACCTCTGGGTGTTATAGCGGTGTGTGCTTCAGCTCCTCACGACACCTCCCCAGTCGGCAGGTTCCCTTACCTTTAGAGAGGGGAGCCTGCAGCCTCACATGCACTTCAGTAGCTCAGTTCAATGTCATCCGTTGTGTTTCACGTTTCCCTCAGTAGACGCATGATGAATATGATTCATGTGTAAATGTCAGCCTCTAAATGTTCTATCTTGGGTTTCTTTTGTTGCTTGTTTGACCGCGCGTATTTACAAGGATGCTTTCTTACCCGGTGCGACCTTGGCGGTGAGTGGGTTTGAGAGCTGTCACTGTACCGATGGTGCCCAGCCCACAGGCCACGCTGATGTGTGGGTCCGGTTATTGCCTTGATACGGCCGGCAGTGTGTGGCACTCCCAAGGTGTCCACAGAAGTGCTTGTGCCGGAGGGGCTAAGGGGTGTCATCGATATCTGACCTGTAAAGCCCTTTGAGACTGTAAACTGTGAATGAGGGCTTTGCTAATAAAGTTGACTTGACAACGGGGGGTTAAGACTTTGGGTGTGGTGGGGGGGACTTTATACGGAAATGTTGTTTGTGTTGTTTTTTACTTTCAGTGTTGTCTGCAGATGTACACAATGGGTGAACTTAAGTAGTTAAAAGTCAATTTAAGTCAATTTCAAAAGCCTTTGAAGTTAAAGTTAGATTGTCTCGTAACATTTGGTTTCTTCCTTGTACAGTATCACTATTCAAATACCAATTTAACCACTTTTCAAAGCTCCATTTCAAAGTTGAGGTTTAGTTCAAACTCGCTATGCTGGTCTTCTCCGAGGGCCCTATGTATGTTGTTCTGTTGTTATGTTCTGCTCTAAACGTACTCCAGATGCACTCGTCGTCCCTCACTGTGAACCCCGCCCATCTCTGTTGTTCTGCTCTCTTCTCCCCAGTGGCCTGTTGACCTGACCTGGACTTTACTCAAAGGCCTGTCTGTTTGTGCAGGGATTTGTGTGCGAGAACTCGCAGTCACACACTAAGAAACAAAACTGTGATATCCAAGATTAAAAATTGTGGAGTATCAAATATAAAATTTCACTAAGCTTCTCTCTATATATATATACATATATAAATACTATTTTCTACATGTGTTTAATATGCTTCAGGTTATTATTTGTCTTAATGGTCTATTTTAAAGAGTTAAATTCTGTTTTGGTTGTGGGTTGTCCGCTAAAGAAGTAATATTTAAGCAGTTCAATTGTTTCAAAGAAAGACGCAGCCAAACTTTTTGGTTTTTCAGATTCATCAACACCTAAACACTAATCTCAGAGATACATATCCCAGTTGCTTTTGTGCTTTATCCATGGTGACATATAGAGTGATTCAACAGACTGAACACTTCATCTACCGGAAATGTACTAGCATCACGGATTAACGGCAGGCAGCAGGTGTTATGTCACAAAGATGTGTTCCATCTCGTGGCGTCTCCTCGTATCGCCCAACCCTCCGCATCGCGCAGCTCTGAACCGTCGCTGAACACAAAACACGCTTGATTAGTAGTTGAGTCGATTAACCAGTCATCTTTTCAGAACACTATCGCTAAACGTTTAACTGAAACAATACGTAGAATGGCACATATATCGTAATAAATAGATTAAAGCTATTTATTGGGAATGAGAGAACCATTAAATGTTGGTGTTTTGACCATCGATAGGAACAGAGGCTGACTGTATTTGGTTGCTATGAAAGCCAGGCTCTACAGTGTCAAGGATGATTTATGGATTATCAAGGAACGCTTTGCAGTGAAGTTTTCATTAGCTTCACAAGGTGAAGTGTGTTTACCTCGGAGCGAACCAATAGGGCCCAAAGCAACAAGCAAACAATAGTGCATTTTGTACCCACACAGCAATGTCAACCTGGCCCACACAATTATGCGAAGGTTAACAACAAGCTGCACTTAAGGTATACTTTGTGTCTTACACGTAATTCACTATCACTTTAAAATGTTAGGAGGCAGACCAGTATTGATTTTAATTTTCTAATTCCACCTGGTGTATAATGACCTACATGTAACATTGTTTGTGAATTCGCGCTGGTTTAATTGTTTTCACACCTCTCTTAGAGACTAACCGGGCGCTCTAAATCATCTGTCATCGGTTTTGTTACTCATAAAATGACTTCTTATAAATATGAAGATATATGGGGTTGGAGACGCAACACTTATTTTACAATAACGCAAGTAACTGGCTCCACACTACAGAAATGAATAACACTTGGCAAATAATATTATAGGAATAATGGCGCGTGGTTTGTGTTCTGTCAGTGTCATTACTCATTAAGAATAATGTGTTACAGCGCCCCCCGTAGGTGAAGAAAACACATTCTGGGAGAGTGAACTATATAAACAGATCTGTTCAAACTAATCACCTGTTAACTGTATTTAGATCCAGTATCACGGTTGGAGTCTGTTGTGATTAATATACAGAAGCATCTTGAGCAGGAATAATGGTTAAACAACTACGTAAATAACTGGGATAATAAAGCACAGTTTTGTGTGTTCTGTGATTAAACTTCAAATGAGAATACAGATACAACAATTGTCTGTGAAAAAAAGATTTTCAGCTATAATTATATATTATTATAAAATGTATTTGAAGCCATTTATAAATCGGTTGCATTAGTTGGTTTCTTGATCATCTTTGGTTGAATATAATATTTTGGGCAATCCGGTCATTTGAATAAAAGTATTTGCCTCTGAACTTGCCAAATATCAGTCTTTGTGCAGTTTTGTTTGTGGAATGTGTGCTGAGTTGAGATCCATGGCTTTCTGCTTGGTAAACACATTCTCACTTGTAAAGCTTTTGTTTTCAACTTCGTCTTACGACAATAAAGACAGCTGTAATATAATCGGTAAAATCAGCTCTCTTGGCTCCAGGCAAACTAAAGAAATGTCAAGGTGACCTTCATGTGTAACGCAGGTTGGTCAGACCACTCTGAGAGAATGAGTAGATGATGAGTACATGAGCAGAATCACTCCAGTAGAGCCTCAATGCACCCTATTCATTAAGGTCTTTACTTTAAATTGGATTAAATCTATTTTAGCTGTATTCTAAAAAGGATTAAAGCCTTAACATACCTTTTTTAGTAATACCATTAAAGGTAATCTATGTAATGCATTGCATGCACGCGCATTCGCGCACACACACACACACACACACACACACACACACCCTGCAGTCGATCCAGACAGACAGATGTTGATGTCTGGAGTCACAGTAGGGTCCACGGTCACATGATAACATGCTTCAGCTGGTCAATCCTGTAATCCAGGAAACCATGAAGTCCACACACACACACACAAAAGCTTATGCTTTCAAGCTACACAAAACATGTAGTTGATAATGTCAGCATGTGTTGAACGTCCAGGTCTGCATGTGTATAACGTCGTCACACATCCAAAACACTTTCACATCCTCCACATTCTATTCCCAATCCGTTCATCATGAGACGGCAGTAGTGTGAAACCAATAAGAGCACAATCACCGGTCTGAATTCTGTTGACAACGTCAAGTAACGTTTTCCATGTTAGTTCCAGCCTCGTTCTTCTCGTTCACGTCAGATTCTGCCCAAACACAAACCTTTTCATTTCCTCCAAACAAACTGTTTTAGAAACACTCTGTCTCTCCTCTTGCCTCTCCCTAATCCGATTGGGGTGAAATTATGATTTCTGTGCATGATAAAATGTTGTTCATCTGTGTTAAGAACATTGGAGCGTATAATCGCATTACCGGCCCAAAGCCCCCCCCCCCCCCCCCCCCCGAGTTATTTATAGCCTGCGGCTCAACCGGAGATTGATCGGGAGGAGTTTGAAAAGAGGACTTTGAAACAACAGTGCCCCGAGGTCAGTGGAGTGTCTTTTATTTTTACGATCGCTATAAATACATCAAAATAAAAGATGATAGTCATTTAGCAGAGACTCGTATCCAAGGCCACTCAGAGGAACAGGTAGGGGTTAGGTATCTTGTGCAAGGATGCCTACATGGTAGTCGGTGCGCATTGGGGATTGAACCAAGAACCAATCTCCCCTACTTGCCTTTCCATTCTACATGTCTGAGGTGAACCACTCAGCCATGAGAGTCACTCATCTCTTTAGTGATGACACCGAGGACGGACACATCTGGAAGTGGAGATTAGTTCACCACAAGGGCTCCAGTGCAGCACAACCGGAAGAGCCCTGATGAAGATCAGCGCTAAGCCTTTCAGTCTGGAGCCATGAACACATGAAGAGCACGGGGTCGAGGACCGGGGGGGGGGGGGGGGGGGGGGTAGACGGGGTCGAGTCCCCGAGGGAAGAGGGGCGAGGGGCTCCTCTGCATCACGCTCCGGGAACACAGTCCGCTCAGCGCTGGAGAAGGCGCGTGTGCGTTGGAGAACGAACACGTGTGCTCGAGAGCGAACGTGCGTGTCTGAGAACGCGCGTGTGTGTGTCTGAGAACTCGAGCGTGCGCCGGAGGACGCGTTTGCGTCGGAGGAACGCGCCGCCACTAAAGGTGTGCACAGTGCGAACCGTTTGAACGTGGCTCCTAGAACAGTGCTTCACGATATTTATCAAAGTAAAATAAGCCATTATGGTTTGAAAAAACGCCACGCAAAGAAATAAGACCCAAACAAGTCAAGTGAACACATTTCAGAAATGCCCTCCTGCTTGTATGGTGGAGTCCTCTGTATTGTGGTCTGTATACAAGCTGCTGGGGTACAGAAGCCTTCCAAAGTGTGGAGGCATAGAGGGGAGGTTCGTACTGAACCATGTTTTATGGGCTTACGCTGCGTGGCCTAAGTGACACAGATAAGCAACTGATGAGCGTGTGTTGAGGGGGGTGAGGTGGAAAGATCACATCGCAAACGCGCACACACTCACGCACACGCGCACGGGCACACACACACACACACATGCATGCGCACACACATACACGCACGCACAAACACACATCCACATAGGCAAACACACACAGGCACACACATACACAAGCACTGCCCCTCCCTTCTCACGAGTCTAAGATCACCATCTCTCATGGTTAATTCAACATTTTTAAGTCGATTTACATCCACGTGCATTCACCCCTTTCATCCACCCGACTGTGCATCATCTTCTTTCTGCCATATTCCCCCCGTATTCCCTGTTCATCTTGCTCTCCGTCAGTGAGCCTGTGAGTTACGGCCCGGTCCCGTTCAGGTCCGGAGACGCACGCTGTTGACTCCCCCTCCGGCTGACGCAGACACAGAATACGTTAATAAGTCAGTAGCAGGAGATAGTGGATCTTCTCCTCTCCCGTGGAACGCGTCGAGGTAATGAGGGGAGGCCCGGCCGTTACAAACCAACAAGGGAAACCTGAGTCAGAGGGAGCGTTTAATGAAGGTGGAGGAAAACATGAAATGAAACGAAAGTTTTACCTCTTGAGGCAGTTTCTGAAAAATTTCTTAGTTGTGCTTTTCAAGCTCTTTTGGCTGAATGGAGGTGGTGGGATGTGTGTGTGTGCGTGTGTGTTTTGTTGTGTGTGTGTGTGTGTGTGTGTGTGTGTGTGTGTGTGTGTGTGTGTGTGTGTGTGTTATTCGTTGAGCTGACACAGCAGTGCGGAGGCCTTGGAGATCCAGTAGTCACTTGGTCTGCTGGTCGGCAGCAGAACCGTCACCACGAAGTTAGTGGAGTGACCTGGAGGAGAGAGGACACACACACACATACACAAAGAAAGACATACACACACACACACACACACACAGGTGACAGGTCAGCTCCAGACACATATGAATAACACCCATATGGTAAAGATCTGTGCTGTGAGTGTGTTTGCTGTAAACAATGTTTATCGGTCCATACTTACCCTGTCAACAATGTTTATCGGTCCATACATACCCTGCATGCCAACTGGAGCGTGCTCCCATCCCACACATGTTTACCGTGTATACGTATAATATACGCCGTGTGGGTCAACACTGTGAGCGTAATGCCAGGCTCACATTAGCAGGAGTCAACCTGAGGTGAACGTCTGCATCGCATCATAATGACATCATGTGTGTGATTGTGGGTGAGAATGTTGACGTGTATGTGTGTGTGTGTGTGTGCATGTTTGTGTGTGTGTGTGTGTGTTTCCGTATGTCTGTGTGTGTTTGTGTGTGTGTTTGTATCTGTGCGCACGCACGCGTTTGGATGGTTGTGTGTGTGCGCACTTGTCTGTGTGCGTGTGTGTGTAAGAGTGTGTGAGTGAGTTAGTGAGTGAGCATTTGTATATGTGCGTGAGTAAAATGTGTGTATGTGTGCATGTGCGTTTGCGTGTGTGTGTGCGTGTGCGGACGAAAGTGTGTGTATTTCAGTGAGTGTGTGTGTGAGTGAGTGAGTGATTAAATGAGAGCTTGCGTGTGTGCGTGCGTGCGTGCATGCGTGCGTGCGTGCGTGCGTGTGTGTGTACCGGTGGTGGACAGCGTCCCGGCCCGGGCGGAGGTCTTGTAGAGCGGTGCCTGGTACACCGCCGGCTCAGGGTCGTGGTTCAGCCGCGGCTCGAAGTGGACCACGGGCAGCGGGGGGTTCATCTCCCGCGGCAACGCGTCCTCCATCGCCATGGCGCCGTCGTCCCAGCGGCAGGCGTCCATGAACATGCCGTGGACCAGCACGCCGTCCTCGGGCGCCGGCAGCTGTGACCACGCCCCCCCCGCAGACATGAGGACACTTATTGATTATCTTAACACACGATTAAAAGCATGACATGAATGCCTTTGAAATACACGCAAATATGTATTCATAAAGCTTCCGTCAAATCAAACAGAAGTGGTGTGCCCAACGAATTTGCCTGATTCCTATCCTTCCGCTTTCCATCTCACTCTCTCCATCTCTCCCTCCCTCTCTATATCCCTTTCTCCCTTCCTCCACCCCGCTCTTGATTTCTCCATCTCCCACCGTTTCTCTCTCCCACCTGTCTTCATCCATACCCCTCTTGCTCTCTCAAACACTCCTTCTCTCAATATCAATCTCCCTCTCTTTCCCCCCTTTCCTTCCCTCTCTCTCCCTATCGCCCTCTCCATCTTTCCTCCCTCTATGCATCTGCCCAAACCTCTCCCCTCTCCCTCCGTAATCTCTCCCCCCCCCCTCACCTCTTCGTCCATGTCAAGGGGGGCCTTGGTGCTGGGCAGGGCCCCCAGGGCCTCAGCGACGGCCGTCTGGTCCCTGTAGAACGGCAGCACGCTGAAGCTGAAGCCCAGCTCGTCGATGGGCAGGTTGTAGCGCCGGGCGTGGTTCTGGAGCGTCCCTACAGGGCGCAGGAGGTAGCGCAGGGGAAGAGGAGTCAGAGGGTTAGAGAGACAGGGGAGTCTCAGAGGAGGAAGATGAGTCACAGTCTCAGAGGAGACAGAGGATTCAGAGGAGGAAGAGGATTCAGAGGAGTAAGAGGAGTCAGAGACTTAGTTTGAATCTCCCGACTCCTTTGACTCCTCTAACAATACTCCCATTGAGAATCAAAAGAATGAAGAAAATAAAGAATCTGAATTGGAATATTCTGCATCGGAAAGATCAAAACAAGCTGGATCTAAATCTGAATCAGAGGAATCGTACTCCTAAACAATATCAGATGACCAAGAATACGTCTTTGTGCGGTCAGGCAGAAAAGACACACAAAATACTTAAAGGGACTATCCAGCATTACAAAATGGGTAGAATATGTTCGACCAAAGACGTCGGGACCATTGACGCTGAATATTGGAGCAGGCTGTTCTCCGCAGTGAACCGGTTTAAACGGCCTGCTGGTACGACTCCAGGAGAGCAGAGAGGAACAGAGCGTTCTCAAGGTGAGACCTCCGAGCGCCACACATCACGTGTCACAGACCCCGGGACGCTGCCGGGGGGGGCGACGGGATCGTACCGGTCAGGAAGCCCTGGGGGAAGAATAATCCGGAAATCCAGAACGATTTGGGCTGACCGCGAGTGATCCAGCTCTGGAGAGGCAGAGGAAAGGGGAGGGATAGAGAGAGAGAGAGAGAGAGAGAGAGCAGAGAGAGAGAGAGAGAGAGAGAGACATACACTCATTATTAGGTTTAGGTTTCTGTTCATCTCCATAATGGTACAATACTGTGGGGGGGGGGGGGGGGGGGGGGGGGGGGGGGGTGAATGTAGACAGAGGGGACGAAAGAAGAGATGAGAGGATTGAGGGAGAAGGACAAACGTGTAAACCAAATGGGGGAGATAACAGACCAACAACAGAGAATGAGCGGGAAAGGGGACATAAGAGAAGAGAGAGAGAGAGAGAGAGAGAGAGAGAGAGAGAGAGAGAGAGAGAGAGAGAGAGAGAGAGAGAGAGAGAGGAGAGAGAGAGAGAGAGAGAGAGAGAGAGAGAGAGAGAGACATACACTCATTATTAGGTTTAGGTTTCTGTTCATCTCCATAATTGTACAATACCGTGTTTCCTCTAAAATCC